>NC_090928.1:559319765-559622795 GCF_040938575.1 Ambystoma mexicanum
AATGAAGCAACCCTTTGGGGAGTCATGTAAGTTTGGTGAAGGACGTTCAGCTGTATTTGGCCAAATCTGGAGTTTCTTGACACCTTCTTGGGGTGTATTAGTGCTCTCTCCCATTCCTTGTCGGTGAGTGGTGTTTCAAGGTCTGCTTCCCATCTCGCCTTCAGTGTCATTCCTTTGGGATTAGGTTTATCGATGAGCTTGTTGTAAAGCCTGGAGATTGGTCTCCATCCATCCGAGAGGTCATGCAGTTCCTGCAGCAGCGGATCTGGGGTGGGTTCCTCTGGCCAGCTATTCCACTGCTTCTTGGCGGCCTGTTTGAGCCTGTGGTACCAGAGAAATTGGCCCCTGGAGAGTCCTTCAATGTCCTGTAGCGACTCGAAGTCCCTGAATCCCTCTTCTCCGAACAAGTCCCCCCACGTGTATATGCCAGCTTCTTCCCATCTCCTAGCTACAGAGAGGTCTGCCCTTGTTTTGCACACATCCACCACTATAGGGTTGTCAGGAGAGTACGGGTGCTTCACCTTCCTTATGTAGCAGGTCCTGGCCCATATCTTCCTGCCGAGCTCAACGATTAGGGGGATGTCTAAGGGTTTGAGTATGATGGTAAGGATGTATGTAGTGATGTGTGATTGTGCATTGGGCAGCTACAACTAGTTGTGAAGGCTATTCTTGTATTTGTGTGTTACTATACTGTGGTTCAGATGACAGTACAAAGTGAGCTAGTAGTGAGGAGAAGCACTAATACTAAATATAATGGTATAGAATTAAAACAGTTTTTTGTTTTGTAATACTAACATTCTAGGGGCTGAGTTATGTCATTTACGCGCTGAAAAACAGGAATTTGTGCACCCTTCTGCCTGCTAATCCCTGTTTAACAAATGAGGATTTGTGGGCAGAATGGCACACAAATCTCTGTTTTTTGGCACACAAATTACATTAATCAACCCCACAGTGTGTGTGAGTAACAGTAAGAATATTATGGTAGTATTGTACTTACTTTTTTTGTTTGGAGTGAGCAGGTTTCTTCTGAGTTTTTGTTTGTACTTCAGATGCTGCTGCATTTCAGGAGAGTAGTCTTCACTGCAATTGTAAAAGAAAGACGTTAGTAATTTTGTGTGTTTATAGCACTGATGTTAATTTAGACGTTGATTTTTATGTTTTTGTAGTAGTATTCTTGTTTGATAACTGAACATAGTATGTGAATGCTGTTTTAGTTCAACATGTTTTGCAAATGAGTAGAATACTTTGAGGCCGATTCATGGAATAATTAGCGCGGCGCAAGTGGGCAAAAAACGAGCGAATCGCAGTGGAATAGCGAAAATCGCAGTGCAAGTGCGAAAATCGCACGAAAAGCAGCGCACGTCGATTCATGGAAGGGCGTGCGCGAGAAAACCAGCGGATGTGCGAAAAACAAGTGCGTGGCGCACGTTGGCGTACAGGCCATCTAACAGCGTGCGCCAGGTCACAGCGAAAATCGCACACGCCACAGCGAAATTCGCACATAGCGCGGCGCACGCAACAAAAGTAGGCGGAACACGGGCGTAACACTCGGAATGGGGAACAACTTGCCAAAACGTGGGCGTCACGGGGGAAGTACAGGGCACAAGTGCGCGGAACTCCCACACGGTCGCCTACAACACGTATTCATGGAATAGAATAGGGGAAAAAAGCGCACGCTCAAACCAGTGCACAGGCACAAACACGACCGCCACAAGAAAGCAGGCGGTAGCGTCTCTGCGGCTGTAAGAAATGTGCGCCAAAAGGTGCGCCAACAAATAGCACCTATATACTGCCATGATGAATGTCCCATACTGTGGCCCTCCAGGAAAAATGACGTGCAAAGGGGTACCCACAAACAAGGACACCCGCTGACAAAAAATACGTGTGCATGTATACCGGGGTGCGCGGGAAGTCTCACACGCGATTTGCAGGGTACGTGCATCACAGGGGTTCGCGTGAAGTTATTCACGCGATCGGGCCTGGGGGAGCGGGCTACGTGTATTTCAGGGGTTCGCGTGAAGTTTCTCACGCGATCGGGCCTGGGGGAGCGTGCTACGTGTATTTCAGCGGTTCGCGTGAAGTTTCACACGCGATCGGGCCTGGGGGAGCGGGCTACGTGTATTACAGGGGTTCGCGTGAAGTTCCTCACGCGATCGGGCCTGGGGGAGCGGGCTACGTGTATTTCAGGGGTTCGCGTGAAGTTTCTCACGCGATCGGGCCTGGGGGAGCGTGCTACGTGTATTTCAGCGGTTCGCGTGAAGTTTCACACGCGATCGGGCCTGGGGGAGCGGGCTACGTGTATTACAGGGGTTCGCGTGAAGTTCCTCACGCGATCGGGCCTGGGGGAGCGTGCTACGTGTATTTCAGGGGTTCGCGTGAAGTTTCACACGCGATCGGGCCTGGGGGAGCGGGCTACGTGTATTACAGGGGTTCGCGTGAAGTTCCTCACGCGATCGGGCCTGGGGGAGCGGGCTACGTGTATTACAGGGGTGCGCGGGAAGTTCCACACGCGAATAGCCTGGGCGCGTGTATTTGAGGGGTGCGCGGGAAGTTCCACACGCGAATAGCCTGGGCGCGTGTATTTCAGGGGTGCGCGGGAAGTTCCACACGCGAATAGCCTGGGCGCGTGTATTTCAGGGGTGCGCGGGGAGTTCCACATGCGAATAGCCTGGGTGCGTGTATTTCAGGGGTTCACGTGAAGTTTCACACGCGATCGGGCCTGGGGGAGCGGGCTACGTGTATTACAGGGGTTCGCGTGAAGTTCCTCACGCGATCGGGCCTGGGGGAGCGTGCTACGTGTATTTCAGGGGTTCGCGTGAAGTTTCACACGCGATCGGGCCTGGGGGAGCGGGCTACATGTATTACAGGGGTTCGCGTGAAGTTCCTCACGCGATCGGGCCTGGGGGAGCGGGCTACGTGTATTACAGGGGTGCGCGTGAAGTTCCACACGCGAATAGCCTGGGCGCGTGTATTTGAGGGGTGCGCGGGAAGTTCCACAAGCGAATAGCCTGGGCGCGTGTATTTCAGGGGTGCGCGGGAAGTTCCACACGCGAATAGCCTGGGCGCGTGTATTTCAGGGGTGCGCGGGGAGTTCCACACGCGAATAGCCTGGGTGCGTGTATTTCAGGGGTGCGCGGGAAGTTCCACACGCGAATAGGCTGGGCGCGTGTATTTCAGGGGTGCGCAGGAAGTTCCACACACGAATAGCCTGGGCGCGTGTATTTCAGGGGTGCGCGGGAAGTTCCACACGCGAATAGCCTGGACGCGTGTATTTCAGGGGTGCGCGGGGAGTTCCACACGCGAATAGCCTGGGCGCATGTATTTCAGGGGTGCGCGGGAAGTTCCACACGCGAATAGCCTGGACGCGTGTATTTCAGGGGTGCGCGGGAAGTTCCACACGCGAATAGCCTGGACGCGTGTATTTCAGGGGTGCGCGGGGAGTTCCACACGCAAATAGCCTGGGCGCGTGTATTTCAGGGGTGCGCGGGAAGTTCCACACGCGAATAGCCTGGGCGCATGTATTTCAGGGGTGCGCGGGAAGTTCCACACGCGAATAGCCTGGGCGCGTGTATTTCAGGGGTGCGCGGGAAGTTCCACACGCGAATAGCCTGGGCGCGTGTATTTCAGGGGTGCGCGGGAAGTTCCACACGCGAATAGCCTGGGCGCGTGTATTTCAGGGGTGCGCGGGAAGTTCCACACGCGAATAGCCTGGGCGCGTGTATTTCAGGGGTGCGCGGGAAGTTTTACACGCGAATAGCCTGGGCGCGTGTATTTCAGGGGTGCGCGGGAAGTTTTACACGCGATTTCTGCACGGTACGTGTATTTCAGGGGTGCCGGGGAGTCCCACATGTGATTTGACAGTGTGGGTCCTCCCAGGTGTACCCTGTACACCCTCCACGGCCCCTGCAGGCAGCCCACACCACAGGGGACTACCCTGCATCCCTCGTCATGTCCCGCAGGCAGCCCACCCAACATGGGCATGCCCCCCAGCAAAGGCACATGTCTCCTTGAACTAATGAACACCAACTCATGTCCCCTTGCACCGCCACCCCCCAGCACTGTGGGGCACCTGCCAGCAGGCCCCCACCCATGTCCAACTCATGTCCCCCACCACCCCCACCCCCCAGCACTGTGGGGCACCTGCCAGCAGGCCCCCACCCATGTCCAACTCATGTCTCCCACCACCCCCACCCCCCAGCCACCAGGGTCACCCTCCACCAGGCCCCCACCCATGTCCCCTATCACCCCCACCCCCCAGCCACCAGGGGCACCCTCCACCAGGCCCCCACTCATGTCACCCACCACCCCCACCCCCCAGCCACCAGGGTCACCCTCCACCAGGCCCCCATTCATGTCTCCCACCACCCCCACACCCCAGCAGTGCAGGGGCACCCTCCACCAGGCCCCCACTCATGTCTCCCACCACCCCCACACCCCAGCAGTGCAGGGGCAGCCTCCACCAGGCCCCACTCATGTCTACCACCACCCCCACACCCCCAGCCACCAGGGGCACCCTCCACCAGGCCCCCACTCATGTCTCCCACCACCCCCACACCCCAGCAGTGCAGGGGCACCCTCCACCAGGCCCCCACTCATGTCTCCCACCACCCCCACACCCCAGCAGTGCAGGGGCACCCTCCACCAGGCCCCACTCATGTCTCCCACCACCCCCACACCCCAGCAGTGCAGGGGCACCCTCCACCAGGCCCCCATTCATGTCTCCCACCACCCCCACACCCCAGCAGTGCAGGGGCAGCCTCCACCAGGCCCCCACTCATGTCACCCACCACCCCCACACCCCAGCAGTGCAGGGGCAGCCTCCACCAGGCCCCCACTCATGTCACCCACCCCCCAGCCACCAGGGGCACCCTCCACCAGGCCCCCACTCATGTCACCCACCACCCCCACCCCCCAGCCACCAGGGTCACCCTCCACCAGGCCCCCACTCATGTCTCCCACCACCCCCACACCCCAGCAGTTCAGGGGCACCCTCCACCAGGCCCCCACTCATGTCTCCCACCACCCCCACACCCCAGCAGTGCAGGGGCAGCCTCCACCAGGCCCCACTCATGTCTACCACCACCCCCACACCCCCAGCCACCAGGGGCACCCTCCACCAGGCCCCCACTCATGTCTCCCACCACCCCCACACCCCAGCAGTGCAGGGGCACCCTCCACCAGGCCCCCACTCATGTCTCCCACCACCCCCACACCCCAGCAGTGCAGGGGCACCCTCCACCAGGCCCCCACTCATGTCTCCCACCACCCCCACACCCCAGCAGTGCAGGGGCACCCTCCACCAGGCCCCCACTCATGTCTCCCACCACCCCCACACCCCAGCAGTGCAGGGGCAGCCTCCACCAGGCCCCCACTCATGTCACCCACCACCCCCACACCCCAGCAGTGCAGGGGCAGCCTCCACCAGGCCCCCACTCATGTCACCCACCACCCCCACCCCCCAGCCACCAGGGGCACCCTCCATCAGGCCCCCACTCATGTCTCCCACCACCCCCACACCCCAGCAGTGCAGGGGCACCCTCCACCAGGCCCCCACTCATGTCTCCCACCACCCCCACACCCCAGCAGTGCAGGGGCACCCTCCACCAGGCCCCCACTCATGTCTCCCACCACCCCCACCCCCCAGCAGTGCAGGGGCAGCCTCCACCAGGCACCCACACATGTCCCCCTGCCCCCAGGTCCTGACGATACTCAATCATGGCAGTAATGGGCAGCATACCCAGCACAAACACCCAGGCAAGGATTGCATCCACCCACATAGTGAATGCAATTACATGATACAACCCCAATGGCAAGTCTGTAAATGAACACATGTCCGTCACACACACATACACAATGGGTGCAAGTCAATGTCAAAACCCATATCATGACATGTATGAAACCAATGAGAAAATACCACAAGTGAAAGTTAAAAAGAACATATATTAAAGATGAAAAATAAGTAAAAAAATCAAACATACAACAATGGCGATAACAAAATAAATGGTCCATGTCCGAGAACAAATGTAAAAATAAAAAAAACAAAGTAATCCAAAAACAAATGTTGTCCAAAGCAAAATCATGTGGAATTAAAATAATGAAAAACCATTTCCTCATGGTGAACACAATAATTAATAAAAAAAATGTTTCTTCAAAAAGCAAACTATATACACGAAAATTCCAGGGTCCATGAGCCCAACACCATGAATGAAACCTACTACTACCTAATGAAAATAATATATACAAAAAAGTGGCCATTGTCCGAGCGGTCCAAAAAAAAAAAAATTAATAAAGGAAACCTAACACTAACTAACTAAATAACTATATACAAAGGCAGCGGGCAAGTCCTGCGGCTCACTCGGTGATGTTGCTGGCCAGGGCATCATCGAACTCCGTGTCGATGTCCTGGAGGCGGGACTCTGTCCTGGCCCCGAGGTCTCGCAGGGATAACCCCATGTCCAGCTCAAACTCCCTGCGAGCTTCCTCGAGGCACTCAGCCCGCCTCAACGCCCGACGCATGGAGAACTCCGCCCTGACCATGGTGAGCCGCTCCTCTTCCGCCCGCTGCCGCTCCGCACCTATCCGCTGGACCAACTGCTCCCACACGGAAGACACCACCATCCCAGGGTTGCCCTGCCCTCCGGCCGATGCCTGCCCCTCTGATCTTGAAGGCCCCGAGCCATGATGCCTCCCACGTCGAGCCTGCTGCTGCCTCCGACGCCACTGCCTCTGCCAGCACGACGGCATCCAGGCTGATGGAAACCACCGACGCCGTCGTGCACGTGCCCTGCCTGATGATGCTGTCACATCTTCCACCTGCTGGGGTCCAGTTGCTGTGTTGTCCACCCCTGCTGGACCTCCGACTCCCAACTGTGGCAGGGATGGGATCCCCACCGAGCTGGCTGCATTGGTCGGGGCAGGTCCACAGGGGGCCCTGGTGGCATCTGGGCCGGAAGACGGCAAGGAGAACGACTGGTGTATAGCCTGCACAGAGGAGGAGAGGGCCGCCAGATTGGACAACACATGCAGAAAACCCCCGAACATGGCCGATCCCAATTGGGCCACGTCGGCACGGTGCACTTCGTGATGACGTGCGTCGTCCTCCCGGGAAGCACGCACGGCATCACGAATCACAGCCGTGTGCATCGCGACCCCAATCAGGACCTTCTCCACATGGCCAGGGGTTCCCACGTCCGCAGGTGGAGGGGAGTCAGGTGACATGGACATCCCCTCTACCTGCGGACGGGCCTGGGACGGGGCATCCCTGCTGGTGCATGGTGGTGCACTCACAGGGTCAGGGACAGCGACATGCACAGGCCCCTCCACGGTGACCTGTGCTGCCTCCTGGCCCTGGACTGCACCACTTGCACCAGCAGGGATGCCCCCACCAGGCCCCATGTGTGCCCCAGTGGCGGCCTCCTCCTCCTCTGTGCAAACCACCAACCTGGATGGCTCCTCACCGTCTCCTACCGTAGCAGGCCCCTGTGGGGGCTCACCCACCCCTTCCGCTGCAGCCGTGGGGGCATCCCCGCCGCCTTGCTCCACAGCGCCGTCTCCGCCCTCTTCTTCACTAGCCGCTGCGTAGAGGGAGACAAAGAACACAAGCATCAGGGCACTGTACAATGGTCCCCTAGACAGGAAGCAATAGCAGATGAGCACCACTGTCAAAGTACACTTCCATCATGTCCCTCCACAACACATGGGTCCGTACAGGCAAAACACACACAGTAACAGGCATGGTGCATGCCATGGACATTTCCATGCATGTCCAATGGACTCTTGAAATATTCAATGATATGTAACTCACATGCATCATGGCTCATGCCTATCACATGCACACACTTCACCTCAGTCACATCCATCTGGCCCCAAACACACCAAACACAGCGGATACAAGGGTAATTTGGCTGCTTCACTGAATCTGTGCATTGTCACACACATGTGTCATGCATCCATGGCATGCACAAGTCACAGACACGCAGGTCAGGCACACAGACATGGCTACCATATATGTACCTGGCATCAGCACCCATCCCTCACCCCCACCCATGTCCAGGTACAGAGACTGGCATGCTCTCATGTTAAAAATCTGCATAGGGCTCCCCATGCGGCATTTGAACACATGCAACAACCATGTGGGTCACACATCACTGGTCGCACATGCATTACCATGATGTCCCTGCACACATACATGCATACATGGCCTATGGCACACATACAGGGAAGTATCATAGAACCAGCGCACCGCAACATGCCCTGTCTCACACAGTGATGCTTGGACACTTACCGCTCAACTCCAGACGGGCCTCCCTCTCAAGGATCTGGGCGTGGAGCGCTGGGCGTACGCGTTCCAGGACCCTCATCTGGATGGAACTCATGCGGCCCCGGCCCCCCTCCACGAGGCGCCGGGCCTTCACAAGGGTCCTGGACCTCAAGTCCTCCCAGCGCTTCTTGATCTTCAGGACGTTGCGGGTTGCCACCCCCTCCGCGTTGATGGCAACCACACAGTCGGCCCAGATCCTCTGCCGTCCTTCCTTTCTGGCGCGGGACGATCCAAAGAGGGCATCATACTGCCCCAGGACATGCTCCACCAGGACACCAACTTCGGTGTCAGTGAAGCTGGTGCCCCTCTGCCCCTCTGGCCTGGGGTTGCCACTGGTGCCAGATGTGGAAGTGCCCGACATGGCAACCCCAGAGGCAGGTGTGGGAGGGCAACTGGGTCCTGGGGCTGGGCTGTGGAGCGATGTAATCCCAGTCGGGAGTCTTCAGTTCCAGCAGGGGTGGACACAGCAACTGGACCCCTGCAGATGGCTGATGTGCAGGCACCAAATGGCAGGGCACGGTGGCAGCAGGCAGGCAGGCAGGCAGCAGCATATGGCACGTGGGAGGCTGCTCGGGGCACTGGGGGGCAGTAACTCAGCCTTCTGGGCAGGAGCGTGGTCTTCCGTGTGTTTTCGCGTGGCCAGCTTGATACGGAGTGATTTGGCACGTGAAAATCCTGCACGTCAGCGTGAAATCCGAGGAAAGGCCCTTAGCGCGTAAGCGCGTCAGCACGCATACGCGATTCTATTGGACCAGAGTCCCTCAGCGCATAAGCGCGTCTGTGACGTGACCCGCACGGGTGTTCCCCACTCAGCACGTGATGACGGGGCACACGTGGAAATACTGCACGTCAGAGTGTCATCGCGTGTAATTGGACAAAAGTGCGCGTACACGCGATTGGCCTATGTACGTGTATTTAATGGGTGCGCGGGCACTTACACAAGCAAGTACGTCAGCGAACCTGTATCCCGTGGTGCGTGTGAATTTCCACACGCTATTGGACTGGGAACTGGATTCCAGGGGTGCGCGGGTCACACGCTGTATCCCGTGGTGCGTGTGAATTTCCACACGCTATTGGACTGGGAACTGGATTCCAGGGGTGCGCGGGTCACACGCTGTATCCCATGGTGCGTGTGAATTTCCACACGCTATAGGACTGGGAACTGGATTCCAGGGGTGCGCGGGTCACGCGCTGTATCCCGTGGTGCGTGTGAATTTCCACACGCTATTGGACTGGGAACTGGATTCCAGGGGTGCGCGGGTCACACGCTGTATCCCGTGGTGCATGTGAATTTCCACACGCTATTGGACTGGGAACTGGATTCCAGGGGTGCGCGGGTCACACGCTCGCCTAGAACACGCGCAAAGCATAAATTTGCGCACTTTAACAATAACAAGCTCAGACGCCAGGATGAACATACCGTTCCTAGCAGCAGTGGCAGTGGGCTACCAAAGGAGGAGGAGGAGGATAGTCAGGGCCAGAATATTCACACCCAGAACCAGCCTTTTCGGGATGCCTGATGACCAGGTGTATGGGAGGTACAGGTTTCCACCACACATTATACTGGACCTGGTGAGTGAGTGGGAGGATGACCTCACATCACCCACCCTGTGCTCCCAAGCACTCAGCCCCCTGGAGAAGGTCCTCAATGTACTGCACTTCTTAGCCACTGGATCATTTCAGCGGACAAGTGCCATAGTGGGTGGGGTGTCACAGGCCACCCAGTCACGCTGCCTACACCAGGTCTTGAACATCATGACTGCACGCCCATCAGTCCGCAGGCACATATACCTGCCCAGAACACCTGCAGAAAGGCATGCTGCCGCCCTGGATTTTTACGGTGTGGCACGATTCCCCAAAGTGCTAGGTGCCATCGACTGCACCCATGTGGCTCTACGTCCCCCCAGGGCATCTGAGCACATCTATAGGAACCGCAAGCACTGGCATTCCATCAACGTGCAGGTAGCATGTAATGCCAAGGGAATCATCACCTCAGTATATGCCAACTATCCCGGCTCCACCCACGACAGCTTCATTTACCGAATGTCCACCCTAAGCCGGGACCTAGAAGCTGGGCTGCATGGCGATACATGGCTGCTTGGTGAGTATGTATGCCACTGCACATGCATGCATGTTGGATACTGAGCAAGGTCACAACCCCACCAATGATACCAATCACCACCTCCACAGGGGACAGTGCCTACCCTCTCAGCCCCCACATGATGACGCCAATTCGGAACCCCACCACGCCATCCGAGGTAAGATATAACACAGCCCACATTACGACCCGGGGCATAGTGGAGCGCACATTCGGAGTGCTAAAGTCACGCTTTCGCTCCCTTGACCGTTCTGGCGGGCAGCTGTTATACGCTCCCCCAGTAGTGTGCAGGATCATAGTGGCAGCATGTGTCCTGCACAACGTTGCAACACGCTTGGGCCTGGCCGTGGACATGGTGGTGGCCCCACATCCCCAACCACATGCACAGCCGCTGCGCATGGGAGGGGAAAGGGCACGGGGGAGGCAGCCCGTACACAGCTAGTGGCTAATTACTTCACATAGAAATCACACCCCTGTGGAGTGCACACTGCCCTGGCACATTCCATCTGACAATCAATGATGACTCAACCTGACACTGATCCTGAATGTCTGGAGAATGAACCGTGAATACCATATCAGCCTGAGATTGTTCACCTGGAAGTGTCACAATGTGTGCATCCCTACCCACACAGACACCACCAATGCAGTTTTGTGAAGTTACACATTCAAGCAGCTAAAATGATTACCCACTTGCAAAATGCAACAAGAGGACAGTGCCATGTCAGCCAACCCAACCCCAGCACCGCCACACGACACACCGTGCCATGTCATGCTAATTGCAGGTAAACAAAGTAATCCCCACAACATGACACTAGTCTCACTATGTACAGTGTCCCTATTAGAAACCTGCAACACCTGAAATGCTCACAGCAATGCCGGACCAACAACATACTTGAGCACGTAGTACCATTAACAATGCATCACAAATGTTACATATTAGTAGTCTCACCACCTGGAAATGCCTGCACTCCCACCACTACCAACTGTGCAGTGTTGGCGCCATGTAGAGTTGTAGGTGCACTGCTGCCAACATGGACCCCATCTCCAGACTAGAGGTCCTTGTGTAGACATGAGGAAGGGACCTGCAAATTGGGAGGTAGACACAGAAGAAGAGTTACACATCAATGCAACATGCAGTGTACAACACAACAGCAATATGCACTAGGAATGTATACAGAGTATTGACTACAGACTGCCCACACAGCTCATGGGAGTCCAACGTCACTGTGTAATTCACTGTCACTTGGGCACACCCTTTGCAAGCCCATGGAAACGGGAAGCAGGAGGGGTGTGTGTGACTCAAACCCAAGCATCTGAACCAAATACATTACAAGCCTGCATGTGCCCAGCCACAATGCAGCGTATGCCCACAGTAACCACGGAAGCCAACAAATCGTCCCAAAAAAATTGGGAATAAAAGAAATCAAAATAAAAATAAAAATAAGAAACAATCAAAAATGGCCATTGATGGGCCCGGGGGGGTTGGGGGGGCCACCCAGGAGGTCCGAGGACAGGATGCACACCAGAACCCACCTGCGTGGATCCTGGGAAGATAAAACACCTCCATGGGCTCATGGCCCACACGGCTACCCTGTTGTGGGAGTATCACTGCTGTCGCTATTATCACCCTGTGCAGCTGCATCCGGAGGTGGTTGCACTATGGGAGGCAGCCCACGCAAGGCCCTAGTCTGCTCCTCCATGGCTGCAAGCATGCGGGTGTGGTAGGTCTGGTTCTGGAGGATGAGTGTGCGGAGGTCCCCATGCAACAACTCACGGGATGCCCGGACCTCCGCCCTCGTTGCCTGCATCTCAGCTGAGAGCGTACGGGTGAGACGCTCCAGCTGCTGTTCTGTCCTTTGGTGTGTTGAAGCCTCAAGCTCAACAAGAGTCGTCCTGAGGTGAAGGAGCTCCTGCCTCAGGGCTTCCCTGTGGCCCTGGGACTCAATGGAGATGGCCTCCTGCAGAGTCGCCAGTGCCGCCCGCCTGTCCCTGTTGGACCCCAACATGTCCTCCCTGTGTGACTGGCAGATGGAGTCGGTTGCCTGCTCTAGTCGCTCCATCAGCCTTTCTGGGGGGACAATGGAAGTGGCCACCCTATCCATGGCCTGAGCCATCATCTCGGATGATGCAGCCTGTTGGGTTGCCATACCGTAAATGGATTGCTCCCATGCGGTATTGCCGGGTGGCGTACGGCCACCACGTCGGCGGGCACCACACCTGTCTGGGGCAAGGTGAACTGCGCCTTGCTGTGCCGGCACTGCCTGAGGCTGCAGGACTGCATTCCCCCTCTGATCTGCTGGCCCAGGAACAGGATCAGATGTCGCGGAGTGTGACCCTGCATCCGTAACCACCGAAGGCGTAGCTGCCAACACTGACATCCCCATGGAGGGTTCTGACCCTGGTGCAGGTGGGTGAGACAGAACAGAATCCCTCCCTGGAACACTCACCTGCGACGGCACGTAGGTCTCATCCGAATCAACACCTGAGTACAGCTCGGGGGAGGTGCAGCCAGAGACACCCCTTGAGAGCACGACCTGCAGCACTTGTGGGTTCTCCCCCACCACCACACCACGTCCCTCACTGGTGGTTGGTCGGCCCTCGGACCCCTCCTGGGTCTGCACCATCTCCACAACCCCAGCAGTATCAGGTGCGTCTTCCCCTGCAAAGACATGAAAACAAAGAAATGGAAACAGGCATTAGCACCATGGCACACAATGAGGGCTGAGAAGCAAGAGAACCAGTACTTGATTGACACATGTCCCACATGACTGAAACCCTCCCATGCATGCACCCTCACTGCGTATGAAGTGCAGGCAAATGGCACACACTGATGACACCAAGATGGAAGATGAACACATTTTCTGCATGCTGCCTGGCAGTGGCATCACACATTGGCCTGTGATTGCCAGGTGATACACACATGCCATCACACAGATGGCATGTACCATTGCTATTGAGTGAAGATGGAGAGGAGGGCAGCACCTATTCATTCAGTCCAGTTCCCGCATGTAATCGCTTTTCTAATTCTAACAGGTCAGATTTTTCACCTGGAGCTGCCAGTCTGAAATGGTCCAATTGCACAGGGACATGTGTGTACAAATGATATCCAGGTAACAAAGTCACTCCACTTTACCATAGCCATGTCAGACATGTGACTAGTGGACAGCGACATGCCTAGTGAAAGTGGTGGAATGCAAACAAACTGACTGAATGAACAGTGAAAAATAAGCAACTATGTTGTGGCAAGGTGACACTTCAAGGGCAACTGGCGTGCAGTTGGGCTAGATGTGTACTGTTGGCAGAAGGGATACTGCTATGGCCAAATGCAGCTGCGCAGGAAGTATTGCATGAAGCACATGGCTGACCCATACGACTCAGGTGCACACACTCTCACCTGGCACACAAACAGAAGCCCTCACACACACACCATGCACATGGATGACACACACATGCATGTGCACTCACCGGACAATGCCTCGTAATCAGCCAGATCTCCCACGCCTTGGATCTGTTCCTCTGTGACGTAGGTCCCAGCGACTGACTCATGTGGAGTGAGTTCCATGTCTACTACTGGAGACCCACCTCCAGTCACTAGAGTTGCGGCATGACTTGAGGCCAGCTTACTCTTTGCCCTGCGCTTTAGGTCATTCCAGCGCTTATAGCAATCATTGGCTGTGCGCCTCACGATTCCAAGGGCACTTACGATGTCCGCAACGGTCTGCCAGTGTGCCTGGCGTTGTGCAGGTGTGGTCTTGGATCCTGCAACAATGACCATCTCGTTGTCATGTCCGGACACATACTCGACAAGTGCATTCAGTTCGTCATCCGTGAAGCTGGGCTTCCTGGATGGGCCGGACTGTGTAGCCGTGTCTGGGGCATCAGCCTGTGCCGGACGAGCACTCTTCCTCTTCCGCTTGGAAGGTGGTGGTGATCCTGAGTGTCCTGTGCCGCTCTGGACACTAGGGGCAGGAGCCCTGGTGGACTCTGTATCAGGAGTGTGGGATTGCACACTCAGCATGGGAGTTGGTGCAGGCATTGGCTCTAGTGTGATGGTGTCAGGGGGAATGTCAGCAGCATGGACTAGGACCGACACTGTCCTGGCTGGGTGTGTGAGGGCTGGGGTGGATGGAGCCGCAGCTGCCCCTGCAGCCTCTCCGCCCTGCCTCCTTGGTGCAGTAGATGACCTTGCTGGCCCAGATGCACGTGGCATGGTGACATCAATGTGCACCAGCGCATGTGTCATAGGCCTGCTGACCTGGAAGTCAGCCATGGAGTCAGCCAGATCTGGTGCCACAATGGGCTGGTCCAACAAGGGCTGAGCATGGATGGTGTCAGCCACATCAGCCTCAACGGGAGGGGGGGGATTATGGGTGCCCTTGACTGGTCCTCCACACATGGGGGGACAGGCTCACCCTGCAAGTAACGACCACGTCCCCTACCGGATCCACCACGGCCACCACTTGTGGCTCTTCCACCTTTGCCACCCTTACGGAATCCTCGCCTCCCAGCCATGGCACTGATGTAAATGTGCGTATGGGAGTGGCTGTAAACTATTGTCCTGGGCAATTGGGGGTGAAAGGGGTTGGGTACCAGATGGTAATTGTACCCTAGTGCTCTTGCAAGGCTGATTGTAACCCCTGGGGAAAGATGACGGGTCACGCTACGCACAGGAGCCCCAAAAAAGGGAGATGACGTGCACGCAACCCCTCCTAGACCACGTGTGCAGAAAGAAAAACCTGCACTACGCTGTGGCACCCAGTAACACAAGAATGAACGTATGCGTGTCACACGCAGCCTAGAATGACCTCTGAAGGGGTAGGCTACACACGGGGCAAGCACAGAAGTTAGATACGTGCGTGACTCACCGTCTGCCTGGTAAACGAGCGTGTAAAAGGAGCACGTTTGGTTGGCAACACCCCCACCAAAAGAAGATTTGTACGCTGTCTGAGGAGACAGGACAACAGTAGAAGGGAACACTGTTTGAGGGAACAGGCCCAGGTAAACCAGTAAAAGCGAAAAAAGAGAAAAAGCTGTCAGAGGTAACAGGGAATACGAACTTGAAACGCCGTGAAGTAAATCGCGTGTGAAACGACAAGAAGTACAGAATTCACCCACTCGCTCTCCACGAAAAGCACGTACAAGGAAAACGTGTTCTACACATACCTTTTATACAGGGCCACACGTCCAGCGTCACTTACGCGGCCTGTACGCGCTAGGGCCATTTCCACCAATTACACGCTTTGTCACTTCTGCGTGTAGGGACATTTCCACCAATTACACGCTTTGTCACTTCTGCGTGTAGGGCCATTTCCACCAATTACACGCTTTGTCACTTCTGCGTGTAGAGCCATTTCCACCAATCACACGCAATTACACTCTGACGTGCAGTCTTTCCACGTGTGCTCTGTCATCACGTGCTGTGTGGGAAACACCCGTGCGGGTCACGTCACAGACGCGCTTACGCGCTGAGGGCCTTTCCTCGGTTTTCACGCTGACGTGCAGGATTTTCACGTGCAAAATCACTCCGTACCAAGCTGGCCACGCCTACGCACACGGAATACCACGCTCCTGCCCGGAAGGCCAAACTACTGCCCCCCAGAGCCCCGAGCACGCTCCCACCTGCTGCTGCCTGACTGCCTGCTGCCCCTGCACTGCTGGGGGGTGGGGGTGATAGGGGACATGGGTGGGGGCCTGGTGGAGGGTGCCCTTGGTGGCTGGGGGGTGGGGGTGATAGGGGACATGAGTGGGGGCCTGGTGGAGGGTGCCCCTGCACTGCTGGGGGGTGGGGGTGGTGGGAGACATGAGTGGGGGCCTGGTGGAGGGTGCCCCTGCACTGCTGGGGGGTGGGGGTAATAGGGGACATGGGTGGGGGCCTGGTGGAGGGTGCCCCTGGTGGCTGGGGGGTGGGGGTGGTGGGAGACATGAGTGGGGGCCTGGTGGAGGGTGCCCCTGCACTGCTGGGGGGTGGGGGTGATAGGGGACATGGGTGGGGGCTGGTGGAGGGTGCCCCTGGTGGCTGGGGGGTGGGGGTGGTGGGAGACATGAGTGGGGGCCTGGTGGAGGGTGCCCCTGCACTGCTGGGGTGTGGGGGTGGTGGGAGACATGGGTGGGGGCCTGGTGGAGGGTGCCCCTGGTGGCTGGGGGGTGGGGGTGGTGGGAGACATGAGTGGGGGCCTGGTGGAGGGTGCCCCTGCACTGCTGGGGTGTGGGGGTGGTGGGAGACATGAGTGGGGGCCTGGTGGAGGGTGCCCCTGCACTGCTGGGGTGTGGGGGTGGTGGGAGACATGAGTGTGGGCCTGGTGGAGGGTGCCCCTGGTGGCTGGGGGGTGGGGGTGGTGGGTGACATGAGTGGGGGCCTGGTGGAGGCTGCCCCTGCACTGCTGGGGTGTGGGGGTGGTGGGAGACATGGGTGGGGCCTGGTGGAGGGTGCCCCTGGTGGCTGGGGGGTGGGGGTGATAGGGGACATGGGTGGGGGCCTGGTGGAGGGTGCCCCTGGTGGCGGGGGGGTGGGGGTGATAGGGGACATGGGTGGGGGCCTGGTGGAGGGTGCCCCTGCACTGCTGGGGGGTGGGGGTGATAGGGGACATGAGTGGGGGCCTGGTGGAGGGTGCCCCTGGTGGCTGGGGGGTGGGGGTGATAGGGGACATGAGTGGGGGCCTGGTGGAGGGTGCCCCTGCACTGCTGGGGGGTGGGGGTGGTGGGAGACATGAGTGGGGGCCTGGTGGAGGGTGCCCCTGCACTGCTGGGGGGTGGGGTGATAGGGAACATGGGTGGGGGCCTGGTGGAGGGTGCCCCTGGTGGCTGGGGGGTGGGGGTGGTGGGAGACATGAGTGGGGGCCTGGTGGAGGGTGCCCCTGCACTGCTGGGGGGTGGGGGTGATAGGGGACATGGGTGGGGGCCTGGTGGAGGGTGCCCCTGGTGGCTGGGGGGTGGGGGTGGTGGGAGACATGAGTGGGGGCCTGGTGGAGGGTGCCCCTGCACTGCTGGGGTGTGGGGGTGGTGGGAGACATGAGTGGGGGCCTGGTGGAGGGTGCCCCTGCACTGCTGGGGTGTGGGGGTGGTGGGAGACATGAGTGTGGGCCTGGTGGAGGGTGCCCCTGGTGGCTGGGGGGTGGGGGTGGTGGGTGACATGAGTGGGGGCCTGGTGGAGGCTGCCCCTGCACTGCTGGGGTGTGGGGGTGGTGGGAGACATGGGTGGGGGCCTGGTGGAGGGTGCCCCTGGTGGCTGGGGGGTGGGGGTGATAGGGGACATGGGTGGGGGCCTGGTGGAGGGTGCCCCTGGTGGCGGGGGGGTGGGGGTGATAGGGGACATGGGTGGGGGCCTGGTGGAGGGTGCCCCTGCACTGCTGGGGGGTGGGGGTGATAGGGGACATGAGTGGGGGCCTGGTGGAGGGTGCCCCTGCACTGCTGGGGGGTGGGGGTGGTGGGAGACATGAGTGGGGGCCTGGTGGAGGGTGCCCCTGCACTGCTGGGGGGTGGGGGTGATAGGGAACATGGGTGGGGGCCTGGTGGAGGGTGCCCCTGGTGGCTGGGGGTGGGGGTGGTGGGAGACATGAGTGGGGGCCTGGTGGAGGGTGCCCCTGCACTGCTGGGGGGTGGGGGTGATAGGGGACATGGGTGAGGGCCTGGTGGAGGGTGCCCCTGGTGGCTGGGGGGTGGGGGTGGTGGGAGACATGAGTGGGGGCCTGGTGGAGGGTGCCCCTGCACTGCTGGGGTGTGGGGGTGGTGGGAGACATGAGTGGGGGCCTGGTGGAGGGTGCCCCTGCACTGCTGGGGTGTGGGGGTGGTGGGAGACATGAGTGTGGGCCTGGTGGAGGGTGCCCCTGGTGGCTGGGGGGTGGGGGTGGTGGGTGACATGAGTGGGGGCCTGGTGGAGGCTGCCCCTGCACTGCTGGGGTGTGGGGGTGGTGGGAGACATGGGTGGGGGCCTGGTGGAGGGTGCCCCTGGTGGCTGGGGTGTGGGGGTGATAGGGGACATGGGTGGGGGCCTGGTGGAGGGTGCCCCTGCACTGCTGGGGGGTGGGGGTGATAGGGGACATGGGTGGGGGCCTGGTGGAGGGTGCCCCTCGTGGCGGGGGGGTGGGGGTGATAGGGGACATGGGTGGGGGCCTGGTGGAGGGTGCCCCTGGTGGCGGGGGGGTGGGGGTGATAGGGGACATGGGTGGGGGCCTGGTGAAGGGTACCCCTGCACTGCTGGGGTGTGGGGGTGGTGGGAGACATGAGTGGGGGCCTGGTGGAGGGTGCCCCTGCACTGCTGGGGTGTGGGGGTGGTGGGAGACATGAGTGGGGGCCTGGTGGAGGGTGCCCCTGGTGGCTGGGGGGTGGGGGTGATAAGGGACATGGGTGGGGGCCTGGTGGAGGGTGCCCCTGCACTGCTGGGGGGTGGGGGTGATAGGGGACATGGGTGGGGGCCTGGTGGAGGGTGCCCCTGGTGGCGGGGGGGTGGGGGTGATAGGGGACATGGGTGGGGGCCTGGTGGAGGGTGCCCCTGGTGGCGGGGGGGTGGGGGTGATAGGGGACATGGGTGGGGGCCTGGTGGAGGGTGCCCCTGCACTGCTGGGGGGTGGGGGTGATAGGGGACATGGGTGGGGGCCTGGTGGAGGGTGCCCCTGGTGGCTGGGGTGTGGGGGTGGTGGGAGACATGAGTGGGGGCCTGGTGGAGGGTGCCCCTGCACTGCTGGGGTTTGGGGGTGGTGGGAGACATGGGTGGGGGCCTGGTGGAGGGTGCCCCTGCACTGCTGGGGGTGGGGGTTTTGGGAGACATGGGTGGGGGCCTGGTGGAGGGTGCCCCTGGTGGCTGGGGGGTGGGGGTGATAGGGGACATGGGTGGGGGTCTGGTGGAGGGTGCCCCTGCACTGCTGGGGGGTGGGGGTGATAGGGGACATGGGTGGGGGCCTGGTGGAGGGTGCCCCTGCACTGCTGGGGGGTGGGGGTGATAGGGGACATGGGTGGGGGCCTGGTGGAGGGTGCCCCTGGTGGCGGGGGGGTGGGGGTGATAGGGGACATGGGTGGGGGCCTGGTGGAGGGTGCCCCTGGTGGCGGGGGGGTGGGGGTGATAGGGGACATGGGTGGGGGCCTGGTGGAGGGTGCCCCTGCACTGCTGGGGGGTGGGGGTGATAGGGGACATGGGTGGGGGCCTGGTGGAGGGTGCCCCTGGTGGCTGGGGGGTGGGGGTGGTGGGAGACATGAGTGGGGGCCTGGTGGAGGGTGCCCCTGCACTGCTGGGGGGTGATAGGGGACATGGGTGGGGGCCTGGTGGAGGGTGCCCCTGGTGGCTGGGGGGTGGGGGTGGTGGGAGACATGAGTGGGGGCCTGGTGGAGGGTGCCCCTGCACTGCTGGGGGGTGGGGGTGTTTGGAGACATGGGTGGGGGCCTGGTGGAGGGTGCCCCTGGTGGCTGGGGGGTGATAGGGGACATGGGTGGGGGCCTGGTGGAGGGTGCCCCTGGTGGCTGGGGGGTGGGGGTGGTGGGAGACATGAGTGGGGGCCTGGTGGAGGGTGCCCCTGCACTGCTGGGGGGTGGGGGTGTTGGGAGACATGGTTGGGGGCCTGGTGGAGGGTGCCCCTGGTGGCTGGGGGGTGGGGGTGATAGGGGACATGGGTGGGGGCCTGGTGGAGGGTGCCCCTGCACTGCTGGGGGGTGGGGGTGCAGGGGGGCATGAGCAGGTGTGCAGGGTAGTCCCCTGTTTTGTGGGCTGCCTGCAGGGGCCGTGGAGAGTGTACAGGGAACACCTGTGAGGACCCACCCAGCCTAATTGCGTGTGATAATTTCTGCACACCCCTGTAATACACGTACCTGGCCAAATCGCGTGTGATAATTCCCGCGCACCCCTGTAATACACGTACCTGGCCAAATCGCATGTGAGAATTCCCGCGCACCCCTGTAATACACGTACCCAGCCGAATCGCATGTAGAACTTCCCGCACACCCCTGTAATACACGTACCCTGGCCAATCGCGTGTAGAACTTCCCACGCACCCCTGTAATACACGTAGCAAGCCAAATCGCGTGTGATAATTCCCGCGCACCCCTGTAATTCACGTACCCTGGCCAATCGCGTGTAGAACTTCCCACGCACCCCTGTAATACACGTACCAGGCCAAATCGCGTGTGATTATTCCCGCGCACCCCTGTAATACACGTACCCAGCCGAATCGCGTGTACAACTTCCCGCACACCCCTGTAATACACGTACCTGGCCAAATCGCATGTGAGAATTCCCGCGCACCCCTGTAATACACGTACCCTGGCCAATCGCGTGTAGAACTTCCCACGCACCCCTGTAATACACGTACCAGGCCAAATCGCGTGTGATAATTCCCGCGCACCCCTGTAATACACGTACCTGGCCAAATCGCATGTGAGAATTACCGCGCACCCCTGTAATACACGTACCCAGCCGAATCGCGTGTAGAGCTTCCCGCACACCCCTGTAATACACGTACCCTGCCCAACCGCGTGTAGTACTTCCCGCGTACCCCTGTAGTACACGTACCCTGGCTAATCGCGTGTATGACTTCACGCGTACCCCTGATATGCACGTTACACGCTTTGCGTTCCTTGTTTGGCAGCCCTGTAGACTGGTCCAGGGTTAGCGCAGCCCTTTGCGATGATTTAGCGATTTTGATGGCTTTTCCTTGCGCGAGGGCGTTCTTGGGGGCGTTACTGGCGCTGCTGCAGGGTCGCTGCGATACTCTGCGCCACGGCTGGTTTGGGAGCCTGAAATCCATGAATACGCTGTGCGCGGAAATCGGTTTTAGCGCACGTGCCTGGCGCAGGCAATCGCACGCGGACACTCTGCGCCAGCCGCTTGCGACACTTTTCTGCGAAATTCTATGAATTACCCTGTAAGTGTATGAAACTCACTTGGTTTCTTAAGGCTGTGTTATTGAATGTTAGGAGATAGAAGAAATAATGATACACATATTTTGCAATTTTTATAAGGTAAATGGCAGATACTTTATAGAAAAGCATGGAATGTATGCATTTGTGAAGGTATGGGTAATAAAGTAGAAGGATGTGATTTACAGGCAGTGGTGTTATTTCAGCTGGGAGCTTTTCAATGATAGTGTCTGTGTGAGTGTATGAAGATGCATGATCTTATCCTGGCTTTGTGTAATTTTATAATCAACTACTAAGTGTTTTTCTACAATTATACTGTTATTTCTCCCATCTTTTAATATTATAATTTCTTAGATAGCTGTGTGTGTAAAAAAAGAAAATTAGATAGCATACAGGTTGGAAGTGACAGTTGATTATAGCAGATGGGAAAAATGACAGTAAATTCATTTTATAGGTTATACAGGTTAAGAGGCAGTTACTCTGTTTATATTCATTCATAAGAGTTGTACATGTACTGTGCAGAAAATATGCATACCTGTCGTTTGTATTCATGCATGTGAATATGCATGCAGCTGCAAGTAGAAATCTTCGAGACTTGAACAGTAGTTTGTGTAGTAGGTGCTTTAAAATGATATGAGACTTGTACTCAGAGTGATCAACAGTACATTTGAAGTGCTGAACTCTGATGATGGAGTTAGATGTAAATATCTTGGATGTGATTGGTGGATGGTTGTGTGACTGCTTAGCTGTATCCAATGAGGGAATGGCAGAGAGAGTGAAGTGGAAAGGGTAGAAGGGCTGTGCAAGATTTATGCGGTCAGCGGAGACTGCGGCTGTCCGCGGAAAGGGCGTGCCACATCCAGGGTTTTCCAGAAAATCCAGCATGGAATGGGGACTGTAGGGATCAGTCAACCAGATGTTGAGGTTGTGGATTTGTGTTGAAAGAGACTGTGTGTAGTGAGGATGGCAGAGGTGGAGAAAGTCAGGATGTTGCTGCTTGGAAATATGTTTGTGCATGGTTTACAGCAGTATCCTCAATGTAGGCACATGGCAAACATGTTTGATGTTAAAGGAGTGGAGGTTTTGTGGAACACTGTGCCTGATTGCAATGTACAGGAAATTGTACAAGTTTGTGAAGATATGGGCAGGATGAACAGTCCCCATGTGGTAGTTTTGCATTATGGTGCTTTCCATTTGGGCTATGTCAGTACCCCTACTTTGTTGGCAGATTTGGAACACTTGGTTCAACCAGTGATGAACATCCTTCCAAATCGCAAAGTAATTATTTCTGGATTAGTACCTAGGGCAATATGGGACAATAGTTCTGTTTTATGTCCTCAGAAAAACATTGCTAGGTGTGCAATCAACCGAGGCATGTGTGCTTTCATGCTTAGAGCTGGTATCGCCTTCTGTAATAATGATAATATTGATTCCAGAATTGTAAGGGTTGCTTTGGAGAAGGTTTATGTGAAGATTTTAGGAGTAAAGTAAGAAAAGAAAATACAAAATAACAGGTGTCTGTCAAGCATCTGCAAAACCCCCCAAAAAAGGCTCTTTTCAGAGCCAACCTTAAAGGGGAAATGGGGCACACTCTTTAAATTTAAATTCACCATGCTCAGATTTGTGATATGTCCGCGCACATGGCGATAGTCCGTGGACATTGCGTATTACATACAGGGATTTTGAGGTGGAGAGGCATGCACATGAGAATGAGAAAAGCAAGGGATTGGTCAGTAAAGTTTACTGGGAGTGTTGTGTAAGGAGAGAGTTTGTCAGAAATTATTTTTTCTGAGAGAAGAACAGATAGCTATGGCTGTGTGTTTCAGAAAACAGATTATATTGATTTTGGGAGACTCATGGATACATTGGTTGGAGGTGCATGCAGAACGCTGTGGAGTAGGTTCAGATCTTGGATTACCTCATGTGGAAGTGCACTGGCATGGAGTGCGTGGAATGAAGTGGCTAGACTTGGTACCTATCTGTGCTAGTTTGGAGACAGAGCATCATCCAGAAATAATTTTAATTAATTGTGGAGGGAACAGGTTAGGACATATGTCTGGAATTTCATTGCAATTTACAATGAAAGAATGATTTGGGAAGTTTATGGACATGTTTCCAAATTCCCAAATAATTTTTTCTCATATTGCGCAGAGACAAATGTGGCTGCGTTCTTCTTCATTTGGTCCAGCAAAAGTCAATCTGCAATAGCCAGAAGCACAATGAAGATCACCTCTGGGGTTTGGCCTTTTTATAGGGGTGCAGGTGCACGCTCCGCGGACAGCGCGCTGTCCGCAGATAGGTTGAACACCATAAAAAGGCTCAAAAAGTTCCAAAAGTATGTAGAATGCCAGGGAAATTGTATGGGACATGTGCAATGGTTAATGTTTACTGTAAAATACACTGGATTGTCTGGAAAAGTACTTTTAAAATGTTCAGGGACCCGGACAGTGTCCGTAAATTAGGACACACGCTCTGCGTGGGTGCTGTCACATGATGATATATTGCGAACACGTCCCTGAAGGGAACGGGTCTCTGCAAGACACCAAATGCTTGGAAACTGTTGTGCAGATGTGCGCGGGTGTTCTACGGACAGTGTTCGGGTCCTCAAACTAATTAAAAGTGCAACACAAGTGAGACGGACAGTTACGGACAGGCGCGATGTTCGTAGGACTTATGGGTGTGGTGTGCATGTGTTTAGATGTTCTACAGACAGTATGGACAGGCATAGTGTCCTTAGAACACCTGCATTTGGGTTAATTGCAAGCATTACGGACACGGGTGTGCTCTAAGAACAGTTCCATTTTGCTTGCTGACAGTACGGACAGGTATAGTGTCCTTAGGACACGTCCATTTGGTTAATTACGGACATCCCGGACACCGTGCATGTTCTAAGAACAGTTCCATTTTGCTTGTGTACAGTACGGACAGGTATAGCGTCCTTAGGACACCTCCATTTTGGTTAATTACGGATATCCCAGACACCTGCGTGTTCTAAGAACAGTTCCATTTTGATTGCGGACAGTACGGACAGGTATAGTGTCCTTAGGACACCTCCATTTTGGTTAATTACAGACATCCCGGACATCACGCGTGTTCTAAGAACAGTTCAATTTTGCTTGCAGACAGTATGGACAGGTATAGTGTCCTTAGGACAGGTTAATTCTGGACATCCCAGACATCATGTGTGTTTTAAGAACAGATCCATTTTGCTTGCGGACACTCCGGACAGGTATAGTGTCCTTAGGACACATCCATTTTGGTTGATTACGGACACCCCGGACACCTGGTGTGTTCTAAGAATAGTTTTACAAAGGTAGCGGGCGCCCCTCTCTCGCAAGAACAGACATGATAACCTGTTCAGTGGTTATTAACCACTTGAGAGTTCGCAGCCACTGCTTTTACTCACTGTGCCTTTCACAGATGGGTAATATCCATTTGCATATCAGTCTTTGTCCTGCCCAGGGGCAGTCCAGCACCGAAATACAATGGCAATTCCAATCTGAACGAGAGTACCACCAGCAACCCCATACACGTGTTTCACCCTTGTTGGGGATCATCAGTGAGGTGAAGCTGATGCCTCTCTAAGCACAGTGAGAGGGAGACCACGTCTGGTTGCCCCCAGGAGACCTAGGGTTACCAATCCCAGGTTCCTTTAAAAATAGTTTTACAAAGGTAGCGGGCGCCCCTCTCTCGCAAGAACAGACATGATAACCTGTTCAGTGGTTATTAACCACTTGAGAGTTCGCAGCCACTGCTTTTACTCACTGTGCCTTTCACAGATGGGTAATATCCATTTGCATATCAGTCTTTGTCCTGCCCAGGGGCAGTCCAGCACCGAAATACAATGGCAATTCCAATCTGAACGAGAGTACCACCAGCAACCCCATACACGTGTTTCACCCTTGTTGGGGATCATCAGTGAGGTGAAGCTGATGCCTCTCTAAGCACAGTGAGAGGGAGACCACGTCTGGTTGCCCCCAGGAGACCTAGGGTTACCAATCCCAGGTTCCTTTAAAAATAGTTTTACAAAGGTAGCGGGCGCCCCTCTCTCGCAAGAACAGACATGATAACCTGTTCAGTGGTTATTAACCACTTGAGAGTTCGCAGCCACTGCTTTTACTCACTGTGCCTTTCACAGATGGGTAATATCCATTTGCATATCAGTCTTTGTCCTGCCCAGGGGCAGTCCAGCACCGAAATACAATGGCAATTCCAATCTGAACGAGAGTACCACCAGCAACCCCATACACGTGTTTCACCCTTGTTGGGGATCATCAGTGAGGTGAAGCTGATGCCTCTCTAAGCACAGTGAGAGGGAGACCACGTCTGGTTGCCCCCAGGAGACCTAGGGTTACCAATCCCAGGTTCCTTTAAAAATAGTTTTACAAAGGTAGCGGGCGCCCCTCTCTCGCAAGAACAGACATGATAACCTGTTCAGTGGTTATTAACCACTTGAGAGTTCGCAGCCACTGCTTTTACTCACTGTGCCTTTCACAGATGGGTAATATCCATTTGCATATCAGTCTTTGTCCTGCCCAGGGGCAGTCCAGCACCGAAATACAATGGCAATTCCAATCTGAACGAGAGTACCACCAGCAACCCCATACACGTGTTTCACCCTTGTTGGGGATCATCAGTGAGGTGAAGCTGATGCCTCTCTAAGCACAGTGAGAGGGAGACCACGTCTGGTTGCCCCCAGGAGACCTAGGGTTACCAATCCCAGGTTCCTTTAAAAATAGTTTTACAAAGGTAGCGGGCGCCCCTCTCTCGCAAGAACAGACATGATAACCTGTTCAGTGGTTATTAACCACTTGAGAGTTCGCAGCCACTGCTTTTACTCACTGTGCCTTTCACAGATGGGTAATATCCATTTGCATATCAGTCTTTGTCCTGCCCAGGGGCAGTCCAGCACCGAAATACAATGGCAATTCCAATCTGAACGAGAGTACCACCAGCAACCCCATACACGTGTTTCACCCTTGTTGGGGATCATCAGTGAGGTGAAGCTGATGCCTCTCTAAGCACAGTGAGAGGGAGACCACGTCTGGTTGCCCCCAGGAGACCTAGGGTTACCAATCCCAGGTTCCTTTAAAAATAGTTTTACAAAGGTAGCGGGCGCCCCTCTCTCGCAAGAACAGACATGATAACCTGTTCAGTGGTTATTAACCACTTGAGAGTTCGCAGCCACTGCTTTTACTCACTGTGCCTTTCACAGATGGGTAATATCCATTTGCATATCAGTCTTTGTCCTGCCCAGGGGCAGTCCAGCACCGAAATACAATGGCAATTCCAATCTGAACGAGAGTACCACCAGCAACCCCATACACGTGTTTCACCCTTGTTGGGGATCATCAGTGAGGTGAAGCTGATGCCTCTCTAAGCACAGTGAGAGGGAGACCACGTCTGGTTGCCCCCAGGAGACCTAGGGTTACCAATCCCAGGTTCCTTTAAAAATAGTTTTACAAAGGTAGCGGGCGCCCCTCTCTCGCAAGAACAGACATGATAACCTGTTCAGTGGTTATTAACCACTTGAGAGTTCGCAGCCACTGCTTTTACTCACTGTGCCTTTCACAGATGGGTAATATCCATTTGCATATCAGTCTTTGTCCTGCCCAGGGGCAGTCCAGCACCGAAATACAATGGCAATTCCAATCTGAACGAGAGTACCACCAGCAACCCCATACACGTGTTTCACCCTTGTTGGGGATCATCAGTGAGGTGAAGCTGATGCCTCTCTAAGCACAGTGAGAGGGAGACCACGTCTGGTTGCCCCCAGGAGACCTAGGGTTACCAATCCCAGGTTCCTTTAAAAATAGTTTTACAAAGGTAGCGGGCGCCCCTCTCTCGCAAGAACAGACATGATAACCTGTTCAGTGGTTATTAACCACTTGAGAGTTCGCAGCCACTGCTTTTACTCACTGTGCCTTTCACAGATGGGTAATATCCATTTGCATATCAGTCTTTGTCCTGCCCAGGGGCAGTCCAGCACCGAAATACAATGGCAATTCCAATCTGAACGAGAGTACCACCAGCAACCCCATACACGTGTTTCACCCTTGTTGGGGATCATCAGTGAGGTGAAGCTGATGCCTCTCTAAGCACAGTGAGAGGGAGACCACGTCTGGTTGCCCCCAAGAGACCTAGGGTTACCAATCCCAGGTTCCTTTAAAAATAGTTTTACAAAGGTAGCGGGCGCCCCTCTCTCGCAAGAACAGACATGATAACCTGTTCAGTGGTTATTAACCACTTGAGAGTTCGCAGCCACTGCTTTTACTCACTGTGCCTTTCACAGATGGGTAATATCCATTTGCATATCAGTCTTTGTCCTGCCCAGGGGCAGTCCAGCACCGAAATACAATGGCAATTCCAATCTGAACGAGAGTACCACCAGCAACCCCATACACGTGTTTCACCCTTGTTGGGGATCATCAGTGAGGTGAAGCTGATGCCTCTCTAAGCACAGTGAGAGGGAGACCACGTCTGGTTGCCCCCAGGAGACCTAGGGTTACCAATCCCAGGTTCCTTTAAAAATAGTTTTACAAAGGTAGCGGGCGCCCCTCTCTCGCAAGAACAGACATGATAACCTGTTCAGTGGTTATTAACCACTTGAGAGTTCGCAGCCACTGCTTTTACTCACTGTGCCTTTCACAGATGGGTAATATCCATTTGCATATCAGTCTTTGTCCTGCCCAGGGGCAGTCCAGCACCGAAATACAATGGCAATTCCAATCTGAACGAGAGTACCACCAGCAACCCCATACACGTGTTTCACCCTTGTTGGGGATCATCAGTGAGGTGAAGCTGATGCCTCTCTAAGCACAGTGAGAGGGAGACCACGTCTGGTTGCCCCCAGGAGACCTAGGGTTACCAGACGTGGTCTCCCTCTCACTGTGCTTAGAGAGGCATCAGCTTCACCTCACTGATGATCCCCAACAAGGGTGAAACACGTGTATGGGGTTGCTGGTGGTACTCTCGTTCAGATTGGAATTGCCATTGTATTTCGGTGCTGGACTGCCCCTGGGCAGGACAAAGACTGATATGCAAATGGATATTTCCCATCTGTGAAAGGCACAGTGAGTAAAAGCAGTGGCTGCGAACTCTCAAGTGGTTAATAACCACTGAACAGGTTATCATGTCTGTTCTTGCGAGAGAGGGGCGCCCGCTACCTTTGTACTATTTGTTAAGGAACCTGGGATTGGTAACCCTAGGTCTCCTGGGGGCAACCAGACGTGGTCTCCCTCTCACTGTGCTTAGAGAGGCATCAGCTTCACCTCACTGATGATCCCCAACAAGGGTGAAACACGTGTATGGGGTTGCTGGTGGTACTCTCGTTCAGATTGGAATTGCCATTGTATTTCGGTGCTGGACTGCCCCTGGGCAGGACAAAGACTGATATGCAAATGGATATTTCCCATCTGTGAAAGGCACAGTGAGTAAAAGCAGTGGCTGCGAACTCTCAAGTGGTTAATAACCACTGAACAGGTTATCATGTCTGTTCTTGCGAGAGAGGGGCGCCCGCTACCTTTGTACTATTTGTTAAGGAACCTGGGATTGGTAACCCTAGGTCTCCTGGGGGCAACCAGACGTGGTCTCCCTCTCACTGTGCTTAGAGAGGCATCAGCTTCACCTCACTGATGATCCCCAACAAGGGTGAAACACGTGTATGGGGTTGCTGGTGGTACTCTCGTTCAGATTGGAATTGCCATTGTATTTCGGTGCTGGACTGCCCCTGGGCAGGACAAAGACTGATATGCAAATGGATATTTCCCATCTGTGAAAGGCACAGTGAGTAAAAGCAGTGGCTGCGAACTCTCAAGTGGTTAATAACCACTGAACAGGTTATCATGTCTGTTCTTGCGAGAGAGGGGCGCCCGCTACCTTTGTAGTGTTCTAAGAATAGTTTAATCTTGCCTGCGGACAGTATAGACAGATATAGTGTCCTCAGGACATCCCCATTTTGGTTAATTGTGGACATTCCGGACACCCGTGCTGTCCGCGGTCACCCTAACTGCCTTCTTAAAAAAAAAAGGCACAAAGGAATGAAGTAACAACACATATAATATTTTATTATTATATACAAATATAACATTTATGAAAGAGAGGGGGAGCAGAAACTGACACAAATACAGGGGAATTAGGGGTTTGGAGAGGATCGATGGAATCAATGGAAGGGGATGAAGGGATGGAGGTCTCATCATAACGTTTTTCTTGGTGATGAGGGTTTGGGGATAGTTGACTGGGACATGGAGTGGGGGAACAGGTGCATGTGGAACAATGATATTTAATTTTTTGTTTTATGTGGTCCTCTATAAAATGTTTCAAAAGATTACAATTTTCCATAAGCATATTCATTTTTTGTTGTATGCGCTGTAGAGTATTTTCTAAGGTGTCTTTTGCTGTATTATTTTCAATGTTTGTGTGGTCTGTTCAAAAAATATATATATGTTAAGTACACATGAATTAATGATAATTAATTTTCTTATTTATAGAAGTGTCTACCATTAGTAGTCTACATTTCCTCATGTGGAACATTTTCTTCAAGCCATTCCAAAGTACTGGACATTTCAGTGTAAAAGAAAATATATTACTTTTAGTGTACCAAATATAGAAAGTATAGAAAAATATAAGAAAAATGAAGTTTATTTACTAGTTTCTGGTAAATTGTGTTCTTACTGTTGTGTAGGTGTGCTGTTGCTCCTAGTTGTGCAGTTTCTGTGAGGTATTATTCTGGAGGCATATCTTTTTTGTTTTGGTATATTCCATTTTAGTACACATGGGGCCTCATTATGACCCTGGCGGAAATCGAAAAACGATGGCGGAAATGCAATACCGCCATCGAATAGCGCTCGGTGCGACTATGACCCGTCACCGCAAAGTGCGATGCCATTAGCGACACCGTAGTGAATGCCAACGCTAACTGCACCAAGTACGCGCGCGCGCGCCATGCCAAACCGTAAATACCACCATGGCGCAAGGGTACGCGAATTCCGACCCTAGCGGACATGTACCTAACACCATCAAGCACGGCGGAAAGTACCATTCCGCCATGGTGAGAAGTACGGCATCGCGAATCAACCGTAAACGGCCCCACTGAGTGCCTGTACACCGCTCCCTGCCCACAAAGTACAACTCCCCGTAGGTGCAATGAAGTCACAATGCAACCAGTGAAATGTACAAGTCACCCATGCATGCCAACGAACAAAAGAATCACAAGAGGGGCCAATGGGAGCTGCAGGGCACAGATGGCATGAATACAGAAGCCATTCCAATGGACATGACCACAGTCCCCCACCAAGAAACGCACGCAAACACAGGCACCTGTGACCAGCAATATTCCGAAAATCACATCATTCCACCAGTCCACCTGGCTGACCGGCATCTGTTACACAAAACCCAATCCCCCGCCCCTGAGCATGACAACATCCAAACAGTCATATTGGCAGCCCCCATCCCTGACCTCACTGGGCTTCGTAGGCAAACGCGCCCAGCACAGTACCACGCAACTAAACTCCGAAGCTGGAACCCAATGCAGATCTCCTCACAATACATCGCTCCCCAAATAGGAATATGCCACATCACTTGCAAAGAAGAACGCTACACGGCCCATATCAGAATAGAAATTTAATGCACAACAAAATCACCAAGGCCATACAGCCATTAGGCCATGAACTCCAAAACACATTTCACCATTGTGGGCTGCATCCGCAAGAAATGACCAGCTACTACTTGTGTGACGCCCTGTTCCATCATGGTACACAGAGCCACATTCACGTACGAAAAGGCAACATGGAAGCGCACAGAACCGCAGGGCCGTCCCAATGGGGAGGCACTAGTCCAGATGAAAGGCCGAAATGTTGCTCCGAGCCACTAGTACTGCGTAAGGGCATGTGGCCCATTGGCGATCGTCCCATAAGATCGTAATGCTGCTCCACTGATTAACACGAAGCAGCAGGTGTCGGGAGTAAAAGCCATCTGCAGGAGTGGCATACAGATGGCAGTGGCAAAAGGGGAGGAGATACCTGTCAACCAAAAGAAAAGAAAAAGAACAGAATGGCCATCAGAACTACATTCGAACAACTCACTTCAATGATCACACTAAATCCACAGCCATATGCATGCTAGCCCACTCCAAAGGATCATCACCACCCCAAAACCACTTGCGACTCATAACCATCTATATCGAGGTGTAAACACCATCACAAACGAGTGTACCTGTGCATGCGTCTATGAAAACAGAATCCATCAGATGGGAATGTTAACGTGCATGGACACAAGTGTCTGAAGGCGCGTCGAGACAGGGAGGGCTCAACAAGGCCAGATAGACGATGGTCCCACTATGGCAGCCCTGCATCACATAGCGCAGGGGAGGCGGACAGATTCCAAGAAGCTCTGTACATGGCAAACTCTCTATCAAATCATCTGCCCATGCATCCATTCATCATTCCCTCATCCCGGTATAAAAACGCCTGAATATTTACTCACATAACATTAGAAATATCCATTGAGTCTGTGCGTTATGCAGCCTGCAAAATCCACAGTGCCCCAGCCCGTAATTCCAGTGTTGTGAAGTAACATGTATTTGGGAACGTCCGGCCTCATCGCCCACGTCGCTATTGCGCATCCCAAACTATTCATATCAATCATTGCATCCTCGCCATGGCCCCTGTCTCAAGGACATTGAACAATAGAACGTTATATTTGCAGTCAGACCTGTGGGCATCTCCTCGCCGCTAGCTGAAAACCGAAAGCGCCGCCCTTCGAATTCCTCATTTGCAACATCACGTCGAAAAGGCATCTGTGGCCGTTTGAAATCACAAATTAATCCATCTAGTGCGGCTGTGTGTGAAAATGGCAACTGCCTTCACCCACAAATGGGACGCCCCGCCCATCGGTGCAACTCGGTACAGTGATGCATGAGGGCCCACCGTTACTCGAGTACTACGTTCCACTGACCCTTCACAAGTCTGTTCGCGACTGCAAAGATTGTATGTGAAACAATGGGACCATAGCCGAATGTACATATCAAGAAATGTTACACGGCCATCGGGTACAAATACATGATTGCAATAGCAAGATGCCATTACTCGAATTGCAGCGTTGTGTGCGGGACGTGCTCGGCCAAAGGGGAGAGCAGCTTGCACAGGTGGAATGAATCACCACAGGTGGAGGCCATACAGCCTGAAAACACATAAATTGCACACCCAGTCTCCTCCCACAACCACACCCACTCCGAAATGCTACCGGCAGGACTCGCGATGTTGGCCCTGGGGGACCTGATAGCACTGCAAGTACTCCAACTCCAAGAAGAAGACGAACACCAACTACAACCGGCCGCACGGAGGAGACGCAGGAGGAGGAGGCCAAGGCAGGGCCAGCAAGGGCCGCCAGCACAGCCACTACCACCACGCAGGCAGCCCGCAATCCCACGCCTCCGAGCACATCCGTTCAACCTCACTGATGAGCAGATCCACACCCTCTACCGTTTGGACCGGGACACCATAGCCGCCATTGTGGACATGACACAGGCTGACCTTGTCAGCATGATAGATAGCCCAACCGCCATCCCACCCCTACTGAAGGTGGTGTCTGTACTCCACTTCCTGGCCACAGGCACCTACCAGCACACAGTCGGACAGTTGCATGGCATTTCTCAGCCACTGTTCTCACGGACACTATTGCAAGTGCTCGATGCCCTCCTGCAGCACGCAGACGACTACATCTCTCTACCACGCTCGGAGCAGGAAATTACCAACACAAAAGTGGGATTCCATGCACTTGCCGGCATACCGGGTTGCATTGGTGCCATCGACTGCACCCATGTGGAATTGGTCGTCCCACATGCCATGGAGGCCCAGTACCGCAACCGAAAACAGTTTCATTCCCTGAATGTACAAGTGGTGTGTGACTCCAACAGGATCATTACACATTGTTGTGCCCGATTCCCTGGATCAACCCATGATTCTATGGTCTTGAGGAACTCTACAATACCACGCTACATGGAGCGACACGCAGGGAAAAGATCCTGGCTACTCGGTGAGTCTCATTTCATGCATGATGATGTGGGGTATGTGATTCGGCAATGACCTGGCAGGAAGGGGGGGGGGTGTGCGTACGTAGCAATGGCATTCCACATCATACGTTTATCGTCCACATACAGGTGATGCTGGATATCCACTGAAGAGATGGCTCCTCACACCAGTCCGGAACCCACGGGACCAGCATGAGGAGGACTACAACCATGCCCACTCACGTACCCGTGTAGTCATTGAACAGGCATTCGGCCTACTGAAGACTCGTTTCCGCTGCCTCAGCAGGTCTGGCGGGGCACTCCTGTACCGCCATGAGAAGGTTGCAAAGATGGTCATGGCATGTGTCATGCTCCACAACATGTGCATACGTAGAAATGTGCCCATGCCCCCTGACGCAGAACTGCAAGCACCTGAAGATGGTCATGATGAGGGTGGGGATGTGGCAGCACCTCAAGGAGTCTGCGAGGCACCGGAGGGCCGTGACATTCGTCAGCATCTCATTGATGCATGCTTCTAGCACTCACGCCTGGTGGCTGATACATGGACACGGTACTCGTGGCACTGTGTGTGTCTGGTACATGCACAATATGGACTGTACGCCTATGATGGCCTAGTACACAAAGATCATTGTCCACACATCTCATTGGTTGATCGTGCATTGTTTATGGCATATGTGATATCATGTTGAACACCCTATCGACCCGCTACCCAAGTGAGCCCAAAACACCCCCTCCACCCTCCTACCTCCCCCCGAACACCAGTGTCCAAAGATGCTCATTGTCAGTGGGCAGTCGCTATTGCAAGCCCCCTCTGCGGGTATCAGGGGCACCCCTGCCTGTGGAGCGCAGGTTCCTCCCAGATCTACGTTGGGGGCTGCCCTGGACGGAACTTGCAACGGATGATGTCTCTGCCTGCTCACGTCCATGCATGTCCCTAAGGGTTTGTGAGAGCTCAGTGAGCACACGGCGCACTGCGGCAGGTTCGGCACATACGTCTTTGGATGTCGCATGCAGTTCCCCCCTCAGGCTCTCGGTGCTTCTCTCCATTTGGACTCTCAGGCTCTCGGTGCTACTCTCCATTTGGACTCTCAGGCTCTCGGTGCTACTCTCCATTTGTGCCCTTAGTGTCTCTGTACTTCTCTCCATTTCTGCCCTAAGTGTCTCAGTTGATGTTTCTATGTCTGCCTTAGTGCCCCCACATTCATCGGCATGGTCCTTGAGGAGCGTGGCCAGTTGCTGCTGTTGCACGATTAACTGGTCGAGGGACTGTTGCCTCTGCTGGGCCATGGCCATTTGCGGTGGTGTCACAGAGTGGCTGTTCGCCTCATGTTGCCCTGCCACAGGGCTTGTGGGGGATGGCCAGTCGTCGTCTTGTGGGTGCCCCTGCGTGGTATCCTCATGTTGTACGGGATGGGACAGACAGGGGGATTGGGACAGGTCATGGATGGATCTGACTTCGACATCCCCATCTTCTGTGTCGGAGCATGCTGCCATCAATGGGGTGTCACCTATGGTGCTGCTGCCACCAGAGGCAGTGCCTTCTGTGGCATCCATTGGGGGGACCTGTGGTGGTGGTGTTGTGGGCATGCTGGCTGCTGGGGTGCCTGTTGATGTTCCCTCCTCTGTGCTGCCACCTGATTTGTGCTGCTGCCGTGTCTTGATGCGTGCAGCTGAGGTGGAGGGTCTTTGGCCGTTGGTCTTGGCCCTCTTTGCAGGTGTGCTGGTAGGGGTGTCCTGATGCTCGTCGTTTGGATCGGACCCTGTGGTGGAGTAAAGGAGGGCGAGGGTTATTAATGGGTCTGTGGGAATTGGAATGGCATTGTATCACATGCATTGGGGTGGTACCTGAGGGTGATTTGGGTCGGGGCCTTGGAGGTGCTTTCATTTGTGTGTGGAGTGAGGGTGCAGTTGTTTGGCAGCCTGCAGTTAGGGTGTGCCTGCTGCACGTGTAGTGGGTGTTTTAGGGGTTTTTAATTATTTATGTATTTATTGTGAGTTTTAAAGTGCGCTATCAGGCCAATGTGTGTGGACGTTCTCCTGGACATGTGTTTCTGTTGCACTATGTGGACACATGGTACTTCACATGATTGGACATTGTGGATGTAGCTTTGTTTCATTTGGGCCACCTACCAGATTCTTCGGATGTCTGCACTCCTTTCTCCATCCCTCCGACTCCCTCCATGCTCTCCATTCCAATGGTGGAGGCACAGATTTCTTCCCAGGGGGTCCACTTGATGGGTGATTCCGATCCTCCCCCGGTGGCTGTGGCAATGTTGCGGTTGGCAGAAAGTATGCTACGGACGCGTATCCGCAGGTCGTCCCATCGCTTTCTGCATTGCTGTGGGTTGCGGGGTGCGGTCCCCACCGCACTTACCCGCTGTGCCACCAGAGCCCATATGGCCTTCTTGTTCGCAAGTGCCGTCCTGGTCATTTGCGTGGAGAAGACGACGGCAGAATTCTCCTGGAGGGTCTCTGTTAGCACGGTGAGTTCCTCACGGGAGAAGTGGACCTGCCGCTTGCGGTCGCACGCTTTCTTCGCTACTTTTCCCATTTTTCTTGGTTTCGCTAGGGTGGATGACGGGTTGGGGTGTGTTTCAGGGTAGTGTTTTTAGTGGTTGTGTGGATTTTGTGGTTTTATAGGTGTACGGCGGGATGTTTCCCGTTCCGGGCCCATGTTTTTACTTCCGTTTCCGTATATTTATGGTCACCGTACTTTCCGGTTGGCGCTCACTGCGGTGTCCGCTAAGATGGGTGGCGGTATTGCACCTAGGGCGCCGTACGGCGGCGGTGTGGGCCGTTTTGGGGTCATTTCCGCCATCGCGGACTTTGCACTTCCGCCATGCCGTGGTGCTCGTGCCCGATGGGTCGGAATGGGCCGCACTTTGCTCCATCGTGCAATGGCGGAAACGCTATTTACGCTGTGGCGGTCCGGTCAGTCACTTTCCGCCAGGGTCGTAATGAGGGCCATGGTATTTAAATGGACGGTTGATGTCTTACATATATAGGTTGCACTTCATACTTATTGTTACATATAATGTGTTATGTGCTGCTTTTTTAACTTCTTCAGTGTTCATATGGCATGATAGAACAATCTAAGATACCCCCTGAGTTTTTGGGTAGTGTTGATGTTGTCCACGTCCATCCGCGGTAATGAACACAGTCCGCGGACATCAAAATCACTAACAGGAGGTTCAGCATGTTATATGTATACAAAGTAAGGGAAACCTAATAAACATCTATCAAATTCATAGCATGTATATGTACATTCAGTAAAAAAAAAACTTTGATAAAGGGACGTTATGGTTTAGTTGCATTACTAAAAACCTATGACATTCACTTAAAAAAAATGTTTTTAAAGGGACGTTATAAAGTACAGTAATAAAAAACAGAAAAACAATAAGAAAGTGTTGATAACTTTACTTATTGTCTTCATACACAGAAATCATTGGTATTTTTCAAGTGTGTATTCTCCCTAAGTACACGTTTCATATGCTGTGAGTGAAACCCAAATGAATTACTGTAAGAACATATTTGAAGTATAAGTCTACAAATAGAGTACTTTTTTATTTCTTTGTTCCTAAGTATTACTGGCTAAGATATATCACTAAAGGAAAAAAGAGAGAGCCAAACATGTGTGAGGTCATCTTTGATGTTCTGGGTGTTAGTCTTAGCAATGCACGGTGGTGGCGTGAGTTATGGTTGCTCAGTTTACCATAACTGGCGAATTTCAGGGGTTTTTCGGTTTTACTTGGAACCATAATGTCCCTATAAACAAGTTTTTTTACTAAATATATATGTGGCCGTGTAGTTATGGTTAAGTAGCTAATCCCATAGGAAGAGCACTTTTTGTACGACTTTGCTCCCCCTGGACAAATCCTCACCAAACTTTGCACAACAAGTATATGGCCTACTCTGAATTTCTTTGCAATTTTTGGTGAGGTTTGGTCCGGGGGGGCAAAGTTATAGGGGGGGTCCCAAAATTTCTTTTTTTCCCATAGACATAATGGGAAAATACTTGGCCCACCAAATTTGTGGCAGGAGCGGCAGCATAGTCGCGAAAGCGTGCTTTTGTTAATTTGGTGTAAATCTGTCCAGTCGTTTTTTTTAAAATGACCAAAACGAAAGGCAAAAAAATGTGTGATATCTATGTCCGCTCCACAGACACACTTCCCTGCTTGCTCCGCAGACAGAACACGATTGTCTAATGGACTTGCGTCATGTCTGCAGACATTCAATGTGTCCGCTGATTGGCTGGAGTGAGGCGTGAGGTGTGTCACATTGTTTTGATACGCCCGCCATCATGGATTACAGCGCAGAGGCAAACAGAGGCAAAATGCAATTTTGGGGAGTGTGTTGGTGTGCAGGAGTGCTTGGGGAGGGTTGGGGAGTAAGAGATGGATCAAATACTGTTTTTGTTTAGGTGGCAGGTGCACCTGATGTGTTCGCCATGTACGCAGTCTTCGCGGCTTTTCATGAACATAATAAATGCACTACTAGCTATTTTACTTTAGTATGATGTTGGTTTTGGGTTGTTAGTGGAGCATTGATTGTAATTAATATCCCCTATAAGCAGCCCACATACCACAGTCAAAATGTTTGGTAGCATAGGTGTGTTATGCTGCGGTAGTTGTGGCCAGTGCCTAGAGTCTTGGGAGCATGGCCAAAGGCCGCAGCATAACACACCCATAGAATCAAACGCCCATCAAATATCCACAACCCAAACGTTTGTGTACTGTTTAATTTTTAGAGTTTGTATGTGAAGTTTTGGCTAGGCTATGCAGTTAAGATTGTAGAGTTTGTGACAAGGACTGCGTCATAAGATACCCTTAGAAGTAAACATTTTGGATTGTGGTTAAGGGTTATGTGTTTGTTTGAATGGGTGTGTTATGCAGCAGTGTTTGTGAGTCCATTTATTCTATACTTACTGGTTGAGTTTTTGTGGTTGTATGCAGTTTTTTCATGACATGGGTAACTGGACCAGACATACTTTTATCAGTCTCTGTGATAAAAGAAAAGATCATATGTTAGAGCAGGTATTTCATAATGAGTTATTGCATTGCATAATAGACATTTCTGTATTTTTAATACCCTCATATTTAGCACTTTACAAGTACTGTAGTTCAAACCAGTGTACTGCACAATTTGCTCAGTTTCTGTATTTGTTTTCTAAATCATTGGGTCTGTGGGGAAAAAAAGCACGCTGGATTAAAAACAAAAATACTTCTATGTTGTAGTACAATATATTTTTTTCAATGTTTTACTGTTCATTTCTTGTTTCTTGCTAATCTGTTGACTTGTTGCAGATTTTTGGGGCAATTAGATACCTGTTGGCGTATTCTAATTGTTTATTTCTACTTTTATGCTATTCATCTATCTGTTGGGTTGTTACAGATTTTTTGGGGCAGTTAGATACCTGTTGGCGTATTCTAACTCTATATTTCTTGTTTGATTTTAGTTGTATTTATTTATCTGTTTGCTTGTTGTAGAATCTTGGGGCAGTTGGTTACCTGTTGGCGTATTCTAACTGTGGATTTCTTGTTACATTTTAGTTGTATTTATTTATCTGTTTGCTTGTTGTAGAATCTTGGGGCAGTTAGATACATGTTGGCGTATTATAACTGTGCACAGTTTTGAAGTTGAAGTTTTGCTTATGTTCATACACAGATTACAAATTAAATTTTGGTTTTAAGAATATTAAGTCAGCCTTTACAAGATTTGCTGGTAATCTCTGATTTAGAGCAATGGTACTATCATTACATTGGAACCATCCACAATTCTTTTTTATATATGCAGTTTAGTGACCTGCATTGGTTGTGGCTCCTGCATGGAAGATTATACCTATTGTTGTGAAGGTTTTCTAACCAAGTGATACTTGACCATGTGTTAATCCAGTCAGCTTACAGTTGTTTTTGGAACCATCTGCATTGTAACGTAAAAGCATTGCTATTATGTATTTACTATGTGCCTCTATTTCTAAGGTGGAACGATTATCTAAATTGCAGGTAGTACAAAATCTGCCACGGTTTGCATTTCTGTACAAGTTGTTGAAATGGAATGGATTCACAGTTAGGTATGGATACATATACAAAGCGTTCATTAGAAACTTCTTGTACTATATGGCTGAAAAGAGTGCATGTATGGTTCCACATGTATGAAATCTGGAATATTTCATTTATAGGTATGTTTTTGTTTTCTAGTACTTGTAGTAAATACATTAGAAATTCTTGTGGATCTTCTTGTGAGTTTATACTGATTTTGACCATTCCAGCACAGTAGTCCATTTCTTGTCTTATTCCATGAACACTGTAAGTGTTGTCAGGATTGTTGGTTGCATTTCTATGAAGGACTAACATTTGCAAACACAATTGGTCTGTGCTGTGTAAGTAAATGTTCTCATTGGTGGCAATTGGAATATAAAATTTATTGCTACATTTGCATAGCAATATACAGCAGTTATTTTTGAAAATTTGAATGGAGTTGACAGTTCTTTGTCGAAGTCATTTGTAGTGTGTGTTGCTTCTTTGATGAAGTTGTTGAGTTACTTTGACCAGTACATTCTTGTGTGGTTGTGGTACTTGATGAAGTATTAGTTTCTTTTTTTTCTTTGGAGGAATTGCAGTGATATCCTGTATCGTTTTAGTTTGAAGAAGTTTTCTTTTGGAAGGTTTTGCTTTTTGTGGAACAGGATAGGTTTTTAGATGGGGGTTTAGAGTGAACGCAGCCTATTGTATTCTAGAATGCAAGGAATATCTGCATTTACTTTGCTTGCATCAAAGTTCATTAGAAATAGCCTGTCAAGTATATATAAGTCTTTAAAGACTGTGCTACCAATATCTATTAATGCTTTATCTAGGGTAAGACCTTGTGATTTGTGAATGGTAACTGCATATGCTAGAGTTAGTGAAAATTGTTCTCTGCATACATACATGTCTTTGAAAAGAAGGAAGCGGGCTGTTGAGCGTCCTATCCTTTTAACTTCTGATAGTTTGTCAAAGAGAATATTGACAAATTGAATGTTGCCACGTGGGTATGTTTGAAAGCCGAAAACTGTACCAAGTGCTCCATTAACTAGGCCTTGCTCCACGTCAAGGTTACGTTTAAGCATTACTCTACAGTTTAAAGATAATTTTAATATTTTCTCCAAACCAGCTGTGTTGGCGATAGAGTTTTCTAAGGTATTTAGGGGTAATTCATAGAATTCAGCGCACAAGTGGCGCACGCGGCTGGCGCACAGTGTGCGCGTGCAAATCCCTGCGCCAGCCGCGTGCGCTAAACTCCATTTCTGCGCACAGCGTATTCATGGATTCCAGCCACCAAAACCAGCCGTGGCGCACAGTGGCGCAGCGACCCTGCAGCAGCGCCAGTCACGCCCCCAAGAACGCCTCTCGGGCAGAGAAAAGCCATCAAATTCTCCAATCCAGCGCAAAGGGCTGCGCTAACCCTGTACCAGCACGGCAAGCGGGCTACGTGTATCACTGGGGTGCGCGGAAGTACCTCACGCGATTGGCTCTGTGCAAGCAGGTTATGCGTATTTCAGGGGTGCACGGGAAGTTCCACACGCGATTGCCGCAGGGTACGTGTATTTCAGGGGTGCGCGGGAAGTTCCACACGCGATTTCAGCAGGGTGCGTGTATTTCAGGGGTGCGCGGGAAGTTCCACACGCGAATGCCCCGGTGCAAGCAGGGTACGCGTATTTCAGAGGTGCGTGGGAAGTTCCACATGCGATTCCAGCAGGGTACGCGTATTTCATGGGTACGCAGGAAGTTCCACTCGCGATTTCAGCAGGGTACGTGTATTTTGGGGTGCGGGGGAAGTTTCACATGCGACATCAGCAGTGTACGTGTATTTCAGGGGTGCGCGGGAAGTTCCACACGCGATTGGCCCCGTGCGAGCAGGGTACGCGTATTTCAGGGGTGCGCGGGAAGTTCCCCACGCGATTTCAGCAGGGTACGTGTATTTCGGGGTGCGGGGGAAGTTTCACACGCGACATCAGCAGTGTACGTGTATTACAGGGGTGCGCGGGAAGTTCCACACGCAATTTCAGCAGGGTACGCGTATTTCAGGGGTGCGCGGGAAGTTCCACACGCGATTTCAGCAGGGTACGTGTATTTCGGGGTGCGGGGGAAGTTTCACATGCAACATCTGCAGGGTATGTGTATTTCGGGGGTGCGCGGGAAGTTCCACACGCGATTGGCCCCGTGCAAGCAGGGTACGCGTATTTCAGGGGTGTGCGGGAAGTTCCACACGCGATTCCAGCAGGGTACGTGTATTTCAGGGGTGCGCGGGAAGTTCCACACGCGATTTCAGCAGGGTACGTGTATTTCGGGGTGCGGGGGAAGTTTCACACGCGACATCAGCAGGGTACGTGTATTTCAGGGGTGCGCGGGAAGTTCTACACGCAATCTCATCAGGGTATGTGTACTTCGAGGTGCGGGGGAAGTATCACACGCAACATCAGCAGGGTACGTGTATTCCACGGGTGCGCGGGAAGTTCCACACGCGATTCCATCATGGTACGTGTATTACAGGGGTGCGCGGGGAGCACCACACGTGAATTGCACGTGTGGGTCCTCCCAGGTGTTCCCTCTACACCCTCCACGGCCCCTGTAGGTGGCTCACACCACAGGGGCCTACCCTGCACATGTCCTGCAGGTACCTCATCCACCATGGCCATGCCCCCCAGCCAACCCACATGTCAACTTGCACTACTGCCCACCAACGCATGTCCCCCTGCACCCCCAGCCACCAGGGGCACCCTCCACCAGGCCCCCACCCATGTCTCCCACCACCCCCACCCCCCAGCAGTGCAGGGGCACCGTCTACCAGGCCCCCACCCATGTGTCCCACCCCCCCCAGCAGTGCAGGGGCACCCTCCACCAGGCCCCCACCCATGCCTCCCACCCCCCCACCCCCCAGCAGTGCAGGGGCACCCTCCACCAGGCCCCCACCCATGTCTCCCACCACCCCCACCCCCCAGCAGTGCAGAGGCACCTGCCAGCAGGCCCCCACCCATGTTTCCCACCTCCCACCCCCCAGCACTGTGGGGCACCTGCCAGCAGGCCCCCACCCATGTCCCACTCATGTTATCCACCCCCCCACCCCCCAGCACTGTGGGGCACCTGCCAGCAGGCCCCCACCCATGTCCAACTCATGTTCCCCACCCCCCCCAACCCCCAGCACTGTGGGGCACCTGCCAGCGGGCCCCCACCCATGTCTCCCACCCCCCCACCCCCCAGCACTGTGGGGCACCTGCCAGCAGGCCCCCACCCATGTCCCACTCATGTTATCCACCCCCCCACCCCCCAGCACTGTGGGGCACCTGCCAGCAGGCCCCCACCCATGTCCAACTCATGTTCCCCACCCCCCACCCCCCAGCACTGTGGGGCACCTGCCAGCAGGCCCCCACCCATGTCCAACTCATGTTCCCCAAAGCACTGTGGGGCACCTGCCAGCAGGCCCCCACCCATGTCTCCCACCCCCCACCCCCCAGCAGTGCAGGGTGCGCGGGAATTTCCACATGCGATTTCGGCAGGGTACGTGTATTTCAGGGTGCGGGGGAAGTTTCACACGCGACATCTGCAGGGTACGTGTATTTCAGGGGTGCGCGGGAAGTTCAACACGAGATTGGCCCCGTGCAAGCAGGGTACGCGTATTTCAGGGGTGTGCGGGAAGTTCCACACGCGATTCCAGCAGGGTACGTGTATTTCAGGGGTGCGCGGGAAGTTCCACACGCGATTTCAGCAGGGTACGTGTATTTCGGGGTGCGGGGGAAATTTCACACGCGACATCAGCAGGGTACGTTTATTTCAGGGGTGCGCGGGAAGTTCCACACGCGATTCCATCAGGGTACGTGTATTACAGGTGTGCGCGGGGAGCACCACACGTGAATTGCACGTGTGGGTCCTCCCAGGTGTTCCCTCTACACCCTCCACGGCCCCTGTAGGTGGCTCACACCACAGGGGCCTACCCTGCACATGTCCTGCAGGTACCTCATCCACCATGGCCATGCCCCCCAGCCAACCCACATGTCAACTTGCACTACTGCCCACCAACGCATGTCCCCCTGCACCCCCAGCCACCAGGGGCACCCTCCACCAGGCCCCCACCCATGTCTCCCACCACCCCCACCCCCCAGCAGTGCAGGGGCACCGTCTACCAGGCCCCCACCCATGTGTCCCACCCCCCCAGCAGTGCAGGGGCACCCTCCACCAGGCCCCCACCCATGCCTCCCACCCCCCACCCCCCAGCAGTGCAGGGGCACCCTCCACCAGGCCCCCACCCATGTTTCCCACCTCCCACCCCCCAGCACTGTGGGGCACCTGCCAGCAGGCCCCCACCCATGTCCAACTCATGTTCCCCACCCCCCCCAACCCCCAGCACTGTGGGGCACCTGCCAGCAGGCCCCCACCCATGTCTCCCACCCCCCCACCCCCCAGCACTGTGGGGCACCTGCCAGCAGGCCCCCACCCATGTCCCACTCATGTTATCCACCTCCTCACCCCCCAGCACTGTGGGGCACCTGCCAGCAGGCCCCCACCCATGTCCAACTCATGTTCCCCACACCCCCACCCCCCAGCACTGTGGGGCACCTGCCAGCAGGCCCCCACCCATGTCCAACTCATGTTCCCCAAAGCACTGTGGGGCACCTGCCAGCAGGCCCCCACCCATGTCTCCCACCCCCCACCCCCCAGCAGTGCAGGGTGCGCGGAAATTTCCACACGCGATTTCGGCAGGGTACGTGTATTTCAGGGTGCGGGGGAAGTTTCACACGCGACATCTGCAGGGTACGTGTATTTCAGGGGTGCGTGGGAAGTTCAACACGAGATTGGCCCCGTGCAAGCAGGGTACGCGTATTTCAGGGGTGTGCGGGAAGTTCCACACGCTATTCCAGCAGGGTACGTGTATTTCAGGGGTGCGCGGGAAGTTCCACACGCGATTTGAGCAGGGTACGTGTATTTCGGTGTGCGGGGGAAGTTTCACACGCGACATCAGCAGGGTACGTGTATTTCAGGGGTGCGCGGGAAGTTCCACACGCGATTCCATCAGGGTACGTGTATTACAGGGGTGCGCGGGGAGCACCACACGTGAATTGCACGTGTGGGTCCTCCCAGGTGTTCCCTCTACACCCTCCACAGCCCCTGTAGGTGGCTCACACCACAGGGGCCTACCCTGCACATGTCCTGCAGGCACCTCATCCACCATGGCCATGCCCCCCAGCCAACCCACATGTCAACTTGCACTACTGCCCACCAACGCATGTCCCCCTGCACCCCCAGCCACCAGGGGCACCCTCCACCAGGCCCCCACCCATGTCTCCCACCACCCCCACCCCCCAGCAGTGCAGGGGCACCGTCTACCAGGCCCCCACCCATGTGTCCCACCCCCCCCAGCAGTGCAGGGGCACCCTCCACCAGGCCCCCACCCATGTCTCCCACCCCCCACCCCCCAGCAGTGCAGGGGCACCCTCCACCAGGCCCCCACCGATGTCTCCCACCACCCCCACCCCCCAGCAGTGCAGGGGCACCTGCCAGCAGGCCCCCACCCATGTTTCCCACCTACCACCCCCCAGCACTGTGGGGCACCTGCCAGCAGGCCCCCACCCATGTCCAACTCATGTTCCCCACCCCCCCAACCCCCAGCACTGTGGGGCACGTGCCAGCAGGCCCCCACCCATGTCTACCACCCCCCACCCCCCAGCACTGTGGGGCACCTGCCAGCAGGCCCCCACCCATGTCCCACTCATGTTCCCCACCCCCCCACCCCCCAGCACTGTGGGGTACCTGCCAGCAGGCCCCCACCCATGTCCAACTCATGTTCCCCACCCCCCCCACCCCCCAGCACTGTGGGGCACCTGCCAGCAGGCCCCCACCCATGTCCAACTCATGTTCCCCACCCCCCCACCCCCCAGCACTGTGGGGCACCTGCCAGCAGGCCCCCACCCATGTCTCCCACCCCCCCCACCCCCCAGCAGTGCAGGGTGCACGGGAAGTTCCACACGCGATTTCAGCAAGGTACGTGTATTTCGGGGTGCGGGGGAAGCTTCACACGCGACATCTGCAGGGTACGTGTATTTCAGGGGTGCGCGGGAAGTTCCACACGCGATTGGCCCCGTGCAAGCAGGGTACGCGTATTTCAGGGGTGTGCGGGAAGTTCCACACGCGATTCCAGCAGGGTACGTGTATTTCAGGGGTGCGCGGGAAGTTCCACACGCGATTTCAGCAGGGTACGTGTATTTCGGGGTGCGGGGGAAGTTTCACACGCGACATCAGCAATGTACGTGTATTTCAGGGGTGCGCGGGAAGTTCCACACGCGATTGGCCCCGTGCAAGCAGGGTACGCGTATTTCAGGGGTGTGCGGGAAGTTCCACACGCGATTCCATCAGGGTACGTGTATTACAGGGGTGCGCGGGGAGCACCACACGTGAATTGCACGTGTGGGTCCTCCCAGGTGTTCCCTCTACACCCTCCACGGCCCCTGTAGGTGGCTCACACCACAGGGGCCTACCCTGCACATGTCCTGCAGGCACCTCATCCACCATGGCCATGCCCCCCTGCCAACCCACATGTCAACTTGCACTACTGCCCACCAACACATGTCCCCCTGCACCCCCAGCCACCAGGGGCACCCTCCACCAGGCCCCCACCCATGTCTCCCACCACCCCCACCCCCCAGCAGTGCAGGGGCACGGTCTACCAGGCCCCCACCCATGTGTCCCACCCCCCCACCCCCCAGCAGTGCAGGGGCACCCACCAACAAGCCCCCACGCATGTCCAACTCATGTTCCCCACCCCCCCACCACCCAGCACTGTGGGGCACCTGCCAGCAGGCCCCCACCCATGTCTCCCACCCCCCCACCCCCAGCACTCTGGGGCACCTGCCAGCAGGCCCCCACCCATGTCCAACTCATGTTCCCCACCACCCCCACCCCCCAGCAGTGCAGGGGCACCCTCCACCAGGCCCCCACCCATGTCTATCACCCACCCACCCCCCAGCACTGCAGGTGCACCCTCCACCAGACCCCACCCATGTCTCCCACCACCCCCACCTCCCAGCAGTGCAGGGGTACCTGCCAGCAGGCCCCCACCCATGTTCCCCACCCCCCCACCCCCCAGCACTGTGGGGCACCTGCCAGCAGGCCCCCACCCATGTCCAACTCATGTTCCCCACCCCCCCACCCCCCAGCACTGTGGGACACCTGCCCGCAGGCCCCCACCCATGTCTCCCACCACCCCCACCCCCCAGCAGTGCAGGGGCACCTGCCAGCAGGCCCCCACCCATGTTCCCCCCCCACCCCCCAGCACTGTGGGGCACCTGCCAGCAGGCCCCCACCCATGTCCAACTCATGTTCCCCACCCCCCCACCCCCCAGCACTTTGGGGCACCTGCCAGCAGGCCCCCACCCATGTCCAACTCATGTTCCCCACCCCCCCCACCCTCCAGCACTGTGGGGCACCTGCCAGCAGGCCCCCACCCATGTCTCCCACCCCCCACCCCCCAGCAGTGCAGGGGCACCCTCCACCAGGCCCCCACCTATGTCTCCCACCCCCCCAGCAGTGCAGGGGCATCCTCCACCAGGCCCCCACCCATGTCTCCCACCACCCCCATCCCCCAGCAGTGCAGGGGAACCCTCCACCAGGCCCCCACCCATGTCTCCCACAATCCCCACCCCCCAGAAGTGCAGGGGCACCCTCCACCAGGCCCCCACCCTTGTCTCCCACCCTCCCACACCCCCCAGCACTGTGGGGCACCTGCCAGCAGGCCCCCACCCATGTCCAACTCATGTTCCCCACCACCCCCACCCCCCAGCAGTGCAGGGGCACCCTCCACCAGGCCCCCACCCATGTCCAACTCATGTTCCCCACCCCCCCACCCCCCAGCACTGTGGGGCACCTGCCAGCAGGCCCCCACCCATGCCCCCCACCCCTAGCTCTGTGGGGCACCTGCCAGCAGCCCCACCCATGTCTAACTCATGTTCCCCACCCCCCTACCCCCCAACACTGTGGGGCACCTGCCAGCAGGCCCCCACCCATGTCTCCCACCACCCCCACCCCCCAGCGGTGCAGGGGCACCCTCCACCAGGCCCCCACCCATGTCTCCCACCCCCCCAGCAGTGCAGGGGCATCCTCCACCAGGCCCCCACCCATGTCTCCCACCCCCCCCCCACCCCCCAGCAGTGCAGGGGCACCCTCCACCAGGCCCCCACCCATGTCTCCCACCACCCCCACCCCCAGCAGTGCAGGGGCACCTGCCAGCAGGCCCCCACCCATGTTTAACACCCCCCCACCCCCCAGCACTGTGGGGCACCTGCCAGCAGGCCCCCACACATGTCCAACTCATGTTCCCCACCCCCCCACCCCCCAGCACTGTGGGGCACCTGCCAGCAGGCCCCCACCCATGTCTCCCACCCCCCCCCCACCCCCAGCACTGTGGGGCACCTGCCAGCAGGCCCCCACCCATGTCCCACTCATGTTCCCCACCCCCCCACCCCCCAGCACTGTGGGGCACCTGCCAGCAGGCCCCCACCCATGTCCAACTCATGTTCCCTACCCCCCCACCCCCCAGCACTGTGGGGCACCTGCCAGCAGGCCCCCACCCATGTCCAACTCATGTTCCCCACCCCCCCACCCCCCAGCACTGTGGGGCACCTGCCAGCAGGCCCCCACCCATGTCTCCCACCCCCCAGCAGTGCAGGGGCACCCTCCACCAGGCCCCCACCCATGTCTCACACCCCCCCCCACCCCCCAGCAGTGCAGGGGCACCCTCCACCAGCCCCCCATCCATGTCTCCCACCACCCCCACCCCCCAGCAGTGCAGGGGCACCCTCCACCAGGCCCCCACCCATGTCTCCCACCACCCCCACCCCCCAGCAGTGCAGGGGCACCCTCCACCAGGCCCCCACCCATGTCTCCCACCCCCCCCACCCCCCAGCACTGTGGGGCACCTGCCAGCAGGCCCTCACCCATGTCCAACTCATGTTCCCCACCACCCCCACCCTCCAGCAGTGCAGGGGCAACCTCCACCTGGCCCTCACCCATGTCTCCCACCACCCCCACCCCCCAACAGTGCAGGGGCACCCACCACCAGGCCCCCACCCATGTCCAACTCATGTTACCCACCCCCCACCCCCCCAGCACTGTGGGGCACCTGCCAGCAGGCCCCCACCCATGTCCAACTCATGTTCCCCACCACCCCCACCCCCCAGCAGTGCAGGGGCACCCACCATCAGGCCCCCACCCATGTCCAACTCATGTTCCCCAGCCAACATGTCATCACAATCCAGATCCCTGGTCCCTATGGTCAGCCTCTAAATGCAAAACACCCACCCGAGTATTGCATCCACCCACTCATAATTGGCAGTTACATGACAGAACACCAATTGCAAGTTCCGAAACAAACACATTTCCCTCACATACACCCAATGGGTGTCAGTGAATCTCAAAACCCATATCATGATATGCATGAAACCAATGAGATGATACTACACATTGAAGTTTGACAAAAAAATATGTATTAAAGCAAACATAAATAGAATCAAAAATAAAGAAACCTAAATGGGAATGTACAAAAATGAAAAGAAGCATGTCCGTGAAAAAAAGCAAAACCAAAAATCAAAATCCAAAGTAATGGTGTCCAAAGTCACTGTCCATAAAACAAAATCCAATGGGAAATAAAAAAGAAAGCCATTGCTCCATGGTTAAAATGTGAAAGAAAAATACAATCCAACAGTGAACTATGTACATACGAACAAGCCAGGGTCCATTATCCCAACAAAAGAAAGGAAACCTATCTAACTACACTAACTAATAAAATAAACTATATACAAAAATGTGGCCAATGTCCAAAAGGTCCAAAATAAATCCAAAAAACCTAACACTACCTACATAACTATGTACAAGGGCAGCGGGCTAGTTTGACGGCTCACTTTTGGATGTCCCGGGCCAGGGCATCATCGAACTCCTGCTCAATGTCCCAGAGGCGGTCCTCCTCCATGGCCCCGAGGGTCCGCAGGGCCGTCGACGTGTCCACCTCCAAACCCCTGCGGATTGCCTCGAGGCACTCGGCCCGCCTCAGGGCCCTCCGCATGGAGTTCTCCGCCCTAACCATTGTGAGCCGTGCCTCTTCCGCCCGCTGCCGCTCCGCATCTATGGCGTGGCCCAACCGTTGCCACACGGAAGACACACTCTGTCCTCGGTCCTCCTGCCCTCCGGCCGATGCCTGCCCCTCCGATGTTGAAGGCCCCGAGCCTTCATGGCTCCCACCACGTTGCTGCTGCTGCTGTGCCTCTGCCCGTGCACTGCCTCCTGCTGCCTGCACATCCTCCGCCGGCTGGGGTGCAGTCGTTGATGTGGCCACCCCTGCTGGACGTTCGACTCCCGACTGTGGCAGGGATGCCTCCTCCACCAGCCTGGCCGCACCGTCAGAGGCAGCTCCACAGGGCACCCAGGTGACTGATGGGTGGGAAGATGGCACGGAGGATGACTGGCGCGTAGGGGGTTCAGTTGAGGAGGGGGTCGTAGCAAGCCCCATCATACGGAGGAATCCGGCCTGGGTGACCTGTCCCAGCAGACTGACGTGGTCAACAAGCCATTCGAGATGACGTGCAGTCTCCTCATGAAAAGACTGCAGGTCACCTCGCATGGCCCGTTGACGCAACGCCACACCAGTCAGAACAGGCTCAACCCGGACCCGGATAGCCACGTCCGCAGGCAAAGGAAGGCCAGTTGTCGTGAGCTCATCCCCTGCCTGAAAACGGGTCTGGACGTAGGCATCCCTGCTGGTGCAAGATGATGCAGGGACAGAATCAGGGACAGGATTGCACACAGGCACCTCCGCGGCGGCCTGTGCTGCCTCCTGTCCCTGGTCCTGCACTGCACCACTAGCACCAGTGGGATCCCAACCTCCAGACCCCGTCTCTGGTGCTTGCATGGCCTCCTCCTCCACCAAACCCCCCACCAACCTGGATGACTCCGTGCCATCTTCCCCTGTTGGGCTGCGTGGGGTCCCAGCTGCCCCTTCTGCTGCCGAGGAGTCCAACTCCAACCTCCGCCTCTTGGACCTCCCCCCGGCAGCTGCGGCCTGGGACGTGGCACCGGACTCCTCACTCCCCGACGAGATGACAACATGGGAGGGGAGCGGGGCCTTGCGTCTCCGGCTGGCGGTGGGATCCCCGCTGCTGTGCTCCACAGCACCTTCTCTGCCCTCTTCATCAGTTGACGCTGCAGACAGGGAGAAATAAAACACAGGCATCAGGGCACTGTACAATGGACACATACACACATGACAGTTGTACATGAGTGGCATTGGCAAACCTCAGACATGTCATCACAATCCCCAACACACATGTCATTTCAACTCGCACACATGAGCCATACCACAGCCATATCGCAACTGCCAGCACCATCCATACACATACAACAGCATGAGCAGGCACAGGTGAGCCAGACATCACATGCAACACAGGAAGTGCACCACACATGTACACACACCACCACACTTGCATGCATGTGTACACCTCTGCCAAGTGTCGCAGTGTTCAGATGGGCATCCATGTCACATCTGCCGATCAGGCTTCCACATTCCGCTGTCACATGCATCCATGTTGCATCACTGTTGCACCCTTGTCAAATACACACAGATGCACATGTACACAGTGCTGATACATGCAGCTGAAAACAACATACATGCGTGACATCACGGACATGTCTACTTACATACACATTCATCCAAACATGTGTGCCCACACAACTGCATTTGGCAAGCAAGCCTACACACACAAGCACCATCCATGTCTCAAACATTCCAGCCCTCGCATGTGTTAGCCCCACGGCCCTGTATACCCCCACCCAATCTCGACCCCATACAAACAGATGTGCAACCTGCACACTACTGAAAAATCACAACACGCACATCTCACAATCAGGATGCATGTACACTTACCGCTCGACTCCAGACGGGTCTGCCTCTCAAGGACCTGGACGTGGAGCGCTGGGGATATGTGTTCCAGGACCCTCATCTGTTCTTCCGACAAGTGGCCCCGGCGCCCCTTGGCATCCACTGCCTTCAAGAGGCGCTGGGCCTTGTTCAGGGTCCTGGACCTGAAGTCCTCCCAGCGCTTCTTGACATGTTGTAAGTCGCGGACTGCCACCCCTCCGCGTTGATGGCAGTCACGATGTCAGTCCAGATCCGAGTCCGTCCTTCCTTGTCGGCGCGGGAACTTCCGGAGAGGGCATCATACTGCCCCAGGACTTGCTCCAACAGGACACCAACTTCGGTGGCACTGAAGCTGGTGCCCCTCTGCCTCTCTGGCCGGGGGTTGTCAATGGTCTCAGATGGTGTTTGCCCCGACATGACAACCCCAGAGGCAGGAGTGGGTGGGCAACTGGGTCCTGGGGCTGGGCTGTGGAGCGATGGAGTCGGGAGTCTTCGGTTCCAGCAGGGGTGGTCACAGCAACAGCACCCCTGGCTGATGTGCAGGCAGCAAATGGCAGGGCACGTGGGCAGCAGGCAGTCAGGCAGCAGCAGATGGCAGGTGGGAGCGTGCTCGGGGATCTGGGGGGCAGTAGTTCGGCCTTCTGGACTGGAGCGTGGTCTTCCATGTGCTTACGCGTGGCCAGCTTGATACGGAGTGATTTGACACGTGAAAATTTGGCACGTCAGCGTGTAATTCGAGGAAAGGCCCTTAGCGCGTAAGCGCGTCTGCACGCATATGCATTTTCATTGGACAGAAGGCCCCTAATGCGCAAGCGCCCCTGTGACGTGACGCGTACAGGCGTGCATGGGCATTTCAGCGCGTGTGAAAAACTGCACGTCCGCGTGTAATACAAGGAAAGGGCCCATGCGCGTAAGTGACGTGACATGCACGTGCGTTTCCCTCAGCACGGGTTAAAGGTGAGCGGGCCCAGTAGTTCGCTGTACGTGCCTTTCGTGGAGACCGACGTGTGTTGCTGCTTCCTGTTGTTTCGCGCGCCATCACAACTTCACAGCTATCAAGGACGTATCTCTTCTTTTGGCGGGGGTATTGGCTATGCGTGTTTTTCTGCATCGCGCTAGTCAGACGGTGAGTCGCACACGCTCTTTTTCCCACTGCGGGTGCCCCTGTGTATCGCACCCATTTTCGATGTCATAGTAGGCTGCGTGTCCCACGCGTAGGCGTTATTCGTGTTACTGGGTGCCACCGCGTACTGCGGGAGGTTGAATCCACGCACATAGGCTGCAGGGTTACGTGCACGGTTTTACTGCAGTTTTGGGGTGCCTGAGCGTTGCGTGACCCGTCACCACATCACCAGGGTCACACGCAGCCTTGCAGGTGCAGGGGGGCTGTTAACATCTTGCTTCCCACCCCCTTCACCCCAATTGCCCAGGTCAATTGTGGTGTACACCTCCCATTGGCACCACTCCATCTGTGCCAGTACTTCTACATCAGTGCCATGGTTGGGAGGCCACCAAAGGTGAGGGGCGCCTCAGCTGGGCGTCCTCCTCGTGGCGGGCGTGGTCAGGGACGTGGCCGTGGTGACCAGGGACTAGGGGGACTCCAGGGTGTCCAGGGCAGCCACAGAGGGGGAAGAGGCAGGGGTGCGCCACTTGAGCACAATGTTGTGCCATGTGTCGGTGCAGTCATGCCACCACCCCCTGTGGTTCCGGGGGATGTAGCTCCTGCATCTGTCACTGGCACCCGTTCGACCCGGCAGTCCGTTCCATCGACTGCCACGGGCCCAAGGGTAGTGGTAGCTGCAGGTGCAGCTGTGGACACCGCCACCCAGGCTCAGGGTCTGCCAGCGCAGGCTGTGTTGGCACTTGAAGAGCCCTTGGTAGATCAAGGCCAGGGGGGAAACCATAGGGGCAGGCCGGGCTGCTCAGACCAAGTCACGTGTCCCTGGGGCAGTCATGTCATCTGCTGCCCCGAACAGCCGGGTGTTGGCAAGTGCAGGGGCAGATGCACCCAACAGCACCCCGGTTGTGAGTCTGCCAACCAGGACCGTTGCGGTCAATGACCCAGCCACAGCTGATGTTGCTGCGCAGGGTCCATTAGTGGGCACCCAGCTGCCACTGACACAAGTCAGGCCTTTGGTCATCCCTCCACCTGCCACTCCCTTGGCTCAATCCACCGAACCCACTGGCCATACTGGTCACGGCGGCATTAGCCAGCCAGGGTCTGCGCCACAGTCCAAGAGGAGGAAGGTTGCACCTGCAGCACAGGCTGGGACCCCACACACAGCCACGACCTCCTGCACGTCGAGGAAGAAGCCTTTCTGTAAGCAGGAACTGGACTTCCTCGTGGACTACGTGCGGGGCCACAGCCGTGACATGCTAGTGGGTGCCAATAGTCAGACTACGGCTGCCCAACGTGACACCCACTGGAAGCATGTTGCGGAACATGTCAATTCATTCGGCCATGAGGTGCGCATGGCACAAGAGTGCAAAAAGCGTTGGAATGACATCAAGCGCAGCACTAAGGCTAAGCGTACCTCTAATTACAACTTGACTCTGGTGACTGGCGGTTGGACCTGCACCAGAGGAGGAAGAGCTCACTCCGCATGAGGCTCTCGTTGCGGAGTTCATACCACCTGAATTGGTCGAAGAAGTGGGAGAGATGCTGGACTTTGATGCGCAGGCCAGTGAGTGTTGATGCGTGTTTGTTGGGGACGTGTGTGTTTCACTTGTGGGATGTGTTGTGCATGATTGCTGCTACATGTGACGTGTACATGGTTCTGATGTGTAAGTAATGCAATGCTTCCGTCATGCATGTCTCCTCTGCCTGCATGTGGGACTCCATGTAGGCATGCTCCCTTGCCCCTCCTCCACCACTCTGCACCCCAGTTCCACTTTTGCACTGGTCTGCTTCAATCTTGCCAATGTGTAGTTTCTTGTTCATGTATCCTGTGTAGATGCTAACTTCCAGCGTAGAATCTGCCAGACATATGCCGTGTGGTACAGCCTTAGTACTCGATGCAGGGTATCTCACTTGTACTGTGCATGGGTCAGATGTCTAGCAGGGACATGAGTGCCCATTCATGCTCCATGTGCATTGCATGCATGCCCCTATGTGTCCTTGACTGGATGATCACTATAATATAAGTCCTTGGTTACATACATTGCCTGCCATCTCATCAGCCTTCCCATGTCAACTGTGGCTCAGTCCTGCGTTGCACACATGTTTAGGCTCTGACAATCTGTGTGGCTCACAGGCCTCAGCCTGTTCAATGGCAAATGACTCTGTCCAACTCTTGTTGTGTCTTCTTCACACGTGGGCGGCCTCCGGAGTTTTCATCATGTGTCCTGCCTACTGTCCCAGCATCATTTGCAGTGTTGTCATTTAAATCACATTGAGCTGTTGATGCCAGTCAACACTGCCTGTCAATACACAGGTGTATGGTCAGCCTTTTGATACCATGCTAGGCATCCCTGCTTTGGTACTAGGGTGGAGGGGTGCTTGGCTTCTACACATTGAATGCACAATGCACGTGATGTCTGAATTTGACATTGCACTGCCTTCACATTTCCTGGCACACACCATGGAGTGCTTGTACATGTAGGTAGTGAGTGGCGTACACATTTTCTGCACTGCATAGACCCACTTCCATGGAAACTGCCACCTTTCAACAGGTCTGATCACAGAAGCTATTCAAAGTTGACCCAGCATGCATGCCAGGTTATATGTTGTGTGTCACATGTCTGCCGGATGCGTTTGCTCTCGGTGTGTGTGTGTGTGTCGTGTGCTTCTGACATGTGTAGTGACCTTTTTTCTCTCTATTTTTCATGTGATGACGCAATGGAGGCGGAGGATGGTGTTGTCATGCCAGACACAGGGTTGGTAACACCACATCAACCCGGCACTAGTGGGGGTCGTGGGGTGGTAGGCCACGAAAATCCCCGAGTGCTGCAGTCCATCTTGTCTCTGCCTGCCTATGAGTCCAGCCTTGATGACGACTCTGACGTCCATGATGAGTTGGATGAGCATCAAGTCTATGTGTCAGGGGTGAGTGATTCTGATGTGGACACTCCTCTGTCTGCGACCCCTGCACTGAGGGATCAGACAGTCTTGGTTCCTCCGCCTGTGGTGGATCGGGACGCAGGGTCACCCTCCACACTAGTCACTGATGTGCTTGGGACATCACGTCGACGGGGGCATGTAGTCGTGCAGCCGCGGGCGGTGCCAACACAGCGAGGACCCCCGGTCCTTAAGTCCCGCAGGGGTCAAGCCTGGCAATGCAGTCGCCGCGCGCAACCGCTGTATACTGAGTGGGAGCAAGACATGAATTCCAATTCCGAACGGCAGGGGGCAGCAATGGAGAATATCGCTGAGAGCATGGAGCGTGTGGCCCGATCTGTGCTTCCCCCTGCAAGGCAGGCGGCACGGTCCACGGCCCGCTCGCTCAGACAGGGCACGCCAGGCTGAAATGTCGTCTCTGCGTCAAGCAATTGCTGCTCACGCAGAGGCGCACATGGATGCCCTGAGGGAGGAGTATGCTTCCCTCAGATCCACTCTGGGTTTCCTTATGATGTCCTAGAGGCAGCAGGCAGAGGAGAGGTTTGCACAGCTTGAGCGTACCATCTCGGCTGAGCTACAGGCTTGCTGGGAGGTGCAGCGGTTGTCCAGCCAGGCCTTGCAGGAGGAACTCTGTGTTACACGTGCTACCTTGCAAGAGGAAGCACGTGTATCACGTGAGGTTCTGCATGCAGACCTACGTCACATCGCCACACAGAACCAGGCTCTCCCGTCCGGCAGACTTGCTGCCGACGAGGGGCAAGCTGCGGCTAGGCATGGCCAGGCTACTGTGCAACGTCCTCCTTTACAGGATGAGCCAGACTCGGACGACCATCTATCTCCCACATAGGTCGGGCTGTGCAGGCGTTGAGCCCATGGAGGGTTTTTTTTTGGCTCAGCATCATCGCATGTGGATGTTGAGCAGCACCCTGAACCTCCCCCCTCCTGGGTGCTTCCCCTCCCCCCCGGGTCGTATGTGGCCATTTTTGATTTTTCTTTTAGTTTAGTTAGTTAAGTTTCTGTTTGATAGTTAGTTTAATTAGGTAATGTAGGTTTTCCATTGTTAGTGTAATTAGTTAATAGTTGATTTAGTTTAAAATTGCTAGTCTATTGTGCTTTCATGTGACGGTGCGGTGCTTTGTGGCTGGGCCCTTCAGGCTTGTCTTGTGTATGTGTTTGCTGCTTGGGGTCCTTGACTCACATATGCCACTCCTGCCTCCCTTATCCATGGGCTCGCAAGGATGGTTCGGTGTTACAGAATATTACACAAGGGCTTTGGACTGTCATATCTGTGGCATGTCTGGTGCTGTGTGACTTGTGTTGACACCCCTAGTGGGGATGATTTTGGTGTTATTGTCCACTGTTCAGCTTTTGCTAGATGGGGTGTGTCATGATTAATGTGTACATTGATTGCTATGCATTGTGTATTATGTTTCATATCTTTCCTGTACACGTGCGTGTTGCAATTCATGCTGTAGATAGTGTTCCACACTTTGGATGTGAAAGACGGACTGATGGTGTGATTTGTGATGTGACTCTCTGACATGGTCAAGTAATGAGATGCCTGATGAGACACACACAGATGAATTTGAAGCATTAATCATGTGTTTCATGCCCTTTCTGCAGGGGGATGAGCCTCCAGAGCACCTTTGCCAGCAGACATGGCCCATTGGACGACGGAATTCTGGACCCATTTGTTGGTGCCCACATGCACATGTGTGCACAAGCAGAGGCACAGGGATTGCAGACCCACATCCTAGAACTGCTGACATGTTCCAAGGAACTCCAGGCAAGGTGAGCAGCACATGGGGGCCACGACACAGCAAAGATTGCACCAGGCGAGTTGCACATGCAGGCTTAGTCACAGCACTGAGGGTGAGCTTAGACGAATATTGGTGTTGAAGCACACAATGCAGCTCAGATGTGTTGGTGGACTGATGGCTGTTGATAGTAGGGTTGTCTGGGACACATGCAGGGGCAGTGGCACATACCCTCTGGTACACCAAGGTCCATTGAGGCACTTGTATCAACCATGTAGCCTTCCGAGACATGGAAAGGGGCAGCTCACAGGGACATACAGCAAGGGACATACTCGGGTGCAGTGCATGTCTTTTCCATGTACTTTATGATAAATGCACTGCCAACTTTGTTTCGGTCATGGTGGTACGCAACTTGCTCTGAAGTCATGGCTTGCTATATGGGTCTTTCTGCTTACCCAGGGAACATTGCATGTTGTGTGAATTGTGACACATTGGTGTTCCATTTGCCACGCAACCACCAGCGGCTGACTTACTGCATTGACTGTGTATGACCCGTCACAGGGGTGATGTTATATATGGGTACGAAGCATCTACAACAGATTGTCTGTTTGTAGAGTAGTTTGTTGCTATGGGGCATGTTTGGTGTTGTGTTTTTGTGTAATTGGCACGTACAGGTTGTTGACTGTGGCTCTCTTTGCAGCATTGCAGTGCTCCTGTAACCGGACCTGAGAGTGCGCAGGCAGGAGGCCAGCACTCAAAACCAGAGCTAAGTGTCTTGTTGTTTTTCTTTCGAACTGCTCTGCATAGGCTTGCTGGGGAGTGTACTAATGCATAGATGTATGTGTGGTTCAATTTGGTATGTTTTTTCTCCCTAATCACCCGTGATCCTATGCAATTTTGAACCCTGTACCCTCTACCCGGTGTTCCTGCTTCCCGTACCTATCCAAGCAACGTTCCCTGACCCTCTTACCCCGCTGGGGTTGCGGATGCCTGTGTAAGCCCCGAACTTGCAGGCGCCAAAACCCTAGAGGGGGTGGTTGGTTCGTACCACTCCTGAGCCTGGACTACAGAAGGCCATGACAATGATGTCCAAGTTTGTTTGGATTGTGTATGTGTTCATGCAGGTAGTACATTTTCGTGCATTCCCTAGTTTCATGTGTCATTCCTCCTCCCTCTCCTGCCACTCATTCCAGTCATCCAGTGTGTCAACACCTGTCCCGACTGCATATCCCTGAACCTCCTTCCCCACCATGGTCTCAGTAGCCTGTGTGAGTTTGACCTTGCAGGCACCCGGGACATGGTGGGGGTGGTTGTTTCGTGACACTCTCGCGCCTGTACAGGGGACCTGTGACAGTACACATCCGTTCATGATGCATCATCCTATGTCATGTACCACACATGTTTCACATCCTGTCGTGACATTGTTTTACTGTGCTACCTTGGTTGTTGCATCATTGTGGTAGTACTTGGCCTTTGTGAGGTACTGCTACGTCAAGTCATCTACTGGAGGGTGTTCTGGTTCGTTTTTCTGGCTTGGATTTTGTGATTTTGGACATTGATTATGAGGGTGCAGGCACCTTTTTACACACAAGGTGGGAGATGGTGACGAAGGGTAAAGGTGATCCTGTGGCCAGGTGGAATTGAGGTTTGAAGGCTCCATGACCCAGGTGCAGTTGTTCAGTGGGTTTTGGTCATTTGTGAGGGAGGGGGAGGTTGTTGTTGATAGTTGCCTTGCCCTGCAGTGTGATGGGAACTCTGACATGTTAATGGTGGTATCCTATGTACATGTTGTGTTCTGCTGATCAATGCCTGTTCATGTGTTGTGTTTACCTTTCAGGTGCGAGGGGATAGTTGTGGTTTGACATGCTGGGGTGTACACATGGTGAATGTTCACATGTGATGTGTAGAGAACACTAATGGTCACTTGAGTGCACATGCATATGTGGAGTGCATGTCCCTGCAGAAACACACACTTGCACTCTGATGCACTACATGTACTCCCACCCTTGCATATCCACGTGTACACTGTTTGCCTTCAGGTGCCCACTGTGTCCCTGCAGCACATGTTCTGTGACCGATTATGGATCCTGTACATGCCTAATTTGCTGTTTGATGTGGTCTGTCACTTAGATGTGATGCTCAGGGTGTGCATCACACACAATGGCTGTTCACTGTGCAGTGCGCTGAGCAGTGTGTTGCAGGAGTAGGACACTGCACACATGAGCTGCAGTGTTGTTTTTGCAATGCACAATGTGCATGTAGACAAGCATTCATTGTTATGTTACGTCTACGACTCTTGTAATGCATTTGGAAATGACTTAGTTTGGGTGGGAGATTTTGTTGGTCTGTCATTTCATCTGATTCCGGGTCAGGCATCATTGTCTGATGCCACTGTACATTTAGGACATGGCAATGTGTACCTTATTGTTACTGTGTTGGTGTATGGGTATTGCTTGCCATGTCATGTTGTGGTTTGGGAGGGTTTGAGTGACATGACAGTGATGGCCATGGCCTGTTTTGCAGGTGTGTGTGATGCACACCTTGCATGTCAGGGTCATCCGCTTCTCAGAGCAACTAGCTGGGGGTAGATCTCTCTCCGCAGCAGGGCCCTCCCTCTGGAACAGCCTTCCTGCCTCGCTTGAACTTGAGGGGAACCATCTCCAGTTCTGGAAGCACCTCAAGACCTTCCTCTTTGTTTCTGCTTTCTCTCTGCCTCTCCCTTGCAGAATTCTTCACTGGAACTGCACTGAAGCTGCAACTGGGCCACTCTCACCGACCTCGGTCCCTGGCCCAGCCACTCTCCACTTGCACTGCCTCCCTGGCAGCCCCTGCACTGCGGTACTGTCTCTCTATCCCTACAGCCCACCCTTCCCAGAACTTGTCTGCACTTACCTTTGCAGTTGCCACCAGCCGACCTATGTATTTTTTTTTGGGCTACTTCCCCTGTACTGCACTCCCCCCCTTCCCCTTGCACTTTCCCTTCCCCCTACCCCTGCAATTGCACAATCTCAATGACACCTGGCCTAGTAGTACCTTTGTCTGTCTTCCCTTGTTCCCCCCTCCCTGCCTCATCGCACCTTGAAATACTTGTGTATAGACCATGTCATGTCATATGTCATATGTGTGCCTTTGGTCACAGGGGATAGCTTGTGTTTAAGTAGCTAGGGATGCAGACGATGTGGCACTTCCATGGCAACTATCTCAGGGTGGTAGGGTTGTGACAGTTGACTGTCTCTTTGTCATCATCGATTGTCACCTGGTATGTGCCAGGCCTGTGTGCACTCCGCAGGGGTGGGAGTTTAGGTGAAAAATGTGGCCACAAGCTGGGTCCGGGCTTCCTCGCCACATGCCCTGCCCCCTCCCATGGGCAGCGCCTGTGGTTGGGGATGTGGGGGCACCACCATGTCCACCGGGACGCCCTGCCGTGTTGCAACATTGTGCAGGACACATGCTGCCACAATTATCCTGCACACTACTGGTGGTGCATAGAGTAGTTGCCCACCAGAGCGGTCAAGGGAGCGGAAACGTGACTTGAGCACTCCGAATGTGCGCTCCACTATGCCCCTGGTTGCAATATGGGCGGCATTGTATCTTACCTGGGGTGGTGTGGTGGGGTTCCGGATTGGCGTCATCATGTGGTTGCTCAGAGGGTAGGCACTGTCCCCTGGGGAGGTGATAATAGTTGAGATTATTAGGGTTTGGATATTTGTCTGTGTGTGACTTGCATGCATGTGCAAGGGCATTTGTACTGACCTAGGAGCCATGTGTCGCCATGCTGCCCAGCTTCCAGGGCCCGGCTCAGGGTGGACATTCTGTATATGAAACTGTCATGGGTGGAGCCAGGGTAGTTTGCATAGACAGAGGTGATGATTCCCTTTGCATTGCATACCACCTGCACATTGATGGAATGCCAGTGCTTGCGGTTTCGGTAGATGTGCTCAGTGGCCCTAGGTGGACGTAGGGCCACATGGGTGCAATCTATGGCACCGAGCACTTTGGGGAAGTGTGCCACCCTGAAAAAATCCAGGACAACGGCCTGCCTTTCTGCGGGTGTTCTGGGCATGGATATGTGCCTGCGGACTGAGGGGCGCGCTGTCATGATTGCCAGTACCTGGTGTAGGCAGCGTGACTGCGTGGCCTGTGAGACCCCCCACTATGGCAGTGGTCCGCTGAAAAGACCCAGTGGCCAAATAATGCAGGACATTGAGCAGCTTCTCCAAGGGGCTCAATGCTTGGGAGCAAAGGGTGGGGGATGTAAGGTCATCTTCCCACTCCCTGACCAGGTCTAGGATGATATGGGGTGGAAACCTATACCTGCCATAGACCTGGTCGTCAGGCATCCCAAAAAGGCTTGTCTGTGATGCGAAAATGCGTGCCCTGGCTATTCTCCTCCTCCTGCGGTGTCCCACGATCAGTGCTGCGACAAATGGGGCATTCATCCTAGCTGTATATACGCGTTTGTTGTTTGCGCGCACTTTTATGCTGTGCGCAGGGACGCTTCCACGTGCCTTCGTGTGGCGGATGCGTTGACGCCTGTGCGCGTCTTTTGCCGTGCGCGGGTTTCCCGTATTCGGATCCATGAATACGGGTTGTTTGCGTTTGTGTGGGCGTTCCGTGTAGTTCCCTGCAGTACTTCCCAGTTACGCCTTCTTTTTCACGCGTTGTTCCCCATTCCGCGTGTTATGCCCACTGTTCCGCCCACTTTGGTTGTGTGCGCCGTGCTATGTGCGCTTTTGCTGTGCGTGTAGCGCACGCTGTGTATGCCTGCGTGTGCCATGGCTGGATTGGGCGCACGGACAGCGGGAAACACGCGCAGCGTCTTCCGTGAATCGCACGCGTGCGCGTGCGCTGCGTTTCTCACGCTTGCGCTCCCTTGCGCCTGCTTGCGCATGGATTTTCGGCGCACGTTTGTTCCATGAATCGGCCCCTTAGTCTCGTTGTGGCTTGTTACATATGGGTAGTGTCATACCATGTCCGTCCAGTTTATCTGTGGAGCAAATTTCAATTATTGGTTGCATTTGTTTTTTCAACTTTATTTCATTCAAGTTTGAACAGCTTGCAAGAGTTGGCATCAAGGACATACAATTGACATTTATGTGTGCTAATTGTTCCATGACATTAGTAGCACATGGGTTATGGTCACATAGTGGATGGATGTGCCTGGTTTTTAATATTGATTGTGCTTCTTGAGATAGTACACCAACTCTAATACACCAACAAAAATTGTTGGTGTATTGGAGGTCTGCAGACTGGTGCATGTTTTCTGTTAATTCTCTGTATAGAAAATGTTGGCCAAAGTTTGACATTTGCTATGCTGCCAAGAGATTTACAGCACAGTTTGTGCCCTAATGTTTTACAAATAGGTTCAGCTTTCACTGGTGTCAATTGAAGAAGATCTCTGAAACCTATAATGTGTTTTCCTCCAAAGAGCTCTTCGTAGTCTGTTTTGAGGACCTCTTGTAATCTGAGGTGAATCAAAGACAACATTAGGTTGGAGACCATGCTCACCCCATCTATTAGCAGCATTTTCATTTGTTTTAAAACTCTGCGTAGTTCCATTGCAGCTTCTGTGGAAAATTTGTAATAGTCTAATTTGTTTTCGTATTCTACTGGAAGGAGTAGTAATCAGTGTAAAGTGACACTGTCTATGTTGTAGGCAGCTAAACCTGTGGGGGCAGTTATAACAGCTGACAGTTTGTTGTTTGTCAATTGTTGGAGGAACTTGCTGATGATTTTGATTAAGAATGTTTTGCCTGAACCAGCTTCACCACTCACATATAGCAGTATAGGTTTGTTGTCTTGGCAGGTACAGTTTTTATTTTCATGTTGCACACCATGTTCAATTTGTTTTGTTATTTCTTGGAAAATGTTATGCTGCTCATTGTTCACTTTTGATTTCAGTACAGCAAAGTCTTCTGTAGCTTGTTCATACTGACACATGGTGTTTTCTACTTCTGCCATGGGTCATTCTGCCTCATTTGCTATTAGTGGCTGTCCAAGTGGTTCTGGCTTCTTGTTACAGAAGGTTGACTACTGTCGGGAATGACCACTTATAGTTGGGCCTGGAGTTCTTCTTCATGTTGCTGTTCATTGTGTAACATTGTTTGGTACTGTGTAAAGTTTACGTCTGTTATAGTGCTTACATTTGTTTTGAAAGCGTCTTCATAGGAGTCATATGTATCCAGTAACTCTTTTTCTTTTCTCCATGTTTAAAAAAGTGTAGCAGGGACATGTAATACAGTTCTTTATGTTGAGGAGTTTTGAATGACAATTTGATATGATTAATTAAGCTGTGTTTGGCAAGTTTCACTAAGCTGCCTTTACAATTTACATCTGTTCATATACCTTTCTTTTCATCTGGTTTAATATTATTGTTGTATGTGATGTTTTGGGCTATGTGGTAGAGACACATGGTTTCCAAAGTGCTATCCTGTTTGGGTAGTATGTGTCTAGTAAATTGTTTTTCAAAATGTATTGGCTGTTGGGATCATTTTTGGCTACTGTTTCTATGTTCACATATGATTTGAGAACTCTTTTTCTAGATTTAGAGGACCAAGAATTAGCCATACTATATTGTCAGATTGTCCATTCAAGGCAGTACCGGTTAAACGGTCTGCAACTTCATAGCAGCCACATTTTCTATGAGAGAGCAGGTGTATGCCTAAGCTGTACAATTTCTGTGATAGTGTTTTGTCAGATGATATGTCATCCCAGAGGTCCTGAATCTCTGTTTTCTCTGCTTTAGTTAAGTAGGCTGTGACATATCGTGCAACTGCAGTGGAATTGTCTGCAATGTACTGCACATCTATGTATGCATTCCATAGGAGGGCAATGATTACATTGTAATCATTGATGCGTTTTCATTCTTCTGTTCTTTTTATGTAATATGTGTTTTTAGGTGATTTACCTTTAACACTATGTCTAACTGAAGACATGAGTTGTTTACTTGACCTGTTGCTGTCTAGGGAAACCAAAGCAGCATTTGGTGTAGTATTTCCTTTTTTTAAATTATTTGCAATGACAATATTTCCCACATTTGTGTCTTTGAAATTGTAAATATTTGTGCATGAAGGTCACTATGTGTTGTTTGTGAAGGGATTTCACAAGTGACATATTTTTGGATTAACTGCAAAACAGTGGCATCACTGTCCTGACGAAATTTCGGAGCATCTTTAATCCATTATAGCATGTGGATATGTGGTGCTCCTCTGGCTTGGTATTGTTTTTTCTCTAAAAGAAGTGTTGAACTTCTCTGAGAGGAGCAACAGTCTTATTACAAATAAAGTGTAGCACAGCAATGAAGCGATGATGGAAATATCTTGATACCTTTACAGGATCTAGAGAGCAGAGTTCTTCTGGTGTTTTTATATCTATGTTTGTTTTGTTTTTGTTTGCTATGCATTGGCAATCTTGTAAATATTCCCATGCATATTCTGCACAACTTAATGTAACAAACCAAGTGGGTGGGCCAAGGTTTCTTATCATACAGCGTACATCTCTGTGACGTTGGAACCAGTTTTCTTTTGTACAATGCATGTTTGCTAAATTATTTGCAATACTTGACTGTAAAACCTTATCTTTTTCTTGCACTTTTTGTAATACTTCTGTATCTAACATAAATGGGTACCTGATTTTAGTGTTTGTGCAACTCTGTAGCATATAGTTGCTAGTTCACTTTCAAAGAGAAGGTAGAATATGTATACCATGTTTTGTCTGAATCAGGGGTCGTCGGAATACATTCGTAAAGAGCAATATTCTGATGCTGTTATCTGTGTGGGTCTATCATCGTACCTTCCTCCTTTTCCAGTAGGAAAGAGTAGAGAAAAGGCCTGTGCTTCTATACTTTTTTCCCATAGGCTGATTTGAGATCCTTTGGCTTGTTGCATTTGGTATGTTTCCAGTGCATCATCTATAGTGTCTTTAGAGTGTAAAGGATGAATTGTATAATGGTCTAAAATATTGGATTCTGTAGCAGGATTTAAAAGTTGAAATTGACCAGTTTCTTTTGACTCTTTAATTATTTCAATGGTTTCTCTCAGGTTTTCTTCAATATTAATTTCTTTGTAGAATTCAATGTTATTTTTTAGATATTGCAGGGCTTGTCTAACTTCATGTAAGTCCATGAGTTTTTGCCAAATTTTGAGTGTGTGCATGTTCTTTGAGATCTAATGGTAAATAAACTACTTTGCCACAAATGCCTTTCACTAATTCAGAGGGAGATCATTTTTCTGTTTTTGGTTGAAGGCAAATTATTGCTTGAAATGGGTGCACTGTTTGAATTATGATGCTCTCATATAAATTTAGTAGTTTCAGGGGTTTTGGGTGTGGGAATAATTCTAAGTTATTTGTGCTAGCACGTGAAGGTGTTTGGTTGTTATCAAGTTTTGCAGTGCAGTAATTGCAAAGTATTAAGGGGTCAATAATGTTGTATTTGTTTTCTACTATAAGGTAGAGAGCTAATTGTAAACATTTCAAATCTTCATTGTCTTCTATTTTGTACGTTATGTCTACAGTTTTTGTGCTACTTTTATAAAAAGTCCTGCGGCAACACACAAACACATGGCCTGGTACTTCAGCGGAGGTACTTTTAAACTTTAGTATTTCTTTTTTGTATGTGTTTATTAGAAGGTTGCTATTTGTAAAGTAGTTGCTAGTTTGTTGTAAATCTATTGCATTTTGTAAGTAGCTTTCACTTCCAAAATATTTTCTCTGGATATGCTCTATTTCTTCAAGTAGGTCTTTGGTTGTACCATGTAGAATATTGTTATTTAAATTGGCTAGTGCTAAAGCAGGACTTTTAGCATTGTACAGTTTATAGACTAGATTTCTTATAATTCAATGATGTGTTGATATCATTTTGATATGATGGAAGGTGCTTTTGCAAATATGTCCTGAAATGCAGGCTAATGAATGGCTTTGTAGTCCTGTGTATTAGCGCACTGGACAGGTATCCATATTTTGTAGTAGTTTCATTTTGATTTTCTCTTTGCATTTCACATACTGATTGAGGAACTGGTGTAAATATTTGAAAGATTTTTTGGCAATGTTACACATTTATGTGCACTGCCATTTGTAGACTGGACATGTTGGTTCAGTAGAATTAAGAGGTGATACAGAATTTTCTGGGGATATTTTTGTGAGCAGAGTTTCTTGTTCCATAATTGTGTTATTAAGTTTTTCATACCCTCGTCCACTGCTATGTATTTCAATCAGGTTTGTTTGCTTTTGCTTACATGCTTCTTCATTAAAATATGGTTCTGTGCTCGTGGTTTGACACCATTCTCCTCCACAGATGTTTAAGAAGTTATTTTTGTTGATATTCTGTTTATTGAGAAGTCTTTTTTGTAGTTTAGTAGTTTGTTTTGTTAGTGGTTTCATTCTGTTTAAAACTAAAATAAATAACTTCCTTTTGAGAAGGATTGCACTGTCTATTAGAGCTTCTAGGATTCATTTTCTACGGTAGGCTTTTAGGGTTGTGCACAATTTCTCTCCTGTTTTTATAAGGTTTGAAAGGAATCTGTGGCGGAACATTCTTTGTAAAATATTTGTTTTGGGATGGTTACTTGCTACTACATCAAGATTTATAGGTGCAGCGTTAGCAGTAGTGGTAGGTGAAGTCTTGTTAATCACTTTATATTTTGTTTTGCATTTTGATGGAGGAGGGGAGGTTTCTGTACTGGAAGCTTGTTTTGTTTCACTTAATGACTGTATTAGCTGTTTTGTTTGAACTTTTTGTACAAAATCTTCTAGAGATAGATGCTTATTTTGGACACTTTTATTTTGATTTACTCTACTTCTGCGTTGTTTTCTGAGGAGTTGCTTTTTGGTAGGCATTCTTTGGGGTCTGTTGGAGAAAAAAATAGAAAGTGTGGGTTGGGCTGTTGTGCATTGTATGCGTGCTTTGTGCATGAGTGTCTGAGTATTATGGTAAGGATGATTGTGGAGGTGTGTGATTCTGCAATGGGTAGCTACATCAAGTTGGGAAGGCTATTCTTGTACTTGTGTGTTACTATACTGGGCTTCAGATTACAATGAAGCATGAAACTGGTAAGGGAAAGCACTAATACTACATCTAATGGTAAAGGGTAATACACTTGTTTCTTCTACAATACTAAAAGACTAGTGTGTTTGAGTAACAGTTAGAACATTATGTTAGTATTGTACTTACTTTATTGTTTTGAAAGATTCGGTTTCTTCTAAGTCCTTGTTTGTACTTCAGACGCTGCTGCTTTTCCGGAGAGTGGTCTTCACTGCAATTGTAAAAGAAAGAAGTTAGTGAATATGTGTGTTTATAGCACTTTTGTTAATGTAGACATTGTTTTCGTTGTTACATGCACTTTCCTTTGCCTATGTGCATCCTGTATATTTTATTTAGAATTTGTTAGTGGCATATGTTTTACAAATGAGTATAATAGTAAACGTATAGAGAACACATGTTTTTTTAATGTTATGTTATTTGATGTTAAGAGAAGAAATAATCATATGCATTTTTTGCTATTTTTGCCTGGTAAATGGCAGAGATTGTACAGAAAAGCATGCAATGTATGCATTTGTGAAGTTGTGGTAAATAAAGCAGAAGGATTTCTTATAAAGGCAGTGGTGTTCTTTGAGCTGGGAGCCTTTTTTGTGTGCTTGAATTAAGATGCATGTGCTCATCCTGGCTGCATGTAATTTTATAACACACTGGACAGTCTTTTTCATAATTATACTGTTATTTCTCCCATTTTATAACATGAAACTATATTTTTTTTTATACAGCTGTGGGTGTAAACAAAAATTTGGAGAGCTGAAAGGTTTGCAATTGACACTTCATCATAGCAGATGGGAGAAATGACAGTAAGTTCATTTTACAGTTTATACACGGTAAGTGGCAGTTACCTTGTTTATATTTGTAATTATTTTACATTGTTATAGTGCTCACACTGCCCGTGGGCATCGAGGCGCTGTTACAGGAATTGTTTGTTTTTATGTTGCATAATTATTCTTAGTTGCGTATTTATAACACACTTAAACACCCAGAGGTTTCTAAGCGCGGACCCAGGGAGAGAACCTGTGTTGCTTTGTGTTGCCTTGCTTCCAAAGCGCGCTCTTTACTGCTGAGCTATGCTCCTGGGATGTATTGTATTCCTAGAAGAGCTGTACATGTACTGTGTAGAAATTATTCATACCTGTAGTCCGTGTTCATGCATGTGGATGTGCATGAATCTGCAAGTAGAAATCTTGCAGAGTTTTATAGTAGTTGTTGCTGTAGGTCTTTTGGAGTCACAGCCGAACTGTACTGAGAGTGATCAATAGTACATCTAAAGTGCTGATTTGTGATTATAGAGTTAGATGTAGAGTTCTTAGATGTGATTGTTGTATGATTGTGTGACTGCTTAACAGTAGCCAATGAGGAAATGATGCAGAGAGTGATGTGGAAAGGGTAGAAGGGCTGCCCCAGTGTTACGTGCTCCAGGGTCACAGCAGTTGTCCGTGGACAGGGCATGCCACATCCGGGTTTCTCAGCAAATCCAGCATAGAAAAGGGACTGTAGGGATCAGCCTATCAGATGTTAAGGTTGTGGTTTGTGTTGAAAGAGGCTGTGTGTAGTGAAGATGGCAGAGGTGGAGAAAGTCAGGGTTTTGGTGGTTGGAGATATGTTTGTGCATGGTTTGGAGCAGTATGCTAAATGCAGGATTGTGGCAAACAATTTGAATGTTAAAGGAGTGGAGGTGGTGTGGAACACTGTTCCTGGTTTCAATTTGCAGGGAATTGTACAAGTTTGTGGAGATATGGGCCGGGTGAACAGTCCACATGTAGTTGTTTTGCACTGTGGTGCTTTGCATTTGGCTATGTCAGTGCCCCTACTTTGTTGGCAGATTTGGAACACTTGGTTCAGGCAGTAATGGAAATACTTCCAAATTCTAAGGTTTTCTGGTTTAATAACTAGGGCAATATGGGACAATAGTTTTGTTTTTTGTCCTCAGCAAAATATTGCTCGGTGTGCAATCAACCGAGGCATGTTTGCTTTCATGCTTAGAGCTTGTATGTTATTTTGCAATAATGAGAACATTGATTATGGTAGTGTTTATTTTAAAGAAGATGGCATTTCTTTATCTTTTATGGGAAATACCATGCTTTTTTGGAACATAAGGGTTGCTTAGGAGAAGCTAATGTGAAGATTTTTGGAGGAAAATAAGAACAAAAATACAAAATAAAAGGTGTTTCTGAAGCATCTGCAAAAAAAGGCTCTTTTCACAGCCAACCTCAAAGGGGAAATGGGGCACACTATTTACATTATCATTCCCCACGTTCAGATTTTTTATTTGTCCGCGGACACCACGGTTGTCCACAGACAACCCCTATTACATACAGGGATTTTGGGGTTCAGAGGCATGCAAATGAGACTGAGCAGAGAAAGGGATTGGTTAATAAGGTTTACTGGGTGTGTTGTGTAAGGAGAGAGCTTGTCAGTAGGTCTTTTTTCCTGAGAGAAGAACAGATAGCTGTGGGTTTCAGAAAGCAGATTGTTTGGATTTTGGGAGATTCGTGGATAAATTGGTTGGATGTGCATGCAGAGTGCTGTGGAGTGGCTGCACATCTTGGATTCTCTCATGTGGAAGTGCACTGGCATGGAGTGTGTGGAATGAAGTGGGTGGATTTGGTACCCCTCTGTGCTTCTTTCGTGACACAGCGTCATCCATACATTATTATTATTCATTGCGGAGGGAACAGTTTAGGACATGTGTCTGGAATCTCTTTGCAATTTGTAATGAAAGAAGGACTTGAGAAAGTCATGGACATGTATCAAAACTCCAGAGTACTTTTTCCCATATTGCACAGAGACAAATGTGGTTGCATTCTTTTTCATTTGGTCCACAAATGGAGAAAGCAAGGCACAATGTTAACAAGGCTGTTTGTGCCTTTTTGAGAGATGTTGGTATGTCCTCTTTTCAGAATGAAAACATTATGTTTTGTAGCACACGCATTTCTCGCAGAGATGGAGTGCATGTTACTTATGCCAGAAATAAGATTTTTCTGCGAAATATTCAAAATGCATTGAAACCTTTTTTGGAATTACAGCAATCCATTTTGCAGTAGGTGTTGACCATTTGAAGTTTTTGAAACACAAGAAACACTTTCTCCCATAGAAACATGCAATGGTTCTGATAGGACAGCAACCCCAAAAAATAAATGTCCGTGGACTGTCCGCAGACTTCTAAAAAATGCACAGCGCCCTGCACTATTTATTTGTCACTTCTATTTAAAAACTGTGAAAGGTGGCCCTGAACAGAGCTTTTTTTGGGGTTTTTGTTGTAGGATGGGCCTTATTGAGGTAGGTTACAGACCTTCTCATGTCCTTGACTGCAGTCTCGAAAACACTCTGAAGGTTCTCCCCCCTGCAGAGTACTGCGTCACAGTACATGCACAATATTGTGACCTTCGAAAGGTAAGGGTCAACAGCATCATGGATGGCCTGTGAGGCAGCTGGAGGGATACGCTGTCCCACAGGAGTGTCTTTTGTGGTGACAGGAGCGGAAACGGAGGATGCTGCAGACATCAGCTTTTGCCTTTCCAACAACGGTGGTAAATTACCGCCACACCCAAGACTCGCGATGAGGTGCTAGTAGTAGGGACTTCGACTACCTTATCCTCTTCATCCTCTTTATCCCTCCCCTGTGCATCCTCACGCCTGTTCCACTCTGCAGGCCCTTGGGAACGTGGTGGTGGTGGAGGGGGTGGTGGTGCTGATGCCAAGGCTGTAGCAGCAGAAGCAATTTTGGATGCCACCTGGAAGGTTAATAACCAGGAACCAGCAACCAAGAACAGAAACTTGCAAATCTTGCAAATCCAAAACCAGAATGAGGATCAGCTCTGGGGGTGTTGCCTTTTATAGGGGTGCAGGTGCGCTCTTCGCGGATACCCGCACTGGTCGCAGACACATCAAACACCAAGAATGGGCTCAAAATGTTCCAAAAAGTATGCAGATTTGCAGGGACATTGTCTTGGATAAGTGTAATGGTGAACCTTTACTGTAAAATACCTTGGATTGCTAAAAAAAAGCACTTTTTAAGTGTTCGGGGGCCCAGACAGTGTCCATAAATAAGGACACATGCTCAGCGTGGGTGCGGTCACATGATGACATTGCAAATGGGACGGCTGTCCGCAGGACACCAAATGCGCAGGGATTGCTAAGTGTTCTACGGATATATTCATTCTGGTTGTGGACATTATGAACAGGGGTGTTTTTAGGACACCCCCATTTTGGGTGATTGCGGACAAGCAAACATCTTGTGTGTTCTAAGGACACCTCCGTTTTAATTACGAACAGTACGCACAGGTATACTTTCCTTAGGACAACCACATTTGGGTTAATTGTGGACAAGCGGACATCTTGTGTGTTCTAAGAACACCACCATTTTAATTACGGACAGTACGGACAGGTATAGTGTCGTTAGGACACCCCCATTTTGGTTAATTGAGGACATAACGGACATCTGTAGGATATTTTGTGTAAATTTGGGGTTTGGCAGTATTTTTCTTACTGCCAAAATATGAGTGGTAGTTTGGTGGTAAATTATCCTTGCGTTTAGATTGGGTTTGGCCTCATATCATTCTAGTAACCATACCTTGTTATATTATATTGGAGAATCTAGTAATATATATTATTTGCAGTATTTAGGGGTGGCATGTTGTTTGCGGTATTTAGTGGTGAGCATAGTTTTCTTCCCTACATTATGACCCCATCATAAACAAAACCTTCCTTTCTATTAGATTACCTCCCAGTGATCTATAGGGAGGCTTGGACCTATGCATACAATGAAACCCAACACTTTTATATAGACCGCCACCTACAGTTTGTGGCCGGAATCACTGGTTTATCTACACCAGCGATCTCTGCGCCCGTAGGCATTACTGGCTCATGGGCCTCCAGTAATCTATATATTATATCAGATTCCCTCCAAACAACATGCAAGGAGGACACATACACACACACACTTATTTTATCACTGCTTATTCTGGGTTGTTATTCTATCTGCATGGATAAATTTGCAAATGTACTACCAACGTGAAAGAATCTCCCCTGTGTCTTCATATAAAGTCCCAAATGAAAAAATGACACTAAACAGTTTGTTTTTATATTCTGATTATATTATATACAATTACATTTTACAATTATCAGTTCTTACCATGAGCAATGTACCATCTTCTTTAACAAAAGAAAAAGAAACAGAGCAAGCTTTTAAAAAACATGAATTGATTTTTGACATTCTAAACCTGATGAAGTAAAATGCAGGGGATTTCCTTTGCTAACCTACCTACACAACATTCTAATTCAGTCATCCACACAACCGTACACAGTGACCTATTAACTTATCTGCTTACCAAGAATGTTTGTTTGAAATTCTCGCACACAACCTTGCTTCGCTCATCTCAGAACGACATGCCCAGTCGGCACAAAATATTCCTGTAATCTTAAGTGTCTGGAATGCGCGGTGAGAACTCAAGCCAGCGCTCAGTGACACCATGAACTTCCATCTTCAGAGCCCAGTCAACACAAACTGCCTTCTCTCTGTAGGTTTTCCCATTAGAAAAACTCAGAGCCTTCCCACATTCGACGTTGCTTATGTGCAGACATTTTCTTCGAATCATATTAGCAGAAAATGTGTTCTGTTACCACCCTCATGTTCCAAACAATGAGAGCTTCAGAGCATAATAACTGCATCTCTTTGGATTCCTGTTGCCTTCCTCTCTGCTTTCTGCACTGACACAGAAAGAGAAAAGAAAAAAAAATGCCAGTGCACATTTAAATACGAATTCCAAAATATGTATTTTCACCTCATTTTGAACATGAGACTACATTATAATATTAAGGGGAGATAGAGGTAGTGTTTAGTAAATGTTAATTAATGTTAGTCAGTTATATAAATAATGTAGTCTTCTATGTATGAGCTATTCAAGAGAAGAAGAAAAAAATGGTGCACTTTAGTCTCTGCGGTTTCGCATTGGGCTTTTGCTGCATTGTGAATTCTATACATTGCATGCCACCAGGAACATATTCACATGTTATATTGGCAACACAAAAATGACTATATGTGTTGCCACATTACTGCTGGCAACACAACAAAAAAAATGCCATCACCTTTAGTAAAGCGCTATACATTCTTATAAAGCGCTATATATATATTACTACACACCCGTACTGTCCACGAACATCCTAACTGCCTTCTAAAAATAGAATAAGACACAGGCATATACTAAGAACACACTTAAATTTTAATATTGTTTACCAGTATAAACATTATGAAAGAGAGGGGGAAGCAGAAACTGAAACAAATATAGGGGAATTAGGGGTTTGGACATGATGTATGGGAGGGGAGGAAGGGTTGGAAGTCTCATCGTAACGTTTTTCTTGCTGGGGAGGGTTTGGCGATAGGTGGCTGGGACATGGAGAGGGGGAACAGATTCATGTGGGACAGTGATATTTAATCTTTTCTTTAATGTGGTCCTCATTAAACTGTTTTAGAAGATTGACATTTTTCATTAACAAATCAATTTTTTGTTCCATTAGTTTCAGAGGATCTTCTAATGTCTCTCTTGGTATATTATACTTATTGTCTGTATGGTCTGTTAAAATAAAATATGCTAACTACACATAAAGTAATGGTTATTAATTGGCTTATATAGAGAAATGTTGGGTCTACCATTAGTATCACTGTCTTCACTCGTGGGAAATTTTCGTCCAGCCATTACAAAGTACTGGACATCTATGTGTAAAAAAAAAAATATTAGTTTTAGTGTACGTAATACAGACAATTTCTAAATATAAGAAATCAATATTGTGTAAAAGCCAGAGGAGGAAAAAGGGTGAGGAGAAGCTGTTTTGCTGTGTGCTGCTCTCACCTCCATTTGTGCATTTTATTTATTCTACTGTGGAATTATTGTCAACTGACAGCTGCCGTGCCGTGCCCTTATCTGAGAAGCCTGCCACTTTAAGAAACTGATAAGGAGCAGGCTCACGTCACGGACCCAGCTGCATATAATCACTGGTATTCTGCCCTTGTGGGGCAAAGCCTGAGGAGGAAAAAGGGCAAGGAGAAGCTATTTTGTTGTTTGGCAGGTCGAAGGGCTGCCATAAACCTGTCTGTACTATTCATTATACTGACACTGCCCAAGCTACAATCATGCAGAATGGTGAGCTGGAAACATCTTTAATCTCACACTCTTTGATGTTATTTACATCCTTCTTTGCAATTTCCCCTTGCAAGTGTGTAGCCAAGTTCATATAAAGATTTACAGCGGAAGGGAGGAGAGATGGACTCTGGCTGCTCCTCTAGCTAGCGGGCGTGCCTTCCCCTGCTTTTATAATTTTCTAACTGTTTACTTACATTTGCTCACTTTGAACAGCCTCTAAAGCCTTTGCAGTCAGCCTGTAATCTACATATAGGAACTGTTGTCCCCTTCAATTGATTATACATTCTGGCAGAAATGCTGCATTTATTTTAAGTGACGTTTCCGCAATACATATTTTTTTGGGGTATCATTATTTGGTCTGTTTAGCTCACAGTGTTTGTAAAAATATACACTGGTGAACAGCCTTCTTTTATCACTTGCACATTTTCGTGGAGTCCTACGCATTGCGCAACGCTGTGCCAGCAACTTGTAACCCTCACTCGGATTGCCTTTGGTTACCGTATTAGGACGGAATTTGACTATTAATTTTCTCTTTTTAACCAATCTAATGTATTTTAATCCATTGTGTGTTATCATTGTTAGAGTGTGATTGTATAGCTTTCATGCTGTATTGAAAATGCATTTTTCATTTACTCATTTATTTATTGATGCTGCATTGACTGTAATATGAAGTGTGTTTAAGTGATTTTAAAATTTTAATTCTAATCTGCTAAAAATCAATGAATGAGTACTAATCTGTCCTACTGCTCAATATTTTGGCTGATTTACTGTGTACCGTGCTTGTGCTACATATGAAATTAGAACGGATGGTCAATTAAAAATTGTTAAGTGTCCCGTTAAGTATGATGGCTGAACACCTGCGTGAAATCGAAATGCACAAAACTCTTAGAAACCGGTGGATACGTATACCTAAGGTTATCACTCGCCTTTCAACCCAAGATAACCACATAACAGCCTATTTACCAAAAACAAATATGCCGAATAACCTTCGAGTGGGTTAAAAATTAGTAAAGTCTCGATGACTAATGAATCGATAACCGAATCCACCGACGCCTTGATAAGTGAACTTTTCAGTGAGCTGGGATGTGTAAGCTCTAAACTGATCAATGATGTATTAGATGGGCGTTGGCCTCCAAATGCGAACCCGACTTGATTGTCCCACCTGATCCCATAATCAAAGAAGTTCATAGCTCACAGACTACTAATAGTCGATAACGCATATGGTCTGCCGCAAGATGACTCTGTTGCTTCAATTAATGTGTCCCCCATCACGACTCATGTTGCCAGCACTAACCAAGCAAAATATTTATCTATTTCTCAGCTTGAAGAAATGGAGTTAGAATATCTAGGCCAACCACTAGACCAATCTATTGGAGAGCCTGTTAACACCCCATTATTCTTTACTCCACCATCCAAACCAGCTGGTCTACTTGATCAGCAATTTCCACTTTTGGCTGATCCGATTCCCGATATACCCAAAAAACTTGAGCAGACTGAGCTAATTACCGATACTATGCCTTTATTTATGTTTAAGTCTTCAGCAATAACATCTGTTCCAGTGGCCACCTCAATTACTTGTGAACACATAACCGATCGTGGCCCTATACCGGACGGTAGTGATATCGATCAAAGCATGACCTCTGATGACAAATTCGAGGCACTAGAAAACCTATTGTCCAGTCTATTGGCCAAATGTGCTCTCTTGGAGTCCAAAATCTATGTTCAATCTTTATTGATTCATTTAAGCCTCAGGCGACCTTGCAGTGCACAGTGCCATGCACAATCCATTCCTGCGCCTGTGGTTCCTCCTTCACCTACCCCCATTATTCTTTACTCCACCATCCAAACCAGCTGGTCTACTTGATCAGCAACTTCCACTTTTGGCTGATCCGATTCCCAATATACCCAAAGAACTTGAGCAGACTGAGCTAATTTCCGATACTATGCCTTTATTTATGTTTAAGTCTTCAGCAATAACATCTGTTCCAGCGCCCACATCAATTACTCGTGAACACATAACCGACCGTGGCCCTATACCGGAAGGTAGTGATATCGATCAAAGCATGACCTCTGATGACAAATTCGAGGCACTAGAAAACCTATAGTCCAGTCTATTGGCAAAATGTGCTCTCTTGGAGTCCAAAATCGATGTTCAATCTTTATTGATTCATTCAAGCCTCAGGCGACCTTGCGGTGGACAGTGCCATGTGCAATCCGTTCCTGCGCCTGTGGTTCCTCATTCACCTCCCCCCTCAAGTCCAAGCCAATGCCATCTAGTGTGCTCCCAAGTAAAAATAAATCCTGTACTTCTAATCGTATTCATCACGCTTTTATGTACGTGAAGAAAGCAACTCAAAATAAAACAAAAAGTGAAGTTTTAATAACGTTGTCACCTTCCAATCGTGACTCCCAACCAACTTCCGGTGCTCCTGGTCATGTCAATCCCATTGTGATCGCATCCAACCCTATGCAGACTGATGTGCCAGCTTGTAATTCTACGCCTGGCCTTCCAGTCAGTGCAGAAACTGGGAAGATTAAGAAAACCAGGAGAACACTACAGAAGCAACCTCTAAAAAAGAGTGTTGATAACCATCAACAAAAAACACTTCCCAAGGAATGGCTAACAAGTAAACCAATGGCAAACGATACTCCTCAATTTAGCCCTAGACCACCGAACGTCAAGGAACCTACTGTAATGGCAGCTTTACAATTGACTCAAATACCCACTGACCAAGTGCATAGTCCACTAAATAGATTGGCTATACTCAAGATCTTCCATTAAATAATCCCATTGCGAGTTATCACATCAAATGATATCTGCTTAGTCGATCAGATCGAACTGAGTAACCATTACACCTCCAATATGTGTTTTAAACATGCTGCCACTCTTAACTATACATTTGGCTGTGTGGAGGATCCTCTGCATTTGGGATATATTGCCCAAAGAGTAGATATCCCAATTAACTAATGAGGGATAGATAAACCTTGCAGTCGCGCATATCCTCCCTCTAACAGGACCAATCTTGAACCTCACCACAAATTAAACACTCAAACTAGTATGCCCACAGTATCTGTACAAACATGTGGTTTAGACAAGTCGCAAGATGATGCCGTACGTCCTGTCGCTAAAAGCCTTAACTCATCCAAAGATGTACCTGATGGCTCCTGACAATGGTTGCCTCTTACATTTAAGGAACATTTCACAGGGAGCCGACAATGACCGACGCAGTTTGAGTTGCTATATACTTGGAATACTCAGGGTCATTCACACATGTTTGATCCTGCTGGCTTAATGAGTAATATTGGCATGTTTTCTATAGTGGCTCTGCGAAAGACCTGAATCACTGCTGAGCTAAAAATTGACAACTGTACTACTGTGCACAAAGTTGCGATTAAGGGTCGCCTGGGTCGCCCAAAAGGTGGCCTCTTAATATCAGTACAGGCTCCATGGTCGATCATTAAATTGCCCCAATCCATGCCCAATGTGTTAATTGCAAAGATTTCTAACGCAGTGATAGACATCATCATAATAAATGTATATGATCCACCCAAGATGTCATTAATTACCAAAAATATGCAAGTAGTAGAAATGGTATTAAAACAATATTCACATCGCTTTCCACTAAGGCTTCTTGGTGACTTGAATGCTAAGATAGATGACCTAACCTCAATTGAAGAATTGACCAATGAACTTCAGAAATCGGACACCATTAAGCCTGCATTTAACACTCAAGGTAGAAAATGGCGTAAACTTCTCCAACCTTATCATTTGGTCAGACTAAATGGACTAACAATGAGTGACTCCCAAATGGCCCCCACTAGAATTGAGGGTTCTTCTGCTGTTACCATTGATTATCTATTTTCAAATCATTTGGGTCTGCACTCTGTTATTGATATGGGAGTTACTTGCCGCAAAGAAAGTGATCATTTGCCTCTATGCCTCCTCATCGATACAGTGCATAATGATACACCCCAACCTGTACTTGACAGGAATGGCCAGATTTCATTAAATAATGGACACAACCGTATCACGAGGAAAAAACATAATGTTCAAGAAGCCCGCAATAAGGCGCAGGCTTTACTCCCTGATTTTATTCGTCTGGGGTATCTAATTCTAACCCATGTGTGACACTCATACAGAGCTATTCATCAATAATGAGTGACATCCAAAGTTCGACCAAAGAACAACGGTCTTATAAAACGGTTTTCGAGAGAGTCAATATCCCATTGCCTGCCCGAAATGGCAATGATCGAATGATTCAAATAGCAAAAAGAAACTTATGCCACAGTATTAAAAGCATTGTTGATTCATCTAAAAATGCGACCCTTGAACCACCAATTACTGTGCAAATAAGAGAACTAAAGAAATCATATAAACAGTGGTTAAAAAACCATAAGAAAGATCTTGAGTTAAAACTGTGGCACAATATCGCCAGATTGGCATTATCAGGTAATAGCATTGGGATATGGGACCTGATCGCAAAAAACAAAAAAATAAATTTAACAATAAACTGCATTGATTAGGAAACATGGGCAAAACATATTGCTTCAACCTTGGGCAGAGATGAACTTGTTGATCAACCTCTACCGATCCCTGAAGTATCTTGGGAATGCAAGGCCTCTGTTCTCGATGTCATTGCTATTATTGATCGCGGGCCCTGATGGTATATCGAATGTTGTAATCAAAGGCGACTCACCACTATGGAGCGCTGCTCTCCATACGGTATTCTGTCATATAGGCACATTTGGAATCCTTCCCCAATCTTGTAAATCTAGTCTCATCTTAACAGTCCACAAGAAAGGGGTCTGGGATAATCCATTAAACTTCTGTATGCTGGCTATGCTAGACTCAACATCTAAAATATTTACAAACGTTTTCTTACATGAATTGAATACATGGATTAGAGCTAATAATATCCTCCCAGTGAACCAAATGGAATTCAGAGAAAAATCAAGTACATCTCATAACCTTCTCATCCTTAGCTCTGCCATTGAACACTCATGGCAGCGGCTCAAACTTGATGTATATTGCGCTTTCATCAATTTTTCCGCCGCATTCGATACTGTCTGCAGAAATTGTCTGTGGTGCAAACTCGATGCATGGGGGATTCCACCTGGCTTGCTATGCATGTTAATGTTATTACATGCAGACACAACTGTCTGTGTCCGCCTCAATGCAGTAGGCAAATTATCAAAATCATTGCCAACTAAATGTGGGGTAAAACAGGGTTGTATGATCGTGGCTATATTATTTAATTTATATTTAGCCGACATGTTTGAGGCCTTTAATATTCAAGGTGCCAACCCCCTAAAAATAAAGAAGGTGTCCTTGGGCTGGCTTGCATACGCCAACGACCTTCTGCTCTTAGACTACACTTCTGCAGGCTTGCAACTAATGTTAAATGCTCTCGTCTCATATTCGAAGGACAATGGCCTTAAGATCAATACCGCAAAAAGCAAAATAATGGTGTTTATGCAGAAACTTAGGCCAAAGAGACTGCATTGGACATTGGCCTCAGAACCTCTCGAGCAAGTAACGTCCTACAACCATCTAGGTGTAATTATGGATGACAAATTAAAATGGGACACACATTGGGACGAATTGAAACAGAAATGTATGATATCACTAAATGCACTTAGTGCCTTTATTGGTCGTAATAACGGCCTTTGCGCATTGGCAGTTTTGTCCATCTATAATACTAACATTTTGGCAATGTTATCATATGCTATTGCAATTGGGGGTCAAAAATTTAAAACATGTATCATCAGGTTTGAAGCAAAACTTTTGCAAAGATTATTTTGTCTTCCTCAATGCATTAGTGTTGAATACTTATATCTAGAATTTAACATCAAGGGTATTTGGAACCTTCATATGGCCCAATGTGTCCTATTCTACCTCCGCCTAACGACTGTGCAAACAGAAACTATCATTGTCCCCTATATCAAGGCCTTCTTTGCTCTTGATGATATAATACCGATTGGTACAATTGGTGTTTTAAAACAGCTACATAAGAAATGGTTACATGAGGGACCTAACACATTCCTGGTGGATGATATAAAATAGTGGCTGAAGGGCAAAATTGACAAGTGTGCTTTTCTAGAAAATATTCACCACATCGAAAATGTATCATCGACTGTTGACTTTTGTAAGGAGAGATGGTCTTGTACGACCATTCCAAAATATTTATCTGCTTAGCATGCCACCCACATTTTTCGGACATATTTGCTACTCAAATTTAATGTCTCGGTAGCTTTATCCCCGAAAAGCTGGCAGAACAAATCAGAATACAATCACACAGATTGTCGGTTGTGCGGTAATCTTGTCAATGAAACAGTTTATCATCTGATTACCGAATGTGAAAGCCTTGTGTTTCTACGACTCAAATATTTTAAGGCATATAATAATGCAGTAAATGTGTTTGAAATACCTTCACTATGGTTAACTTTTATCCAAGGCAACAATAGCAACCTAATGTACTTTATTGTTAAGTTTTATCTTCATGTAGCTGAAATTTTAACATGTCTTCGATAAGCTGATTTGTGTTTTTTAATCAGACTGTAATGAATATGCTGATTGTATTTTATCTTTTTTTTTATGTTGCGTTATACAAAGCCGTGTTGCTATATGTATATCATTTGTGATGTCATCTTTGATGTCCTGGGTGTTAGTGTTAGCAGTGCACGGTGGCGTGAGTTATGGTTGCTTATCTTACCATAACTGCCGAATTTCTGGGGGTTTTCGGTTTTACTTTGAACCATAACGTCCCTTTAACAACGTTTTTTTACTGAGTCTGATAGATTTTTAGTAGCGCAACTTAACCATAACATCCCTTCAACAAAGTTTTTTTACTGAATTTCATAGTTTTTTAATAGCACAACTTAACAATAATAACTTTGACTTTATGTACATGTAATATGGAACATACTGAACCCTTTCTACTGAATTTGACTGTCCGCGGACATGTTCGAACAACAGTACCACCACCTAAAAACTCTGGGAGGGTCTGTGTAATTGTTATATCATAACAAAGGAACATTTAACAAATTCACAAAGCAGTACACATACAAAGCATATGTAGTACTACTTAAGAAATGTAACCCATATATGTAACACACTAACCATTCATTTAAATACAATGGGCCTCATTACACGTTAGGCAGTAAAAAATGCGATTTACCGGCATGGCGCTATTAGCGTGTCCGCCCTCGCAGGAGACCGCTAATAGCGTTCCATTACGAGTAAGCGGACACGCGCATAGGGCCATGCCGGTAAATGACCCTACCGCCATGGCGCAAAGCACCTTTCCGGCTCCGACCAAAGTGCTGATAGCACCTCCGCCCTCATGCTGCATGCTATTAGCGGTCACTGCTATTAGCGGTCACCGTAAAACACCGGAACTGGAAATAGCGTCATCGCACAGGAACGGGAAAGAGCCCGGCGGCCATCTTTAAAAACACAATCCATTGCCATCCCCTGCACTCAGGACCTGCAGCAACACCACAACTGGCAAAACCACTTCCCACAATAACAAACAATGCCCAAGGCCCTAAAGAAAGCCGATGTGCGCCAGCGCAAAGAACGCTTTTCAAACGAGGAATTGAAAATGCTGGCAGACACTCTGGCTGCAAATGCAGACGTAGTGTTTGCTAGCGACATGCGGCGCCCTGCACTCCTGAGAAAAAAGGAGATCTGGGCTGAGGTTGCGCAGAAAGTCAGTGCGGTGGGCTCCACCCCCTGCACCGTAAAGGACGTGCGCAAGCGGTGGGATGATCTGCGCCTCCGTGTATGCAGCATATTATCGGCCAACAGGAATCTGGCCATGGGCACAGGAGGCTGAGGAGGATCCCCGATGAAGATGCAGGAGTGGGAGGAGACATGTGCCAGCACCATTGGCATTGAAACCATCGAGGGAGTGGGCCGAATGGAGTGCGGTGTGGCAACAACGTCAGACGGAGGTGAGTGTCCACGCAAAACACTGCAATGCAAAGCATGAGTTCCTCCCCCAAATGTGAAATGAGAATTAGCTAATGGATGGGGTCATCACACACACATGTACACAACCCTGCATATATGCTGTGCACATCCCCACACAACCACATGCATGCAGCACCTCACACACGTGTCACCCTGACTCATGTCCGGATGACCCACCCATCTGGCCAACAACCTGCATGTCCAAACTAGATGTCCAAATCCAAAGAACTGCAGCAACAACAACATATGCATGATGCATGTTGACCCATCACTGATGCTATCCCTGTCTTGCTCCCCCACAGGGTCACATTCTGAAAGTGAGGAGCTGGACTCTGTAACGCAGGCCCCACCACCCAAAAAGCAGGCCAAGGGAAAGGATGCAGGCACCAGGCCCAGTACATCGAGGGGCACTGGGAAATCTGGAGTGGTCCAGCGTTCACAAGCCACACACGCACCGACCACACCAAGGGTCAAAATGCCATCCGACACTGAGGTAGCACGCACACCACCCACCCCCACCACTCAGGAGCCAATGCCAGAAGGCACGCCGTCCGCAGCCAATAGCTCCGTCGGGGAAGCAGCAGCCACGGCACCCATGGGTGATGTGGACGACCCATGTCCGACACCGGAAGGGCAGCGTACACCCAGCACCCAGCTGTCCCCACACCACAGCCCATGCAACACATCCAATGGTAGCATCCATGAGGTGCATGCCGGAGATTCAATGGATGGGTCATTCAGTCCCGTGGCGAGCTCACCTGATGTCGGCCACATGCAGCAAGCTGCGCCGAGGAGTAACAGGGGCAGGGCCGCAGACGAGAGCATGAGCCTGATACGACAGCGCCAGGAGGAGCTCAATGCCCTGGTTGCCCGGCAAGTGAGCGAGGCTGCCTTGACCAGGGAGGATATCCGGGGGTTTTCAAGGGACATGAAAGCTTCCTTGGACAGCAACACGACGCGCCTATGTGACGAGGTGGCCGCTGTGAGGCAGGTCCTAACGCGCATTGCTGAGGTGATGGAGAGCATGCGTCACACACAGGGAGCAGATCAACCAGCCACCCCCTCGTCTACTAGCTCCGACCAAACAACCATCCTGCGCAGGTCCAGCCGGTCCTTGCGGCGGTCAGACTCACAACCCCCCAATGGTGGTAGTGGAGGAGGGAAGTAGGGCCAGCCTGTCACTGTTGACACTTGGAGACTAATGCAGCACTGATGTGCACACCATGTTTGGTGGAGTTGTGGGGGGAGGGGAGTGAGGGTGTTTGGTGGAGTTGTGGGGGGAGGGGGGAGGGTGTTTGGCATGGAGGGTACATGCACGTTTGAATGACATAATGCTCAATACACACATAATGGCATGGATAATCACATGACTGGACATTGATTATTGTGTATGTGTGCTTTATTGTTGAAGGGTGCACTGTGTTAATGTCCTCCATACACCCCGTGCCCTGAGCTCCACATCAATTGCACCCTCCTAATCCATGTGCATCAGAAACAATTGTCTATCAGGTGCTGCCGCACAGCACGTCCCTCATGGGCATCGCCACCTGCATGACCTGCATCCCCCTCTCCTCCATCCTCATCCCCGTCATCATCCTCAGACGGTGGTTGCAGTTCAATGTCAGGGGGCATTGGCACATTCCGTCTGATACACATATTGTGCAGCATGACACATGCCATGGTGATCTTGGCCACCTTCTCATGCCCGTACAGGAGTGCCCCGCCCGACCTGCTGAGGCACCGGAAGCGTTCCTTCAATAGGCCGAATGTCTGCTCGATCACCACGCGGGTACGGGTGTGTGCATGATTGTAGTCCTCTTCGTGCCTGTTCTGTGGGTTCCGCACAGGGGTAAGGAGCCACCTCTTCAGGGGATAACCTGCATCACCTGCATGGGTGCAACAATGGGTATGTGTAAGTGTCTACATAAAGTGGAGCCTGCACATATCACACAAACAAACATAGCATTTTCAATGACATCCACTGATCCAAGCATGCATGACAATCAGGGTAACTGCAATGTGGGAAGGTGAGGTGGTCCTTGCAAGTGGACATGCACCATGCATGCATACGGCAGGGATTGCCATGTCCCGCCTGAGTTTAAGTAATTTGTGTTTCCTGGCCCTGGCAACGTTAGTGCCACACTGCTAGTACACTGCCATTCCTTAGTTGATGTCCCCATGCTGTTCAATGGCAATTCAGTGGTGGGGTACGGGTGTGGCTCACTACAATGGCTACAGGAGATCCATTTGTATGCACTCATGTGCGTGGATCATTTCTGATGTTGTTCAGCGTACATTTCAGATGTGATTTTTACATGCATGTTGCTGATTTGTGTAATGGGGGGAATGGTGTGTTGTGCGGTGTGCATGTTGTTTGGAATGGCCTGTTTGGCGTAATGGATTGATATGTTTGTCGTGGCACTCACTTCTAGCATGTGGTTTTGTGTCTGGTCCATTGTGGGCTGCCTCACTGTACAGTGATGCAAATATGTATGTCCATTCTTCTCCTGACACCAGTTCACGCCAAGTTGGAGTATGCATCTCCCCCCCCCAACCACTCCCAGTTGGAGTATGCATCCCCCCCCCAATCACAATCCACATCACACTGCCATGGGGTTGGCCTGCTACTCACCAAGTAGCCACGAACGTTGTCCAGCATGTCGCTCCATGTATCGTGGTATTGTCGAGTTCCGCAGGACCATTGCATCATGGGTTGAACCGGGATATCGGGCACAGCAATGTGTGATGATCTTGTTGGAGTCACATACCATTTGGACGTTGATGGAGTGGTATTGCTTTCTGTTACGGTACACTACCTCATTGGCATGTGGGACCACCAGTTCAACATGGGTACAGTCGACAGCCCCGATGCAACTTGGGAGGCCTGCCAGTGAATGGAAGCCAACTTTGGTGTTGGAGATCTCCTGGGCAGTCCGTACCATGTATATGTGTGACTTGTGTGCTTCAGGAGGGCATCGAGCACCTGGTTCAGTGTGCGTGAGAATACTGGTTGTGATATGCCATGCATCTGACCTACCGTATGCTGGTAGGTGCCTGTGGCAAAGAATTGGAGCACAGTTACCACCTTCAGTAGAGGGGGGATGGCAGTACGGATGTCAATGAGACTCACAATGTCGTTGTATATCATGTCTACAATGGTGGTGATGGTATCCCGGTCCAGACGGTACAGGGTGTGTATCTGCTCAGGGGTTAGGTTGAATGGACTGGCTCTGATCCTGGGAATTGGTGGCTGCCTCTGTGGTATCACTAGGTGCACTGGTGGTGTTTGCTGCGCCTGTCTTGCCCTCCTCCTCCTCCTCCTCCTGCGTCTCCTCTGTGCTGCCTGTTGTTGTAGCTGCTGCACTGCAATCATGTCCTCCAGCCCATGTAATGCTGCTAGTATTGCATCCATCTTGGTGTGGGAATGGGTGTGGGAAGGGGTGTGGTGTGCTCTTTTGTGCTGCCAGTCTCCATTGCCTCCACCTGTGCTGATTTTGTCAACCTGTGGCAGGTAGGAACACTGCTGTGCTCTTTTAACGTGTGGTTCGCGATGCCGGTATTAGCGCCTTGCCGGTATTGCCATGTCCGCATGGCTCGTGATGGCGTGCTATTAGCGCTATGCCGCTATTTCCGGACTGAGGGGGCGCGCGCTCACGGACTTGCCGCTAATAGTGCCACCGTACTTAGCGGTGCCGCTAATAGCGGTATGTCCGGGTCGTAATTGGGGAGGGGATTTACCGATACCGGTAATCCCTTACCGGTAACGGTAAATCCCTACCGCCTAACGTGTAATGAGGCCCAATATGTTTTAAAATGGAATATACCAAAAGAAGATAAAGTGGCTTCCAACATAATTACCTCACAGACACTCCACAACTAAGAGCAAGACCAGACGTACAGACTACTCATCACATACTTTCCTGAAATAGTAAGTGCACTTCATTTTACTCATATATTTATAAACTTTCTGTATTAGATAAAAAAAAATATATTACTTTTTTGTTTTCTCACAGAAATGTGTAGTACTCTGGAGTGGTTAGAGGAGCATTTCCCACAAGACGAAATGTCAGAAGATAGTGCACCTAATGGTACACACTTTACTATATAAACCAATTAATAAATATTATTTTGTATACATTTAACAAGTAACTTTTTTTTTTACAGACCATACAAAAATTGCCACTACCACAGAAAAAGAAGCGGTGGATAACACTCTGGAACACATTGGACCAAAATAATTGACCAATTTATGGCAAATTTTTACGATTTAAAGAACTTTGTGGAAGATCACCTAAAACTACCAACAACATACCATTGTCCCACCTATACCTGTCCCCCCTTACCATATCCCACCCATTTAACCCCAAACCCTCTCCATGGACCAAAATGTTTTGATGACATTTCCATCCCTTCTTCACCTGATCCCAATTATGTTGAAATCCCTAATTCTCCTGTTTTTGTTTCCGTTTCTGCCCCACCTTCTCAGTCATAAATTGTTTATATATGTCAAATAAAGGTACTTTTTTATATTGTGTTGTAATTACTTTCAGTTCTTTGTGTTAAAACCAATTTAGGTGTCCACGGACAGCGCGGTGGTTTGGAAATGTTTGTAAATAAACGAAAATGTAAGTGTCCTGTGGACACTAACAGGGTAATTCATAGAATTTCGCAGAAAAGTGTCGCAAGCGGCTGGCGCAGAGTGTCCGCGTGCGATTGCCTGCGCCAGGCACGTGCGCTAAAACCGATTTCCGCGCACAGCGTATTCATGGATTTCAGGCTCCCAAACCAGCCGTGGCGCAGAGTATCGCAGCGACCCTGCAGCAGCGCCAGTAACGCCCCCAAGAACGCCCTCGCGCAAGGAAAAGCCATCAAAATCGCAAAATCATCGCAAAGGGCTGCGCTAACCCTGGACCAGTCTACAGGGCTGCCAAACAAGGAACGCAAAGCGGGTAACGTGCATATCAGGGGTACGCGTGAAGTGATACACGCGATTAGCCAGGGTACATGTACTACAGGGGTACGCGGGAAGTACTACACGCGGTTGGGCAGGGTACGTGTATTACAGGGGTGTGCGGGAAGTTCTACACGCGATTCGGCTGGGTACGTGTATTACAGGGGTGCGCGGTAATTCTCACATGCGATTTGGCCAGGTACGTGTATTACAGGGGTGCGCGGGAATTATCACACGCGATTTGGCCTGGTACGTTTATTACAGGGGTGCGTGGGAAGTTCTACACGCGATTGGCCAGAGTACGTGTATTACAGGGGTGCGCGGGAATACTCACATGCGATTTGGCCAGGTACGTGTATTACAGGGGTGTGCGGGAAGTTGTACACGCGATTCGGCTGGGTACGTGTATTACAGGGGTGCGCGGGAATTATCATACGCGATTTGGCTTGCTACGTGTATTACAGGGGTGCGTGGGAAGTTCTACACGCGATTGGCCAGGGTACGTGTATTACAGGGGTGTGGGCGAAGTTCTACACGCGATTCGGCTGGGTACGTGTATTACAGGGGTGCGCGGGAATTCTCACATGCGATTTGGCCAGGTACGTGTATTACAGGGGTGTGCGGGAAGTTCTACACGCGATTCGGCTGGGTACGTGTATTACAGGGGTGCGCGGGAATTCTCACATGCGATTTGGCCAGGTACGTGTATTACAGGGGTGCGCGGGAATTATCACACGCGATTTGGCCAGGTACGTGTATTACAGGGGTGTGCAGGAATTATCACACGCAATTAGGCTGGGTGGGTCCTCACAGGTGTTCCCTGTACACCCTCCACGGCCCCTGCAGGCAGCCCACAAAACAGGGGACTACCCTGCACACCTGCTCATGTCCCCCTGCACCCCCACCCCCCAGCAGTGCAGGGGCACCCTCCACCAGGCCCCCACCCATGTCCCCTATCACCCCCACCCCCCAGCAGTGCAGGGGCACCCTCCACCAGGCCCCCACTCATGTCTCCCACCACCCCCACCCCCCAGCCACCAGGGGCACCCTCCACCAGGCCCCCACCCATGTCTCCTATTACCCCCACCCCCCAGCAGTGCAGGGGCACCCTCCACCAGGCCCCCACCCATGTCCCCTATCACCCCCACCCCCCAGCAGTGCAGGGGCACCCTCCACCAGGCCCCCACCCATGACCCCTATCACCCCCACCCCCCCGCCACCAGGGGCACCCTCCACCAGGCCCCCACCCATGTCCCCTATCACCCCCAAACCCCCGCCACCAGGGGCACCCTCCACCAGGCCCCCACCCATGTCCCCTATCACCCCCACCCCCCAGCAGTGCAGGGGCACCCTCCACCAGGCCCCCACCCATGTCCCTTTATCACCCCCACCCCCCCGCCACCAGGGGCACCCTCCACCAGGCCCCCACCCATGTCCCCTATCACCCCCACCCCCCAGCAGTGCAGGGGCACCCTCCACCAGGCCCCCACCCATGTCCCCTATCACCCCCACCCCCCAGCAGTGCAGGGGCACCCTCCACCAGGCCCCCACCCATGTCCCCTATCACCCCCACCCCCCAGCAGTGCAGGGGCAGCAGGCAGTCAGGCAGCAGCAGGTGGGAGCGTGCTCGGGGCTCTGGGGGGCAGTAGTTCGGCCTTCCGGGCAGGAGCGTGGTATTCCGTGTGCGTAGGCGTGGCCAGCTTGGTACGGAGTGATTTTGCACATGAAAATCCTGCACGTCAGCGTGAAAACCGAGGAAAGGCCCTCAGCGCGTAAGCGCGTCTGTGACGTGACCCGCACGGGTGTTTCCCACACAGCACGTGATGACAGAGCACACGTGGAAAGACTGCACGTCAGAGTGTAATTGCGTGTGATTGGTGGAAATGGCCCTACACGCAGAAGTGACAAAGCGTGTAATTGGTGGAAATGGCCCTACACGCAGAAGTGACAAAGCGTGTAATTGGTGGAAATGGCCCTACACGCAGAAGTGACAAAGCGTGTAATTGGTGGAAATGTCCCTACACGCAGAAGTGACAAAGCGTGTAATTGGTGGAAATGGCCCTAGCGCGTACACGCCGCGTAAGTGACGCTGGACGTGTGGCCCTGTATAAAAGGTATGTGTAGAACACGTTTTCCTTGTACGTGCTTTTCATGGAGAGCGAGTGGGTGAATTCTGTACTTCTTGTCGTTTCACACGCGATTTACTTCACGGCGTTTCAAGTTCGTATTCACTGTTACCTCTGACAGCTTTTTCTCTTTTTTCGCTTTTACTGGTTTACCTGGGCCTGTTCCCTCAAACAGTGTTCCCTTCTACTGTTGTCCTGTCTCCTCAGACAGCGTACAAATCTTCTGTTGGCGGGGGTGTTGCCAACCAAACGTGCTCCTTTTACATGCTCGTTTACCAGGCAGACGGTGAGTCACGCACGTATCTAACATCTGTGCTTGCCCCGTGTGTAGCCTACCCCTTCAGAGGTCATTCGAGGCTGCGTGTGACACGCATACGTTCATTCTTGTGTTACTGGGTGCCACAGCGTAGTGCAGGTTTTTCTTTCTGCACACGTGGTCTAGGAGGGGTTGCGTGCACGTCATCTCCCTTTTTTGGGGCTCCTGTGCGTAGCGTGACCCGTCATCTTTCCCCAGGGGTTACAATCAGCCTTGCAAGAGCACTAGGGTACAATTACCATCTGGTACCCAACCCCTTTGACCCCCAATTGCCCAGGACAATAGTTTACAGCCACTCCCATACGCACATTTACATCAGTGCCATGGCTGGGAGGCGAGGATTCCGTAAGGGTGGCAAAGGTGGAAGAGCCACAAGTGGTGGCCGTGGTGGATCCGGTAGGGGACGTGGTCGTTACGTGCAGGGTGAGCCTGTCCCCCCATGTGTGGAGGACCAGTCAAGGGCACCCATAATCCCCCTCCCGTTGAGGCTGATGTGGCTGACACCATCCATGCACAGCCCTTGTTGGACCAGCCCATTGTGGCACCAGATCTGGCTGACTCCATGGCTGACTTCCAGGTCAGCAGGCCTATGACACGTGCGCTGGTGCACGTTGATGTCACCATGACACGTGCATCTGGGCCAGCAAGGTCATCTGCTGCACCAAGGAGGCAGGGCGGAGAGGCTGCAGGGGCAGCTGCGGCTCCATCCACCCCAGCCCTCACACACCCAGCCAGGACAGTGTTGGTCCTAGTCCATGCTGCTGACATTCCCCCTGACACCATCACACTAGAGCCAATGCCTGCACCAACTCCCATGCTGAGTGTGCAATCCCACACTCCTGATACAGAGTCCACCAGGGCTCCTGCCCCTAGTGTCCAGAGCGGCACAGGACACTCAGGATCACCACCACCTTCCAAGCGGAAGAGGAAGAGTGCTCGTCCGGCACAGGCTGATGCCCGAGACACGGCTACACAGTCCGGCCCATCCAGGAAGCCCAGCTTCACGGATGACGAACTGAATGCACTTGTCGAGTATGTGTCCGGACATGACAACGAGATGGTCATTGTTGCAGGATCCAAGACCACACCTGCACAACGCCAGGCACACTGGCAGACCGTTGCGGACATCGTAAGTGCCCTTGGAATCGTGAGGCGCACAGCCAATGATTGCTATAAGCGCTGGAATGACCTAAAGCGCAGGGCAAAGAGTAAGCTGGCCTCAAGTCATGCCGCAACTCTAGTGACTGGAGGTGGGTCTCCAGTAGTAGACATGGAACTCACTCCACATGAGTCAGTCGCTGGGACCTACGTCACGGAGGAACAGATCCAAGGCGTGGGAGATCTGGCTGATTACGAGGCATTGTCCGGTGAGTGCACATGCATGTGTGTGTCATCCATGTGCATGGTGTGTGTGTGAGGGCTTCTGTTTGTGTGCCAGGTGAGAGTGTGTGCGCCTGAGTCGTATGGGTCAGCCATGTGCTTCATGCAATACTTCCTGCGCAGCTGCATTTGGCCATAGCAGTATCCCTTCTGCCAACAGTACACATCTAGCCCAACTGCACGCCAGTTGCCCTTGAAGTGTCACCTTGCCACAACATAGTTGCTTATTTTTCACTGTTCATTCAGTCAGTTTGTTTGCATTCCACCACTTTCACTAGGCATGTCGCTGTCCACTAGTCACATGTCTGACATGGCTATGGTAAAGTGGAGTGACTTTGTTACCTGGATATCATTTGTACACACATGTCCCTGTGCAATTGGACCATTTCAGACTGGCAGCTCCAGGTGAAAAATCTGACCTGTTAGAATTAGAAAAGCGATTACATGCGGGAACTGGACTGAATGAATTGGTGCTGCCCTCCTCTCCATCTTCACTCAATAGCAATGGTACATGCCATCTGTGTGATGGCATGTGTGTATCACCTGGCAATCACAGGCCAATGTGTGATGCCACTGCCAGGCAGCATGCAGAAAATGTGTTCATCTTCCATCTTGGTGTCATCAGTGTGTGCCATTTGCCTGCACTTATACGCAGTGAGGGTGCATGCATGGGAGGGTTTCAGTCATGTGGGACATGTGTCAATCAAGTACTGGTTCTCTTGCTTCTCAGCCCTCATTGTGTGCCATGGTGCTAATGCCTGTTTCCATTTCTTTGTTTTCATGTCTTTGCAGGGGATGACGCACCTGATACTGCTGGGGTTGTGGAGATGGTGCAGACCCAGGAGGGGTCCGAGGGCCGACCAACCACCAGTGAGGGACGTGGTGTGGTGGTGGGGGAGAACCCACAAGTGCTGCAGGTCGTGCTCTCAAGGGGTGTCTCTGGCTGCACCTCCCCCGAGCTGTACTCAGGTGTTGATTCGGATGAGACCTACGTGCCGTCGCAGGTGAGTGTTCCAGGGAGGGATTCTGTTCTGTCTCACCCACCTGCACCAGGGTCAGAACCCTCCATGGGGATGTCAGTGTTGGCAGCTACGCCTTCGGTGGTTACGGATGCAGGGTCACACTCCGCGACATCTGATCCTGTTCCTGGGCCAGCAGATCAGAGGGGGAATGCAGTCCTGCAGCCTCAGGCAGTGCCGGCACAGCAAGGCGCAGTTCACCTTGCCCCAGACAGGTGTGGTGCCCGCCGACGTGGTGGCCGTATGCCACCCGGCAATACCGCATGGGAGCAATCCATTTACGGTATGGCAACCCAACAGGCTGCATCATCCGAGATGATGGCTCAGGCCATGGATAGGGTGGCCACTTCCATTGTCCCCCCAGAAAGGCTGATGGAGCGACTAGAGCAGGCAACCGACTCCATCTGCCAGTCACACAGGGAGGACATGTTGGGGTCCAACAGGGACAGGCGGGCGGCACTGGCGACTCTGCAGGAGGCCATCTCCATTGAGTCCCAGGGCCACAGGGAAGCCCTGAGGCAGGAGCTCCTTCACCTCAGGACGACTCTTGTTGAGCTTGAGGCTTCAACACACCAAAGGACAGAACAGCAGCTGGAGCGTCTCACCCGTACGCTCTCAGCTGAGATGCAGGCAACGAGGGCGGAGGTCCAGGCATCCCGTGAGTTGTTGCATGGGGACCTCCGCACACTCATCCTCCAGAACCAGACCTACCACACCCGCATGCTTGCAGCCATGGAGGAGCAGACTAGGGCCTTGCGTGGGCTGCCTCCCATAGTGCAACCACCTCCGGATGCAGCTGCACAGGGTGATAATAGCGACAGCAGTGATACTCCCACAATAGGGTAGCCGTGTGGGCCATGAGCCCATGGAGGTGTTTTATCTTCCCAGGATCCACGCAGGTGGGTTCTGGTGTGCATCCTGTCCTCGGACCTCCTGGGTGGCCTCCCCAACCCCCCCGGGCCCATCAATGGCCATTTTTGATTGTTTCTTATTTTTATTTTTATTTTGATTTCTTTTATTCCCAATTTTTTTGGGACGATTTGTTGGCTTCCGTGGTTACTGTGGGCATACGCTGCATTGTGGCTGGGCACATGCAGGCTTGTAATGTATTTGGTTCAGATGCTTGGGTTTGAGTCACACACACCCCTCCTGCTTCCCGTTTCCATGGGCTTGCAAAGGGTGTGCCCAAGTGACAGTGAATTACACAGTGACGTTGGACTCCCATGAGCTGTGTGGGCAGTCTGTAGTCAATACTGTGTATACATTCCTAGTGCATATTGCTGTTGTGTTGTACACTGCATGTTGCATTGATGTGTAACTCTTCTTCTGTGTCTACCTCCCAATTTGCAGGTCCCTTCCTCATGTCTACACAAGGACCTCTAGTCTGGAGATGGGGTCCATGTTGGCAGCAGTGCACCTACAACTCTGCATGGCGCCAACACTGCACAGTTGGTAGTGGTGGGAGTGCAGGCATTTCCAGGTGGTGAGACTTCTAATATGTAACATTTGTGATGTCATGTTAATGGTACTACGTGCTCAAGTATGTTGTTGGTCCGGCATTGCTGTGAGCATTTCAGGTGTTGTAGGTTTCTAATAGGGACACTGTACATAGTGAGACTAGTGTCATGTTGTGGGGATTACTTTGTTTACCTGCAATTAGCATGACATGGCACGGTGTGTCGTGTGGCGGTGCTGGGGTTGGGTTGGCTGACATGGCACTGTCCTCTTGTTGCATTTTGCAAGTGGGTAATCATTTTAGCTGCTTGAATGTGTAACTTCACAAAACTGCATTGGTGGTGTCTGTGTGGGTAGGGATGCACACATTGTGACACTTCCAGGTGAACAATCTCAGGCTGATATGGTATTCACGGTTCATTCTCCAGACATTCAGGATCAGTGTCAGGTTGAGTCATCATTGATTGTCAGATGGAATGTGCCAGGGCAGTGTGCACTCCACAGGGGTGTGATTTCTATGTGAAGTAATTAGCCACTAGCTGTGTACGGGCTGCCTGCCCCCGTGCCCTTTCCCCTCCCATGCGCAGCGGCTGTGCATGTGGTTGGGGATGTGGGGCCACCACCATGTCCACGGCCAGGCCCCGGTGTGTTGCAACGTTGTGCAGGACACATGCTGCCACTATGATCCTGCACACTACTGGGGGAGCGTATAACAGCTGTCCGCCAGAACGGTCAAGGGAGAGAAAGCGTGACTTTAGCACTCCGAATGTGCGCTCCACTATGCCCCGGGTCGCAATGTGGGCTGTGTTATATCTTACCTCGGGTGGCGTGGTGGGGTTCCGAATTGGCGTCATCATGTGGGGACTGAGAGGGTAGGCACTGTCCCCTGTGGAGGTGGTGATTGGTATCATTGGTGGGGTTGTGACCTTGCTCAGTATCCAACATGCATGCATGTGCAGTGGCATACATACTCACCAAGCAGCCATGTATCGCCATGCCGCCCAGCTTCTAGGTCCCGGCTTAGGGTGGACATTCGGTAAATGAAGCTGTCGTGGGTGGAGCCGGGATAGTTGGCATATACTGAGGTGATGATTCCCTTGGCATTACATGCTACCTGCACGTTGATGGAATGCCAGTGCTTGCGGTTCCTATAGATGTGCTCAGATGCCCTGGGGGACGTAGAGCCACATGGGTGCAGTCGATGGCACCTAGCACTTTGGGGAATCGTGCCACACCGTAAAAATCCAGGGCGGCAGCATGCCTTTCTGCAGGTGTTCTGGGCAGGTATATGTGCCTGCGGACTGATGGGCGTGCAGTCATGATGTTCAAGACCTGGTGTAGGCAGCGTGACTGGGTGGCCTGTGACACCCCACCCACTATGGCACTTGTCCGCTGAAATGATCCAGTGGCTAAGAAGTGCAGTACATTGAGGACCTTCTCCAGGGGGCTGAGTGCTTGGGAGCACAGGGTGGGTGATGTGAGGTCATCCTCCCACTCACTCACCAGGTCCAGTATAATGTGTGGTGGAAACCTGTACCTCCCATACACCTGGTCATTAGGCATCCCGAAAAGGCTGGTTCTGGGTATGAATATTCTGGCCCTGACTATCCTCCTCCTCCTCCTTTGGTAGCCCACTGCCACTGCTGCTAGGAACGGTATGTTCATCCTGGCGTCTGAGCTTGTTATTGTTAAAGTGCGCAAATTTATGCTTTGCGCGTGTTCTAGGCGAGCGTGTGACCCGCGCACCCCTGGAATCCAGTTCCCAGTCCAATAGCGTGTGGAAATTCACACGCACCACGGGATACAGCGTGTGACCCGCGCACCCCTGGAATCCAGTACCCAGTCCAATAGCGTGTGGAAATTCATACGCACCACGGGATACAGCGTGTGACCCGCGCACCCCTGGAATCCAGTTCCCAGTCCAATAGCGTGTGGAAATTCACACGCACCACGGGATACAGGTTCGCTGACGTACTTGCGTGTGTAAGTGCCCGCGCACCCATTAAATACACGTACATAGGCCAATCGCGTGTACGCGCACTTTTGTCCAATTACACGTGATGACACTCTGACGTGCAGTATTTCCACGTGTGCCCCATCATCACGTGCTGAGTGGGGAACACCCGTGCGGGTCACGTCACAGACGCGCTTACGCGCTGAGGGACTCTGGTCCAATAGAATCGCGTATGCGTGCTGACGCGCTTACGCGCTAAGGGCCTTTCCTCGGATTTCACGCTGACGTGCAGGATTTTCACGTGCCAAATCACTCCATATCAAGCTGGCCACGCGAAAACACACGGAAGACCACGCTCCTGCCCAGAAGGCCGAGTTACTGCCCCCCAGTGCCCCGAGCAGCCTCCCACGTGCCATCTGCTGCTGCCTGCCTGCCTGCCTGCCTGCTGCCACCGTGCCCTGCCATTTGGTGCCTGCACATCAGCCATCTGCAGGGGTCCAGTTGCTGTGTCCACCCCTGCTGGAACTGAAGACTCCCGACTGGGATTACATCGCTCCACAGCCCAGCCCCAGCCCCAGGACCCAGTTGCCCACCCACACCTGCCTCTGGGGTTGCCATGTCGGGCACTTCCACATCTGGCACCAGTGGCAACCCCAGGCCAGAGGGGCAGAGGGGCACCAGCTTCACTGCCACCGAAGTTGGTGTCCTGGTGGAGCATGTCCTGGGGCAGTATGATGCCCTCTTTGGATCGTCCCGCGCCAGCAAGGAAGGACGGCAGAGGATCTGGGCCGACTGTGTGGTTGCCATCAACGCGGAGGGGGTGGCAACCCACGACGTCCTGAAGATCAAGAAGCGCTGGGAGGACTTGAGGTCCAGGACCCTTGTGAAGGCCCGGCGCCTCGTGGAGGGGGGCCGGGGCCGCATGAGTTCCATCCAGATGAGGGTCCTGGAACGCATACGCCCAGCGCTCCACGCCCAGATCCTTGAGAGGGAGGCCCGTCTGGAGTTGAGCGGTAAGTGTCCAAGCATTACTGTGTGAGACAGGGCATGTTGCGGTGTGCTGGTTCTATGATACTTGCCTGTATGTGTGCCATAGGCCATGTATGCATGTATGTGTGCAGGGACATCATGGTAATGCATGTGCAACCAGTGATGTGTGACCCACATGGTTGTTGCATGTGTTCAAATGCCGCATGGGGAGCCCTATGCAGATTTTGAACATGAGAGCATGCCAGTCTCTGTACCTGGACATGGGTGGGGGTGAGGGATGGGTGCTGATGCCAGGTACATATATGGTAGCCATGTCTGTGTGCCTGACCTGCGTGTCTGTGACTTGTGCATGCCATGGATGCATGACACATGTGTGTGACAATGCACAGATTCAGTGAAGCAGCCAAATTACCCTTGTATCCGCTGTGTTTGGTGTGTTTGGGGCCAGATGGATGTGACTGAGGTGAAGTGTGTGCATGTGATAGGCATGAGCCATGATGCATGTGAGTTACATATCATTGAATGTTTCAAGAGTCCATTGGACATGCATGGAAATGTCCATGGCATGCACCATGCCTGTTACTGTGTGTGTTTTGCCTGGACTGACCCATGTGTTGTGGAGGGACATGATGGAAGTGTACTTTGACAGTGGTGCTCATCTGCTATTGCTTCCTGTCTAGGGCACCATTGTACAGTGCCCTGATGCTTGTGTTCTTGGTCTCCCTCTACGCAGCGGCTAGTGAAGAAGAGGGCGGAGATGGGGCTGTGGAGCAAGGCGGCGGGGATGCCCCCACGGCTGCAGCGGAAGGGGTGGGTGAGCCCCCACAGGGGCCTGCTACGGTGGGAGACGGTGAGGAGCCATCCAGGTTGGTGGTTTGCACAGAGGAGGAAGAGGCCGCCACTGGGGCACACATGGGGCCTGGTGGGGGCATCCCTGCTGGTGCAAGTGGTGCAGTCCAGGGCCAGGGGCAGGAGGCAGCACAGGTCACCGTGGAGGGGCCTGTGCATGTCGCTGTCCCTGACCCTGTGAGTGCACCACCATGCACCAGCAGGGATGCCCCGTCCCAGGCCCGTCCGCAGGTAGAGGGGATGTCCATGTCACCTGACTCCCCTCCACCTGCGGACGTGGGAACCCCTGGCTGTGCGGAGAAGGTCCTGATTGGGGTCGCGATGCGCACGGCTGTGATTCATGTTGCCGTGCGTGCTTCCCGGGAGGAGCACGCACGTCATCACGAAGTGCACTGTGCTGACGTGGCCCAATTGGGATCGGCCATGTTCGGGGGTTTCCTGCATGTGTTGGCCAATGTGGCGGCCCTCTCCTCCTCTGTGCAGGCTATCCACCAGTTGTTCTCCTTGCCGTCTTCCAGCCCAAATGCCACCAGGGCCCCCTGTGGACCTGCCCCGACCAATGCAGCCAGCTCGGTGGGGATCCCATCCCTGCCACAGTTGGGAGTCGGAGGTCCAGGAGGGGTGGACAACACAGCAACTGGACCCCAGCAGATGGAAGATGTGACAGCATCATCAGGCAGGGCACGTGCACGACGGCGTCGGTGGTTTCCATCAGCCTGGATGCCGTCGTGCTGGCAGAGGCAGTGGCGTCGGAGGCAGCAGCGGGCTCGACGTGGGAGGCATCATGGCTCGGGGCCATCAAGATCAGAGGGGCAGGCATCGGCCGGAGGGCAGGGCAACCCTGGGATGGTGGTGTCTTCCGTGTGGGAGCAGTTGGTCCAGCGGATAGGTGCGGAGCGGCAGCGGGCGGAAGAGGAGCGGCTCGGCATGGTCAGGGCGGAGTTCTCCATGCGTCGGGCATTGAGGCGGGCTGAGTGCCTCGAGGAAGCTCGCAGGGAGTTTAAGCAGAACATGGGGTTATCCCTGCGAGACCTCGGGGCCAGGACAGAGTCCCGCCTCCAGGACATCGACATGGAGTTCGATGATGCCCTGGCCAGCAACATCAACAAGTGAGCCGCAGGACTTGCCCGCTGCCTTTGTATATAGTTATATAGTTAGTTAGTGTTAGGTTTCCTTTATTTGTTTTTATTATTTTGGACCGCTCGGACAATGGCCACTTTTTTGTATATATTTTTTTCATTAGGTAGTAGTAGGTTTCCTTTATGGTGTTGGGCTCATGGACCCTGGTACATTCCTGTATTTAGTTTGTTTTTTGAAGGAACATTTTCTTTTTTTCATTATTGTGTTCACCATGTGGAAATGGTTTTTCATTCTTTTGCTTCTACTTGATATTGCTTTGGTCAACATTTGTTTTTGTATTCCTTTTTCGTTTTTTGATTTTTACTTTTGTTCTCCAACATGGACCATTTATTTTGTTATCCATATAGTTGTATGTTTGATTTGTTTACTTATTTTTAATCTTTAATACATTTTTTATTTTTACTTCCACTTGTGTTGTTTTGTCTTTGGTTTCATACATGTCATGATATGGGTTTTGACATTCACTTGCAGCCATTGTGTATGTGTGTGTGACGGACATGTGTTCATTTACATACTTGCCATTGGGGTTGTGTCATGTAATTGCATTCACTATGTGGGTGGATGCAATCCTTGCCTGGGTGTTTGTGCTGGGTATGCTGCCCATTACTGCCATGATTGTGTATCGTCAGGACCTGGGGGCAGGGGGACATGGGTGGGGGCCTGGTGGAGGCTGCCCCTGGTGACTGGGGGGTGGGGGTGGTGGGAGACATGAGTGGGGGCCTGGTGGAGGGTGCCCCTGGTGACTGGGGGGGTGGGGGTGATAGGGGACATGAGTGGGGGCCTGGTGGAGGTTGCCCCTGGTGGCGGGGGGGTGGGGGTGATAGGCGACATGAGTGGGTGCCTGGTGGAGGCTGCCCCTGCACTGCTGGGGGGTGGGGGTGGTGGGAGACATGAGTGGGGGCCTGGTGGAGGGTGCCCCTGGTGACTGGGGGGTGGGGGTGGTGGGAGACATGAGTGGGGGCCTGGTGGAGGGTGCCCCTGGTGACTGGGGGGGTGGGGGTGATAGGGGACATGAGTGGGTGCCTGGTGGAGGCTGCCCCTGCACTGCTGGGGCGTGGGGGTGATAGGGGACATGGGTGGGGGCCTGGTGGAGGGTGCCCCTGGTGGCGGGGGGTGTGGGGGTGATAGGGGACATGGGTGGGGGCCTGGTGGAGGGTGCCCCTGCACTGCTGGGGGGTGGGGGTGATAGGGGACATGGGTGGGGGCCTGGTGGAGGGTGCCCCTGGTGGCTGGGGGGTGGGGGTGGTGGGAGACATGAGTGGGGGCCTGGTGGAGGGTGCCCCTGCACTGCTGGGGGGTGGGGGTGATAGGGGACATGGGTGGGGGCCTGGTGGAGGGTGCCCCTGGTGACTGGGGGGTGGGGGTGATAGGGGACATGAGTGGGGGCCTGGTGGAGGGTGCCCCTGCACTGCTGGTGGGTGAAGGTGGTGGGAGACATGAGTGGGGGCCTGGTGGAGGGTGCCCCTGGTGGCGGGGGGGTGGGGGTGATAGGGGACATGAGTGGGTGCCTGGTGGAGGCTGCCCCTGCACTGCTGGGGGGTGGGGGTGGTGGGAGACATGGGTGGGGGCCTGGTGGAGGCTGCTCCTGCACTGCTGGGGGGTGGGGGTGGTGGGAGACATGAGTGGGGGCCTGGTGGAGGCTGCCCCTGGTGACTGGGGGGGTGGGGGTGGTGGGAGACATGAGTGGGGGCCTGGTGGAGGGTGCCCCTTTTGGCGGGGGGGTGGGGGTGATAGGGGACATGAGTGGGTGCCTGGTGGAGGCTGCCCCTGCACTGCTGGGGGGTGGGGGTGGTGGGAGACATGAGTGGGGGCCTGGTGGAGGGTGCCCCTGGATGGTGGGGGGTGGGGGTGGTGGGAGACATGAGCAGGTGTGCAGGGTAGTCCCCTGTTTTGTGGGCTGCCTGCAGGGGCCGTCGAGGGTATACAGGGAACACCTGTGAGGACCCACCCAGCCTAATCACGTGTGTAACTTCCCACGCACCCCTGTAATACACGTACCAAGCCAAATCGCGTGTGATAATTCCCGCGCACCCCTGAAATACACGCGCCCAGGCTATTCGCGTGTGGAAATTCCCGTGCACCCCTGAAATACACGTACCCTGCTGTAATCGCGTGTGGGACTTCCTGCGCACACCTGAAATACACGCGCCCATGCTATTCGCGTGTGGAAATTCCCGCGCACCCCTGAAATACACGTACCCTGCTGTAATCGCGTGTGGGACTTCCCGCGCACCCCTGAAATACACGCGCCCAGGCTATTCGCGTGTGGAACTTCCCGTGCACCCCTGAAATACACGCGCCCAGGCTATTCGCGTGTGGAACTTCCCGCGCACCCCTGAAATACACGCGCCCAGGCTATTCGCGTGTGGAACTTCCCGCGCACCCCTGAAATACACGCGCCCAGGCTATTCGCGTGTGGAACTTCCCGCACACCCCTGAAATACACGTACCCTGCTGTAATCGCGTGTGGGACTTCCCGCGCACCCCTGAAATACACGTACCCTGATGGAATCGCGTGTGGAACTTCCCGCGCACCCCTGAAATACACCTACCCTGATGGAATCGCGTGTGGAACTTCCCGCGCACCCCTGAAATACACGCGCCCAGTATATTCGCGTGTGGAACTTCCCGCGCACCCCTGAAATACACGTACCCTGGCTAATTGCGTGAAAAACTTCACGCGAACCCCTGAAATACACGTAGCCCACTCCCCCAGGCCTGATCGCGTGAAAAACTTCACGCGAACCCCTGAAATACACGTAGCCCGCTCCCCCAGGCCCGATCGCGTGAAAAACTTCACGCGAACCCCTGTAATACACGTAGCCCGCTCCCCCAAGCCCGATTGCGTGAAGTTGTACCCTGCTGAAATCGCGTGTGAGACTTCCCGCGCACCCCGGTATACACGCACACGTATTTTTTGTCAGCGGGTGTCCGTGTTTGTGGGTACCCCTTTGCACGTCATTTGTCCTGGAGGGCCACAGTATAGGACATTCATCATGGCAGTATATAGGTGCTATTTGTTGGCGCACCTTTTGGCGCACATTTCTTACAGCCGCAGAGACGCTACCGCCTGCTTTCTTGTGGCGGTCGTGTTTGTGCCTGTGCGCTGGTTTGAGCGTGCGCTTTTTTGCCCTATTCTATTCCATGAATACGTGTTGTAGGCGAGCGTGTGGGCTTTCCGCGCACTTGTGCCCTGTACTTCCCCCGTGACGCCCACGTTTTTGCAAGTTGTTCCCCATTCCGAGTGTTACGCCCGTGTTCCGCCTACTTTTGTTGCGTGCGCCGCGCTATGTGCGAATTTCGCTGTGGCCTGTGCGATTTTCGCTGTGACCTGGCGCACGCTGTTAGATGGCCTGTGCGCCAACGTGCGCGGCGCACTTTTTTATCTCACATCCGCTGGTTTTCTCGCGCACGGCCTTCCATGAATCGACGTGCGCTGCTTTTCGTGCGATTTTCGCACTTGCACTGCGATTTTCGCTATTCCACTGCGATTCGCACGTTTTTGCCCACTTGCGCCGCGCTAATTATTCCATGAATCGGCCTATATATCTGTCCGTAATGTGCTCATGCAAGTTGAAACTGTTCTAAGAAAACTTGTACTGTCCTGAAATGTTCGTAAATAAACGAAAATGGAGGTGTCCTTAAGAACACTTTGCCTGTTCGTAGTGTTCGCTAGCAAGTTGAAACCGTTCTAAGAACACTCCTGGTGTCCTGAATTGTTCGTAAATAAACAAAAATGGAGGTGTGCTGGGGACGCTATGTCTGTCCATATTGTTCGTAAGTAAGTTAAACTGTGCTAAGAACAAACGACTGTCCGTAACTGTTCGTTTTAAGTGTGACGCACTTTTAATTAGTTCAGGACCCGAACACTGTCCGTAGAACATCAACACGCATGCGCAAAACAATGTCCGTACATTGGGTGTTCTGTGGACGGCCGCTTCCTTGGCGAACATGCTCACGGAGTAATCATGTGACCGCGCCCACGCTGATCGCGTGTTCTGAATGCGGACACTGTTTGTATCCCCGAACAGTTTAAAAGTACATATCCAAGTAATCCACAATATTTCTCATTAAAAACTCACTATACCACAAATCCCCCTTTCTAATCCTAAATTTCCACATAGTTTTTGTGACTTTTTGAACCTTTTTTGGTGTTCGATCTGTCTTGCGGACGGCACGCATGTCCGCGAACCGCGTACAAGCACGCCTATAAAAGACCACGCCCTAGAGCTCATTCTCATTGTGTTTCTGGCTATTCCACAGAGCACACTGCATTTTACTGCATACTTTGCAGATTTTGAGATTTCCATCTCCAAGCCGATGACATCCATGGCTCCACTATTGCCACCTGGTGCTACATCTGCCTCAATACCACCCCCACCCCCTCCACTACCACCATCTCCCCAAGGGCCTGAAGAGGGGAACAGGAGTGAGGATACAGAGGAGGAAGAAGAGGATGACGAGAATGAGGTAGAGGAAATCCCTACTACCCGCCCTCGGCGTGATTCTTGGGTGTGGCGGTTGTGTACAGTTCATGGGAATGTTCCTAAGGCTCGTGCGAACCATGTCACCTGCAATGAGTGCAAAATGGTACTCAGTCGCGGGAGGCATGGTGCGTACAGCTTTGGGACCACAACCATGAAGCAACACCTGAACTCATTCCACACTGGGGCCATTCGCCAGGTTGTACCTTGCGAAGAGCGTAGTAGGTTGATTGCCTCTACTTCATCCCCCGTTTCTGATCCTGTCACCACAAGGAACACCTCTGTGGGACAGCGTCTTCCTCAAGCTGCCTCACAGGCCATACAGAATTCTGATGACCCTTACCTTTTGAGGGTCACAGTTGTATGTATGTACTGTGACACAGTACTCTGCAGGGGGGAGCGACTTTGGAGTGCTTTTGAGACTATCGTCTCACAGCACGAGAAAACCTGCTCACTACCCAAATAAAACCCACTCTACATCTTCCTCTCTCAGCTCGCCCTTTCTTATCCCTGTGGTTGGTGTCCCCCCTTTCCCCTCCTTTCCCCTCCTCTCCTAGTGTGTCGTGTATAAAAAACGAAAAAAAATACAAAATAACAAAAATCAAAAAAGAATAAGGCTCTTTTCAGAGCCGCCTTTCACAGTTAAAAAATAGAAGTGAAGATAAATAAAGCAGGGCCCTTTGTATATCTTAAACGTCCGCGGACAGTTCGCGAACATAAAAAAAATTGGGGTGCTACCCTATTGTAACCATTGCATTTTTCTCTGGGAGCAAGTGGTGGCTCTGAAAAGAGCCTTTGGGAGGTGTTTGTATGTCAAAAATTATAAATACTTAACACCTACTTCAAAATGGATGCTGTATTTCTAAAAAAGGTCGCAATGCATTTTGTACATTTCTCAGAAAAATCTGATTGCCAGCATAAGTAAGATGGACTCCATCTCTGCGAAAAATGTGTGTACTACGAAACATAATATTTTCATTGTGAAAAGAGGACATGCCAAAATCTCTTAGGAAGGCACAAACAGCCTTATTTACATTATGCCTTGCTTTCTCCATTTGTGGACCACATGAGAAAGAACGAAGCCACATTTGTCTCTGCGCAATCCATGAAAAAATTACTTTGGAGTTTGGAAACATGTCCATGATCTTCTGAAGTCCTTCTTTCATTGCAAATTGCAAAGAAATTCCAGACACATGTCCTAAACTGTTCCCTCCACAATGAATTACAATTATGTCTGAATGTTCATCTATCTTCAAAGTTGCACAGAGATGTAGCAAGTCCAACCACTTCATTCCACGCACTTCATGCCAGTGCACTTCCACATGTGGGAATCCAAGATCTATAGATACTCCACAGCTTTCTGCATGCACCTTCAACCAATGTATCCACGAGTCTCCCAAAATCCACACAATCTGTTTTTTGAAACATTCAGCCATAGCTATCTGTTCTTCTCTCAGCAAAAAGAATATCTGAGAAAACCTCTCCTAGCACAACACACTCACTAAACTTTACTGACCAACCCTTGCTACATTCAATCTCATTTGCATGCCTCCCCACCCAAATTCCCCGGATGTAATACGCGGTGTCCTAGAACTACTGCCATGTCTGCGAACATATCGTAACATGGACAGCCCTTCTACCATTTCCACTTCACTCTCTGTACCATTCCCTCATTGGATGTAGCTAAGAAATCACATGACCATCCACCAATCAAATCTAAGACCTCTACATGTAACTGCATCATCATAAATCAGCACTGCAAATGTACGGTGAATCTCTCGGAGTACAAGTCTCATACCATTGGCAAGCACAATATACAAGTCTCCGAGATTTCTACTTGCAGCTTATTCCATATCCATATGCATGAGCACAAACTACTAACAAACCTTTATACCGTTTAATTTCTTCATACACACACACACACACGCAAATAATATTAAACCAACATTTTTTAAATAAAATATATAGACTACATATAATCAAACAAAATTACATGCACACTCTATGATCAAATCTCAAACAATAATATTTGGACAAACACATAATTGGTTTTAATTTTTTCAATTTATATAATTACTTACATTTCTATAGGGCAAGCAGGCTATGACATTGACTCACTATTACGCGGAAAAGCAGGCTATTACATTGACTCACTATTACGTGGAAAAGCTTAGTTACAGGAATAGTGGTATACAGTGGTACATTACGAATTTCACAAGCCATAGTAAAGATATTTTCTTTCCTATAGTTAGTCATAAGATAGTTTTAATGGTTTTGAGGAAGGCGCTGAGCATTTCAATTAAAAACATCTATGCCTAAATTAAAAACAGTGCTATATACAAACCAAATTACTAATTTCTTTCTTTTACAATTGCAGTGAAGACCATTCTCCAGAAAAGAAGCAGCCAAATTTGAAGTACAAAGAACAACTAAGAAGCAAACTGCTCATTTTAGAAAAAAAGTAAGTAAAATGTTACCATAATATTTGAATTATTACTCAAACACACTGTAAGGTTAATTCATGCTATTTCAGTGCCTAAAAATAGAGATTCTGCACCATTCTCACCAAAAATCCCCCCCGTCTTAAACAGTGATTTACTGGCAGAATGGCCCACAACTTCCTATTTCTCGACACACAAATTACCCAACTCAGCCGCTAGAATTTAGATGTAGAACAAACAACTGTTTTAATTGTATAGCTTTAGATATACTATTTATACTTCTCCAAACCACTGGCTTACTTTTTTCTGTCATCTGAACCCCAGTTTAGTAACACATTAATTCAAGAATACCCATCCCTAGTAGTTTTACTTCCCAAAGCACAATCACACACCATTACATACATCTTTATCATCTTACTCAAACACTCATGCACACAACACACATGCATTCCAGAACACCCCAACCCATACCTTCTGTATTTTTTTCAACAGACCCTAAAGAATGCCTACCAAAAAGCAACTCCATAGAAAGGAACGCAGAAGTAGAGCAAATGAAAACTCGCCAACATAAACATCCATCTATAGCAAAATTTGTAAAAGAAAGTTGAAACAACAACTAATACAGTCATGTAGTGAAACAGAAAAAGTTTCTAGTACAAAAACGTTGCCTCCTCTATCAAAAAGTAAAAGAAACCAAAAAACAATTAACAGAAAATCAACTATCACTACAAATAAAACTTCTTCTATAAATCTTGATGTAGTACAAAGTAAGCATACCAAGAAAAGTATTTTAGCCAAAATGTTCCGTCACAAAGTCCTTCAAAATCTTATGAAAACAGGGGAGAAACCAGGTTCAACACTTCAAACCTATCGTAGAAAAGTAATCTTAGAAGTGTTGATAGACAGTGCAATTCTTCTCAAAAGAAAGTTATTTATTTTAGTGTTAAACAGAATAAAACCACTAACAAAACTAATAACTAAATTACAAAAAAAGTCTCAATAAACGAAATGTCAACAGAAATAACTTCTTAAATATCTTAGGAGGTGAATGGAGTCACACTACAAGCACAGAACCATACTTTAATGAAGAAGCGTACAAACAAAAGCAAACAAATACAATTGCCATGCATAGCAGTGGTCGGGGTTATGAAAATGTTAATAATACCATAATGGAACAAGAAGTACTCCTTACAAAAATATGCCCTGAAAACGTAGATTTACCCCTCTATTCAACTGAATCAAAACATCTAGTGTACAAATGGCCATGCACATCAATGTGTAACATTCCCAAAAAAATGTTCAAGTCTTTACGCCAATTCCTCAATCAATATGTGAAAAGCAAAGACAAAATCAAAACTAAACTACTGCAAAATATGGATGCTTGTCCAGTACGCAAGTACACAGGACTACAAGGACATTCATTGGCCTGCATTACAGGACCTACTTGCAAAACAATCTTCCATGATATCAAAAGGATATCAACACATCATGCAAGTATAAGAAATCTAGTTTATAAACTGAACTATGCTAAAAGTCCTGCTTTAGCACTAGCCAATTTAAATAACATTCTTCTACATGGTACCGCAAAAGACCTACTAAAAGAAATCAACTATATCCAGACAAAATATTTTAGAAGTGAAACCCACTTACAAGATGAATTAGCTGTAAACCAACTTCGTAACGATTCTGCACATGGCAACCTTTCACTACACACATACAAAAAAGAAATACTAAAATTTGAAAGTACTTCAGCAGAAGTACCAAACCACATGTGTGTATGTTGCCGCAGAACCTTTTATAAAAGTAACACAAAAACTGTAGACCTATCATACAAAATAGAAGACATTGAAGAATCTGAATGGTTTGAATTAGCTCTCTACCTTATCGCAGAAAACAAATACGAAATAACTGACCCCATAATACTTTGCAGTTACTGCTCTACAAAACTTAACAACAACCAAACTCCTTCACGTGCTATCACAAATAACTTGGAATTATATATATCCACTACCAAAACCCTTCAACAACTTAATTTATATGAGAGCATCATAATTCAAACAGTGCACCCATTTCAAGCAATAATACGCCTTCAACCAAAAACTGCAAAATTACCTCACTCTGAATTAGTGAAAGGTATTGTTGGAAAAGTATTGTATTTACCATTAGATCTAAAAGAAAATGTGCACACTCTAGGAGTGCAACGTCCAATGCAACAATCTTTAATTATCTTGGTAAATGGAGTACCTACAAAAGACAAAAAAATTTGGCAACAACTGGTAGATTTACATAAAGTTAGAGAAGCCCTGCAATATCTTAAAGAGAATAATTAATATTACAAAGAAATTAATATTGAAGAAAACTTGAAAGATACAACTGAAATAATTCAGGAGACACAAGAAGCTGGTCAATTTGAGCTCCTAGATCCTGCTACAATATCAAACACTTTAGACCATTATACAATTCATCCATTGCACTCTAATGACACCATAGAAGATGCACTGGAAATGTACCAAATGTGTCAAACAAAAGGATCACCAATCAGCATATGGGAAAAAAGTATAGAGGCACGTGCTTTTCCTCTACTCTTTCCGACTGGCAAAGGAGGAAGAGACGATGATAGACCTATTCAAAGCATCAGAATATCGCTCATTACGAATGTATTCTGAAGATCCCAGATTTCGACAAAATGTGGAATACATATTCCACCTACTCTTTGAAAGTGAACTAGCAACTCTATGTTACGGAGTTGCACACATATTAAAATCAGGATCACACTTTCAAAATATGACAGCTACACAATTATTACAAAAAGTTCAACAAAAAGATGAGGTTTTACAAGCAAATCTTACAAATCTATTAGAAAATATGCGTGGTAGTAAAGAGTACTGGTTTCGACATCATGGAGATGTAAGTTGTATGATCAGAAACCTTGGCCCACCCACCTGGTTTGTTACATTAAGTTGTGCAGAATATGCATGGGAAGATTTACATGCTTTCCTACGCATATCAAACAAAAACAAAACAAACATAGATATACTAACACCTGGAGAACTTTGTTCTCAGGATCCTGTTAATGTTTCAAGATATTTTCACCATCGCTTCATTGCTATGCTACATTTTATTTGTAACAAAACTGTTCCTCCCCTTAGAGAAGTGCAACACTTCTTTTGGAGAAAAGAATACCAAGCCAGAGGAGCACCACATGTTCACATGCTTTTATGGATTAAAGATGCTCCTAAATTTGGTCAAGACAGTGATGCCACTGTTTTACATTTTATTGAAAAATATGTCACTTGTGAAATTCCATCAGAATCCACAAATAGTGATCTTCATGCAAAAATGTTACAATTCCAAAGACACAAATGTGGCACAGATTGTTGTCGCAAATACAAAAATAAAGGGAAATACTACACCAAATGTCGATTTGGTTTCCCTAGACCAGTTACAAATACAGGTCAAGTGAACAACCTCATGTCTTCAGTTAGACATAGTGTTAAAGGTAAGTCACCTAAAAATACATATTGCATAAAAAGAAAAGAAGAAGAAAAATATATCAATGATTACAATGCAATCATTGCCCACTTATGGAATGCAAACATAGATGTGCAGTACATTGCAGACAATTCTACTGCAGTTGCACGATATGTCACAGCATACTTAACCAAATCAGAAAAGACAGAGCTCCAAGACCTCTAGAATGACCTTTCATCAGATAAAACAGTGTCTCAGAAATTATACAGCTTGGGCATATAAATGCTGTCCTATAGAGAATGTGGATCCTACGAAGCAGCTGATCGATTAACTGGTGCTGCATTGTATGGTAAATCTGCAAATATAGTATGGCTAAGTCTTGGTCCAGCTAAATCTAGAAAAAGAGTTCTAAAATCATACGAAGATATAGAAACAATAGCCAAACATGATCCCAACAGCCAAGACATTTTAAAAAACAATTTATTGGACACATACTACCCAAACAGGAGTACCACTTTGGAAACCATGTGCTATACCACATAGCCCAATACTACACATAGAAAAATAATATAAAACCTGATGACAAACTGAAGGCAGCTTAGTAAAACTCACAAAACCAAATTTAATTAATCATATCAAATTGTCATTAAAGAATCCTCAACAGTCCTCAACTGTCCCTGCTACAACTCTTTAAACCATGGAGAAAAGAAGAAGAAATACTAGATAACTATGACTCATATGAAGACGCTTTCAAAGGCAAATGAAAGCAGTATAACTGATGTAAACTTTGCACAGCACAAAACAATGTTGCACAATGAACAGCAACACGAAGAACTCCAGGCCCAACTACATAAGGACACTCCTGACAGTAGTCAACCTTCTGTCACAGGAAGCCAAGAACCACTGGGAGACCCACTAATAGCAAATGAGGCAGAATTAGCTATGATAGAAGTAGAAAACACCATGTGTCAGTATGAAGATAAAGAAGACTTAACTATACTACAATCAAAGCTAAACAATGAGCAACGTAGCATTTTTCAAGAAGTAACAAAAGAAATTGCACATGGTGTACAACATGAAAACAAAGAATGCACCTGTCAAAATTACAGACCTATACTATTGTATGTCAGTGGTGAAGCTGGTTCTGGCAAAACATTCCTAATCAAAATCATCAGTAAGTTCCTTCAACAATTGACAAACAACAAACTGTCAGCTGTTGTCACTGCCCCCACTGGTTTAGCTGCCTACAATATAGGTGGTGTCACGTTACACCGATTACTACTATTGCCAGTAGAACACCAAAACAAATTAGACTATTACAAACTTTCTGCAGAAGCTACAATGGAACTATGCAGAGTATTGAAACAAATGAAAATGCTACTAATAGATGAAGTGAGCATGGTGTCCAACCTAATGTTGGCTTTGATTCACCTCAGATTACAAGAAGTATTCAAAACAAACTATCAAGATCTCTTTGCAGGAAAACACATTATTGTTTTTGGAGATCTTCTTCAATTGACACCCGTAAAAGGTGAGCCTATTTTTAAAACATTAGGACACAAACTCTGCCGTAAAACTGTTGGCAGCATTGGAAATGTCAACCTTTGGCAACATTTCCAATACAGAGAATTAACAGAAAACATGTGCCAATCTGCAGATCTCACTTATGCCAACATCCTAAAAAGTATCAGAGTTGGTATACTTTCTAAAGAAGCAGAAGCAATATTGAAAACCCGGTACATTCATGCACCTTATGGTGATAATGCATGTGCTACAGATGTTGTGGAACAATTAGCCCACAAAAATGTCAATTGTATGGCCTTAATGCCAACTCTAGCAAGCTGTTTCAAATTCAATGAAATAATGTTAAGTAAAGAAATGCAACCAATTATGGAAATTAGCGCCACAGACAAACAAGATGTACATGGAATGACACTACCCATGTGTGACCAAGCCACAGCAAGACTAAATAGTTTAGAAAAATCAATCTCAAACACAGCAGGCTTGGGAAAGATATTAAAATTATCCTTAAATTGCAGAGTAATGCCGAAATGTAACCTTGACGTGGACCAAGGACTAGTTAATGGAGCACTGGGTACAGTTGTTGGCTTTCAAACATACCCACGTGACAACAAAATTCAGTTTGTCAATATTCTCTTTGACAAACTTTAAGAAGTAAAAAGAATAGGACGCTCAACAGCTCGATTCCTTCTCTTCAAAGACATGTATGTACGCAGAGAACAATTTTCTCTAACTCTTGCATACGCAATCACCATTCATAAATCACAAGGTCTTACCCGAGACAAAGCAATGATAGACATTGGTAACACAGTCATTAAAGAAGGCATGAGCTACTTAGCAATATCACGCTTAAGTACACTTGACGGTCTATTTCTAATCAACTTTGATGCAAGTAAAATAAACGCTGATATTCCTTGCATTTTAGAATACAATATACTTCGTTCACTATACACTCCCCATTGAAACACATATTCTGTTCCACAAAAAGTAAAACATTATAAAAGAAAAATAAATCAAACAGAAAAGCAACAGGATATCACTGCACATCCTCCAAAAAGAGTAAAAGAAAGTAATAATTCATCAAGTGCCACAAGCAAAAAAGAATCAATTAGGGAAAGTAAATCAGGTACTTCTTCAAAGAAGGAAGACAAACTCCAAAAAAAGCAGTCAGATACAGAACTACCTGGTCCATTTAAACTCTGAAATATAGTTGGTGTAAGTTGCTACGCAAATGTAGCAATGAATATTCTATTTCAATTACCACCGATTGTTGAGAACATTTACTTACACAGTACAGACCCACTGTGTTTGCAAATGTTAGTACTTCACAGAAACGCAGCAAATAATCCTTACAACACGTATAGTGTTTATGGAATAAGACAACAATTGGACTACTGTGCTGGAATGGTGAAATTCACTATAAACTCACAGGAAGATCCACAAGAATTTCTAATGTACTTACTATTAGTACTGGAAAACAAAAACATAACTATAAATTAAATCTTCCAGATTTCATACATGTGGAAACATACATGCACTCTCTGCAACAATGTGACACAAGAACAAATCCCCAATGAACGCTTTGTGTATATATCAATACCTAATTGTGAATCTGTTCCATTTCAGCAACTTGTACAAAATGCAAACCACGGTAGATTATGTTCAACCTGCAATTCAGATAATCGCTCCACGTTAGTAATACAAACACATAGTAAATACGTAATACTAATGCTAATACGTTACAATGCAGATGGTACCAAAAACAACTGCAAGCTGACTGGATTCACACATGGTCAAATATCACTTGGTAGGAAAACCTTCACAACAATAGGTATAATCTACCACGCAGGAGCCACAACCAATTCAGGGCACTACACTGCATATATAAAAAAGAAATGTGGTTTGAATTAAATGATAGTACCATTACTCTAAAGCAGAGATTACCAGCAAATCTTACAAACACTTATTTAATGTTCTTAAAACCAAAATGTGATAACTGAACTGTACTTAAACCTGAAGTACTCTTGTAGTAAAAAAATATAAACTGTCACAATATTCCAAAAGCTATCTAACTGCCCAAAGATGCTACAACTAATCAGATAAATTAATACCACTCAAATAGAGAAAAAAACAGACAGTTAGAATACGCCAATTGGTATCTAACTGTCCCAAAATTTTGAAATATCCAAACAGATAAATCAATACCACGAAATGATATCCAAAAATAAACAGTTAGAATACGCCTACTGGTATCTAACTGCTCCAAAATTTTACAATATCCAAACAAATACCTAATATCTTACTGCTCCCAAAAACTGGAACAATCCAATGTATAAAGCATTAGCCAGAAACAACAAGTAAACACTGAAAAACACAGAAACTGAGCAAATTGCACAGTACTCTGATTTGTCATCTACTAAATATGAGGGTCAAAAAAAAGAAGAAAATGTTTATTGTACAATGTAATAAGTCTTTATAAAATACTAATACTAACATGCTATTTTCTTTTATCACAGAAATGAACAAGAAAAACATGGACTCCCGTTACTAAACCAAATAGTAAGTATAACATGATAAATACAACCATCGCAGAATATCACACCCAGACTGGCTTATAACAATGTTCCCTATAAATTTGTTTTTGACCCAAAGTTATAAGCCACTATGAGTGTGATATGCTGCGGTACTTGTGGCCAGAGCATAGACTCTTGGGTGCATGGCATCTGAGTGTGATATGCTGCGGTGGTTGTGGCTAGGGCATAGAGTCTTGGGTGCATGGCCAAATGGACATGCACCCAACATACTATACCCTGGCCACAACCACCGCAGCATATCAAACCCATAGATTCAAGCATTGCAACCATTTTAATGTCCGCGGACACAAGGATGTTCCTAGAACACATTCAACTTGCCAGAGGACGATACGGACAGTGTCCTCAGGACACTCCCATTTTCTTTATGTACGAACATTTCAGGACACCGCGAGTGTTCTTAGAACACTTTGAGCTTGACAACGAACAATACAGACTACGTCTGCAGGACTCCCCCGGCGAACATTCCAGGACCCCACGAGTCTTCTTAGAACACTTTCAACTTGACACTGAATCCATTCTGTTTATTTATGAACATTTCAGAACAACCGTGTTGTCCGCAGACAAATCGAACACAACAAAAGCGTCTAGCACATAAAAAAAATACAACATTGCCCCTATCTCATACTCCCCCTCCCTCCCCAAACACTCTTACACACCAACACACTCCACTAAATACAATTTTTAAACCAAGTTTCACCTCGCTGTCCGCGGTCGTCCACGAATGCAAGATGCCGGGCACCACCAAAAATCTGAAGCGCTCCACGCCGTCCAATCAGTGAACACGTTGGATGTCCAAAGACATCGCACAAGCCGCTCGGCCAATCAGGGCACTGTCCGCAGAGCGAACCGGGAAGTCGGTCCGCGGAGCGAACGGAGATATCACTAATTTTTTTGCCTTACATTTTGGTCGTTTAAAAAAAAAACTACTGGACGGATTTACACCAAATTTGCAAAAGCACGCTTTCGGGACCAAGCCCTGCCGGAGTTTTCATGAAAAGTAAATGCACATGTGATGTCATCAGTGATGTCATCAATGACATTTGTGATGTCATCTTTGATGTCCTGGGTGTTAGTCTTAGCAGTGCACGGTGGCGGCGCGAGTTATGGTTGCTTATCTTACCATAACTGCCGAATTTCAGGGGTTTTTCGGTTTTACTTTGAACCATAACGTCCCTTTAACAAAGTTTTTTCACTGAATTTCATAGGTTTTTAGTAGCGCAACTTAACCATAAAATCCCTTTAACAAAGTTTTTTCACTGAATTTCATAGGTTTTTAGTAGCACAACTTAACCATAATATCCCTGACTTCATATACATGTAACATAGAACATACTAACCCCCTCGTAGTGATTTTCATGTCCGCGGACTACCGCCATGTCCTCGGACACATCGAAAATCTGAGCGTGGTGAATGTAAATTTAAATATTGTGCCCCATTTCCCCTTTGAAGTTGGCTTGTTTTTTCTTACTTTACTCCTAAAATCTTTGCATAACCTTCTCCATAGCAACCCTTACATTCCAAAATAGAAAGGCATTTCCCGTAAAAGATAAAGAAATGCCATCTTCTTTAAAATTAACTGCATTACTGGCATCAATATTCTCATTGTTACAGAAGAACATACCAGCTCTAAGCATGAAGGCACACATGCCTCGGTTGATGACACACCTAGCAATGTCTTGCTGAGGACAAAAAACTGAACTATTGTCCCATATTGCCCTAGGTAGTAATCCAGAAAAAATTACTTTCGCATTTGGAAGGATCTTCATTACGGCTTGAACCAAGCATTCCAAATCAGCCAACAAAGTAGGGGCACTGACGTTGCCCAAATGTAAAGCACCATAGTGCAAAACTACCACATGCGGACTGTTCATCGTGGCCATATCCTCACCAACTTGTACAATTCCCTGTACATTGCAATCAGGCACAGTGCTCCACACCACCTCCACTCCTTTGACATCGAAGTTCTTTGCAACGTGCCTGCATTCAGCGGACTGCTGTAAACCATGCACAAACATATCTCCGAGCACCAACACTCTGACTTTCTCCACTTCTGCCATCTTCACCACACACAGTCTCTTTCAACACAAATCCAAAACCTTGACATCTGATTGGCTGATCCGTACAGTCTTCTTTCCATGTTGGATTTCCTGGTCAAACCCGGATGTAGCACGCCCTGTCCACGAACAGCCGCGGTGTCCGCGGACGGCGTCCACTTTACTCTCTGTGCCATTCCCTCATTGAATACAGCTAAGCAATCACACAATACGAATAACGTCCTCAGAACACCCCCATTTTGTGAATTTTCGAATATTTCAGGACAATTATCATTTCATTATTCAACATATTAACATTACAAATATTATACTTTCATCTTGTACACACAATGCTATCTTTCTCCATTAGTAGCTCAGTATACTAGATATAATCCCATAATACAATGCTATTTATATCAATGCATCGTTCAAAGCACTAATAACGGTATGATATTTATTGCAATATCCTTGACACTTTTTTCGGAACATTATAATAAAAATCCCTAGTACACAAATTCCATGAAAAGTACATACACATGTGATGTCATCAGTGATTTCATCAATACCATTTGTGATGTCATCTTTGATGTCCTGGGTGTTAGTCTTAGCAGTGCACGGTGGTGGCGCAAGTTATTTTTTATAGCTTTCCATAAATTGCTATTTTCAGGGGTCTTTCGGCTGTACTTAGAAACATAACGTCCTTTAAACAAACTTTTTTTAATATCACGCAAACAATATACTAACATGGCGTGCAAAAACCAACTTCTACAGATGGCTTTACACAGAATGTTGCAAAGTAAGAATTTATGCTCGTTCACAGTGAAGGTCAGCTGCTTCCATTTTTTTCTCGGGCCCCCGGAGAGGCTCACGAAGCGGACTATGAGGTTGTATTGTGTTTTGACCTTGACAGACAAAGATTGTGATGAAAGACTTCTCTTGAAGTAGTGTTGCTAAAACGTTAGAGAAGATAAGTATGAAATTTCTGAAACGAAACCACTTTTATATATTATATCACTATGCGAAAGATCGTTGGCACACGCGGAGTCGTACTTTGGGACTGCACCACTCGTAGACAATGGAAATTGCAATTGTACTGTAAGTAACCCTTTAGATTATTTTATACCAAATATAATTACAATAGCGTAGCATTAAAGACCGCTCAAGTTGAACTTGTTCGTTGAAAGTGGCATAATGTTTTCTACCGCGCACTATCACCGCCGAATTGATCCCCTGTCATTTAGAGGGCTCTGAAAAAGGCAGACGACACAGGGTGGGTTAATATAAATAATTTAACCAGTCTATAGGCGGTGAAGCGCTCTACTCGCTGTGCCACTTCACTGTAGCCTGTCAAGTGGCACAGCAAGTACAACGCTCGCTTTGACATCCGTGCACAGCTTGCTAACGCAAGTTCGAATCCCGGCAAGGCCAAACTCAGCCTTTCATCTTTCCGTGGTCGATAAACGAGCACCACAAACCGTGGTTAATAATAAGCTCACGGTTCTTAGCGCTATATGAATGGGAAAATATTATTATTTTATTACTAACATACTCCATTGCACTATCTTCGATAGCAAATAGTTTCACGCCCTAATAAATAAAATGATGATTTTTAATGAAGATCGGCTGGTGAGACTAATTTATGTTTTTTAAAACAGGTATGTGGCCCCATTTTACCTATGCCACGATTTACAGACTCCAGCGGATGGGGTCTTCAACTGCCAGGTGCAGGTCCAAATATGCAACTTCATGACCCTCACCATTTTATGGGACAATCGCCAAGGACCAATATGCCCTTACGCAGTACTAGCGGCTACAAACAACATACCAACCAATAGGGTGGTCTAATGGCTCATTGTTGGAGCAACCTTCCGATTATCAGAGCGACCATTTACTGCTTTTATCATAAACCAACAGCCTATCTACCGCAAAGGAACAACGTGTGGCTCCAAATAAACTTTTGCTGATCGACAGCAGAGACAATAGCAAATCGCTAAATATTCACTAAACATTTAATGTGAAATAAATGTACTTTACCAAATGTACAATCCTGCTGTTTACTTTTAAACCACAGTTTCATATTCCAAATTGTGGTGCACTGAGTTGTAAGCTGATCTAACACCCTCTGTACCGCAAAGGAACATCGCGTGCCTCAACATGAACTTTTGCGGATCGACAACAAAGACAAATGCAAATTGCTGAATATCCTCTAAACATTTGATGTCAAATAAATGTACTTTACAAAATGTACAATCTTGCTGTTTGCTTTTAAATCACTGTTTCATATTCCAAATTGTGACGCGCTGTGTTGTGACATAATATGTGTTGTCTTCCAGGTTCTGTGGAAAGTCACTTAGGACTGGAGAGGACTGGGCGCGTTTGATGACGCACCCTGTAACGTCACAGAGAGAGGCGGGGAATATGAATGCTTTGATAATATCAGGCTTAGGGGCGGGAGATATGATTTAGTGTCGCAAAAGCAAGTCAGCCAGGTCAATAGCGCCAGTCATAGGATTATCACATAATGTCGGCGCACACCAGCCGGATTTATTGTTTCTTTAGTGGACAAAAAGTCGGTTGATGCCCATAGGAAATTGCACTATTAGCGGACAAAAGGAGTGGTCTTAAAGCACTTTCACCCTGACAACGAACAATACAAACAACGTTCTCAGAACACCCCCATTTTGTGTAATTGCAACCATTTCGGGACACCGGGAGTGTTCTTAGAACACATTCAACTAGACAGATTACAATACGGACAGCGTCCTGAGTACACCCCCAGTTTGTTTATTTACGAACAATTAAGTACACCGCGAGTGTTCATAGCTCATTTTTACCTTCCTTGCGAACAAAAATGACACATACTCCATCCTCTAAACACCCCAACATTTAGTTTATTTACAAAATGTGAGAACAGCCCTGTTCTCCGCGGACAAATCGAACGCAACAAAAATGTCTAGCACATAAAAAAACAAAACATTGAACCTATCTCATACTCCCCCACCCTCCCCAAACACTCTTACACACCAACACTGGGCACTAAATACAATTTTTTATCCACGTTTCACCGCGCTGTACGCGGTCGACAGCGAATACAAGATGGCGGGCGCCACAGAAAATCTGACGCGCTCCACGCCCCTCGCTGTCCAATCAGGGACCACGTCGCATGTCCGCGGACATGGCGCAAGGCCATGGGCCAATCGGGGTGCTGTCCGCGGAGCGAACAGGGAAGTTCGTCCACGAAGCGAACAGGGAAGTTCGTCCGCGAAGCGAACACAGATATCACTCATTTATTTGCCTTACATTTTGGTCATTTTTTAAAAAACTACTTGACGGATTTACACCAAATTTGCAAAAGCACGCTTTCGGGACCAGGCCGCCGCTACTGCTGCAAATTTGGTGTAAATCCGTCCAGCGTTTCGGGCTGTAGCCGTGCGCAAAGTTTTTTCCCATTCAGTCTATGGGAAAAAAAAAGTTTTGGGACCCCCCCTTTAACTTTTCCCCCCCTGGACGAATCCTCACCAAACTTTGCAAAAAAATCAGAGTGGGCCATATACTTGTTTTGCAAAGTTTGGTGAGGATTCGTGCAGGTGGAGCGAAGTTATAAGCCGCCCAAAAAGTGCTCTTCCTATGGAAACACCAACTTAACCATAACTACATGGCCGCTAACACGCCCATGTAATATCTATATATAGATAGATATATTACATCGCCCATATAGTTATGGTTAAGTTGCTAAAAGTTCCTAGTGATAGTTTCGAATGCCATGGTTTCGAATGGCAAAGTTTCGAATAAAAATGTGTTGAAAAAATGCATTTTTTTATTTTTTTTAATGGGGGCTACCCCAACTCCTGTTTTTTTACCCCTTAACACCCATTTTAGTTAGTTTTTTTCATGCATTTTTTTCAAAACTTTTGTCATTCGAAAAAATGTTTTTGAAACTATGCCTGTATGCCGTTGCTAAATCCATAGTAAGAGCACTTTTTGAGCGGCTTATAACTTCGCTCTCCCTGGACGAATCCTCACAAAACTTTGCAAAAGAAGTATATGACCCTCTCCGAATTTTTGCAAAGTTTGGTGAGGTTTGGTCTAGGGGGGCAAAGTGGTAGTTGGATCCCAAAATGTCTTTTTTTTCCCATAGACTGAATGGAGAAAAGATTTCTGTTGCACTTACAGCTCAAACTGCTAGACGAATTTTCACCAAATTTGTGGCAGGAACGGCGGTTTGGTCCCGAAGGCGTGCTTTTGTAAATTTGGTGAAAATCTGTCCAGTAGTTTTTTTTAAACGACCAAAAGTAGGTCTCAAAAATTTTGTGATATTTATGTCTGCTCTGCAGACACACTTCCCTGTTACCTGCATGGACAGGACACTGATTTCTTAATCGGCTTGAGTCGTGTCCATGGACATGTGATGTGTTCACTGATTGGCTAGTGTGAAGCGTGAGGTGCGTCACATTGTTTCGATGCACCTGCCATATTGGATTCGCGGACAGCACGGCATCGAACTGAGCAGACATCTAATTTTGGGGAATGTGTTGGTGAGTAGGAGTGCTTGGGGAGGGTTGGGGAGTAAGAGATGGGTCAAATGCTGTATTTGTTTAGGTGGCAGGGGCCCTTGATGTTTTTGCGGTGTCCGCGGTCACTGCGGCTGTCCACTGACAAACTTAATACGGGCGCACTACTGGCTATTTTACTTTAGTATGATGTTGGTTTTGGGTTGTTAGTAGAGTCAAAATGTTTGGTACTGTTTTCAAAAGTTTGTGTACTGTTTCATTTGTTGAGGATGTATGTAAAGTTTTGGCCAGGTGATGCAGTTAAGATTGTAGGGTTTAGTAACAAGCACTGCAGCATAAGATACCCATGGAAGTAAATATTTTGGATTGTGGTCTATGGTTAGATGTTTGCTTGAATGGGTGTGTTATGCTGTGGTGTTTGCGAGTCCTTTTATTATATACTTACTGTTTGACTTTTTGTGGTTGTATGTTGTTTTTTTATGACATGAGTAGTTGGAGCAGACATTCTTTTTCAATCTCTGTGATAAAAGAAAAGTTCATATGTTAGTGAAGGTAGTTCATAATGAGTTATTGCATTGCATAATAGACATTTCTGTATTTTTTAGACCCTCATAGTTAGTACTTTAGAAGTACTACAGTTTAAACCAGTGTACTGTGTCATTTGCTCAGTTCCTGTGTTTGTTTGTTAAATCATTGGGTCTGTGGGAAATAAAATCCATGATATATTAAAAAACAAAACTTTCTATTTTGTGGGACAATATATTTCTTTCATTGTTTTCAGTAGTAGGAATTGAGTAGGTGTATGGTTTTAATTTGAAAGTTGTGGTAGTATTTTTTCAATTAAATAGAAGTTGGTATATTATATTTGTTGATTCCTTTTTCCATTTTACTGGTATTCATCTATCTGTTGGCTTGTTGTAGATTTTTGGGGCAGTTAGATACCTGTTGGCATATTCTAACTGTTTATTTCTTGTTTCTTGCTATTCTTCTATCTGTTGGCTTGTTGCAGATTTTAGGGGCAGTTAGATACCTGTTGGCGTATTCTAACTGTACATCTCTTGTTTGATTTTAGTGGTATTTATTTATCGGTTTGCCTGTTGCATAATTTTAGAGAAGTTAGACTCCTGTTGGCATATTCTAACTGTTTATTTCGTGTTACATTTTAGTGGTATTCATTTATTTGTTTGCTTGTTGCAGAATCTTTGGGCAGTTAGATACTTTTGACATATTCTAACTGCTCATACTTTTGAAGTTGAAGTTTTGTTAATGTTTATGCACAGCTTAGCTATTAAATTTTCGTTTTAATAATATTAAGTACGCGTTAATAAGATTTGCTGGTAATCTCTGCTTTAGAGTAATTGCAGTATCATTACATTCAAACCATCCACATTTCTTTTTTTATATATGAAGTGTATTGACCTGCATTGGTTGTGGTTCCTGCATGGTAGATTATTCCTATAGTTTTGAAGGTTTTCTTTCCAAGTGATACTTGACCATGTGTGAATACAGTCAGCTTGCAGTTGTTTTTGGTACCATCTGCATTGTAACATAAAATAATTACTATTACGTATTTACTATGTGTCTGTATTTGTAAGGAGGAGCGATTATCGGAATTGCAGGTAGTACATAATCTGCCATGGTTTGCATTTTGTACACGTTGCTGAAATGGAATGTATTCACAGTTAGGTATGGATACATATACAAAGCGTTCATTAGAAATTCTTCTTGTACTACATGGCTGCAAAGAGTGCATGTATGTTTCCACATGTATGAAATATGGAATATTTCATTTATAGGTATGTTTTTTTTGTTTTCTAGTACTTGTAGTAAGTAAATTAGACATTTCTGTGGATCGACTTGTGAGTTTATAGTCAATTTGACCATTCCAGCACGGTAGTACAATTCTTGCCTTATTCCAGAAACACTGTAAGTGTTGTCTGGATTGTTGGTTGTATTTCTATGAAAGCCTAACATTTGCAAACACAATTGGTCTGTACCGTGTAAGTAAATGTTGTCAATAATTGGTTGTAACTGGAATGGAATATTTATTGCTACATTTGCGTAGCAATTTACACCAGTTGTATTTGAAATTTTGAATGGACTTAACAGTTCTGTGTCGACGTCAACTGTTTGGAGTGTGCGTTGCTTCTTAGAAGAGGAAGTTGAGTTACTTTAAGCAGAAGATTCTTCTTTGGTTGTGGTACTTGATGAAGTATTAGCTTCTATTACTTTCTTTGGAGGAATTGCAGTGAGATCCTGTATCATTGCAGACTGAAGTAGTTTTCTTTTACAACGTTTTGCTTTTTGCAGAAAAGGATAGGTTTTAGATGGGGGTGTAGAGTGAACACAGTGGGCCTCATTACGAGGTATGCCGTTAGCCATGCCGCTATTGGCGCCATGGCTGCCGGCAAAACCGCATCCGTGTCCGTGTCCTCGGAATGAGGACTTACAGGACCATTCCGAGTTCGGATGGCCCGGTAATTCCTCACTCAAGGACACGGACACGGTTCATCCCCATTCCCATTTCAGCCCCCATAGGGCTGAATGGGAATGGGAGAGGGAGTAAACAACGGGCCATTACGAGATGGCCCGTTGTTTGCTCCCTCTTCCCCTCGCGGGACCCGGTATGCATGCCTGGTTTTCCCAGGCGTGCTTAACGTGTCCCGCGAGGAGACCTCGTAATGTGGCGGAACGGGTTGAACGGTTTATTTTCATGTTGCACACCGTGTTCAATTTGTTTTGTTACTTCTTGGAAAATGCTACACTGCTCATTGTTCAATTGTGATTTTAGTACAGCAAAGACTTTTGTAGATTGTTCATACTGACACATGGGGCCTCATTACGACCCTGGCGCTAAGTGTTTAACAGCGACGTAAAAGGCTGCGGCGCCGTTAAACACTTAGCGCCTTACTACGAGGTCCCTTTGCGGGACCCGACCTTAACGGCTGGTCTACACCAGCCATAACAGTAGGGACCCGCAAAGGGACCTTGGTGCTAAGTACGGTACCGCAATATGCTGTACCGTACTTAGCGCCTTCCCCATTCCCATAGAGCCCTATGGGGCGAAAATGGGACTGGGGAAGGGCCATGGTTCAATGGGGAATTACCGCCCTACCAACCTTGGAATGGGGTGGTAATTCCCCATTGAACCATGGCAGACCTGTTACAACACCAGCACCAACCATGGTGCTAATAGCGCCATGGTTTAGCGCCGGTGTTGTTATGAGGGCCATAGTGTTTTCAACTTCTGTCATGGCTAATTCTGCATCATTTGCAATTAGTGGCTGTCCAAGTGGTTCTTGGCTTCCTGTTACAGAAGGTTGACTATTGTCGGGAGTGTCCACATCTAGTTGGGCCTGGAGTTCATCTTCGTGTTGCTGTTCATTGTGCAACATTGTTTTGTACTGTGTAAAGTTTACATCTGTTATAGTACTTTAGTTTGCTTTGAAAGCGTCTTCATAGGAGTCATAGGTATCGCGTATAATAATTTGATATGATTAATTAAGATGTGTTTGGTAAGTTTCACTAAGCTGCCTTGACAATTTGCCACTTTGTATCTACCTTTCTTTTTATCTGGTTTAATATTATTTTTGCATGTAAAGTTTTGGGCTATATAGTATAGACACATGGTTTCCGAAGTGGTACTCCTGTTTAGGTAGAATGTGTCTAGTAAATTGTTTTTCAAAATGTCTTGGCTGTTGGGATCATTGTTGGCTATTGTTTCTATGTCCTAATATGATTAGCAAACTCTTTTTCTTGATTTAGCAGGACCAAGACTTAGCCATACTATATTTTCAGATTTTCCATACAAGGCAGTACTGGTTAAAAGGTCTGCAGCTTCATAGCAGCCACATTCTCAATGAGAGAGCATTTTTATGCCTAAGCTGTACAATTTCTGTTACAGCGTTTTGTCAGATGATATGTCATCCCAGAGGTCTTGAAGCTCTGTTTTATCTGCTTTGATTAAGTAGGCTGTGACATATCGTGCAACTGCAGTGGAATTGTCTGCACTGTACTGCCTATCTATGTTTGCATTACATAGGGGGGCAATGATTGCATTGGAATCATTGATGTATTTTGATTCTTCTGTTCTTTTTATGAAATATATGTTCTTAGTGATTTACCTTTGACACTATGGGCATCATCACGAGTTCGGCGGTAACCCTTAAAATCAGCAGTAACGCTATCAGCGCTGATTTTAAGGGTCCGTCGGATCACGAGTCCAAATACTGCAGGCGCCATTACAGCCGACGCAAGTACAGCCGGCTGTGCAAGCGTCAGATGTAAAAGCGCCAGTAACCAATTGCGCTAAAACATTGCAATCACAAGTCCGGCGTAGGAGCAATTAGCGCCAGAAAAGCGGCGGATAATCCGCCGAAAATACCCACAGCAAATGCTGGAGGTAAAAGAACACAGGCCATAACAATAAGGGCCCAGGTGAAACCAATGCAAATAATAGGCCTACAAAGGACCCACCCATGCACAACACACACTCCCTAACACCATTTCACCAGTAGGAGCAGGAAGGAGACAGCAATAAGGGCCCAGGTGAAACCAATGCAAATCAGAGGCCTACAAACGTCCCACCCATGCACAACATACACTTCCAAACACCATGCTGCCATTTGGAGCCGGGACCCTTGATGTGGACTTCTACCTGCTGCGCCTGGAGCTACAGAGTCCTGCCAACCAGGCCAGGGCCCTGGGTGTGCAGGGGGTGGTGGGGAACAGGAGAAGGAGGAGGAGAGCAGCACCAGCAAGGCAGCCAGCCATCCTTAGGGTCAGGCCAACACCCTGGTGACTGAATATCGGCTGGACAGGGCAACCATCACCCAGTTGCTGAACACAATCCAGGCTGACATCGACAGACGCATAGCCATCAGCACAGCAGTACCTCCCCTAGTGAAGCTTGTGTCTGTGCTACAATTCCTCGGGACTGGCAGATAACAACACACTGTTGCCATGATGCATGGCATGGACCAGTCCACATTCAGTTCCATGCTGGGACAGGTGCTGGGTGCACTGTTGAATCATGTGAATGAGCACATCGCATTGCCAGCCACACAGGCACAGGTGAACCAGCTGAAGGGTCAATTCCATGCCATTGCCCAAGTCCCGAATGTAATAGCAGTCCTGGACTGCACACATGTAGCACTCGTACCACCCCAGGCACATGAGGCAGCCTACAGAAACCAGAAGCAGTACCATTCCCTGAATGTGCAGATGACATGTGGCCCTGACCTCACCTTCAGCCACTGCTGTGTCCGCTACCCAGGATCTACCCACGACTCCATGGTACTGCGCAACAGTACCCTGCCAGCGTACATGGAAAGGCACTGAGGCCAAAACACATTGCTGCTGGGTGAGTACAAATGTATACCATAATGCATGTTAATCCACAACTGATGGGGCTGGTCACACACAATGAAATCCCTAAATGTCAATAGGCAACACCATCAGTGCAGCATTTCAAATCAAGCACCTTGCACGTGAAACCTTGGACATGCCCAACACAGCAGAAGACACCCATTCAGGATGTAAAAGACATGTGGCAGCACAGTGACATATGGAAGGCCTACCACCACAAAGCCTCTTGTGTGAGTAGCACTATGCCTTCCAAAACTGACACAGTACAGGCATCCCACCCTGCCCACCCGACAGTCATGCAAATGTAGCACAAAAGTCTCCACATCCACAAATGCACCACACATAAGTAGCCTTAGTAATGGCAATGTACATCCCACAAACCCTGTCCCCCGAATGGCCAATGAAATGCATGGAGAACAGTACAGAATAGTGACAACCAGCAGATACAACTGCAGCCAAAGGGAATGGCAATGACACATGAGGTAGCCACTTCTCGCATGCACAAGCAGATGGATGGTCCCCCTTGCCCAGTGTCAAGTGAATGAGTACTGCCACATACTGAAACAGAGGCGTACCAAGTTGTGAGTACCTCATCGATTCAATGCTGCTCGTAGCACAACACACTCCACAATGTTATTAACCAAATGACAAGTATGGAAAAATTATACTGATGACTGAGCCCTGTACACCCACTGAACTTACCTTGTCCCTAAACCTGCTGGGCATACAACCTTGCCCATGCTCATACACGGATCTGCGTGGAGAGGGCATTTGGACTGCTGAAGGCACGCTTCCGGTGCCTTGACCGTACGGGAGGGGCATTGATTTATGCACCAGAAAAAGTTGGAAAAATTGTACTGACATGTGCCATGCTGCACAACATCTGCTGTCGCAGGAATGTGCCACTGCCCCCTGATGCTCATGTGCAGCCACCTGAGGATGGGAGTGAAGGTGATGACGTGCCAGAAGGTGTTGCACGTGCACAAAGGGTTGGGCTGAGGGAGGGGAGGTTGGCCAGACAGGGATTGATTTAAGTTTTTTTTTTTAAACGGGTGACGGCTACATTCAACAAATGTCACTTCCACATTAAATAGCACTTTTTCACAATCACCATTGTCCATGCTTTGTGGTTTTTGAAACATGATTTATTCTCAGTGTAACAATCCCCCCTCCCCCCAGTGAACACCCAGCACACAATCCCCCCACCCCTAGTGTACTCCCCACAACAGTGCTGGTAGGTGCATGTTTGTTATCAGGGCACCCACAACAATGCCATTTCTGACTTGGATGGTCATGGACGCTTTCCTTGACCAGGCCCCTCTGGTGTGTGTGACCTCAGGTGGCGCATTGAACGGCACCTAGGAGACGGCTCAAGGGATCCCTCTGTGGGTGTGGTGGAGGTTGAAGGGACTGACCTGGTTGCCTGCATGTGCTGTCGGATAAGGTTGTTCCCCTCCCTTGTCTGCTGAGCAAGTGCTGACACTGACTCGCACAACTCCCTCACCCTTTGTCCAAACCCTGTTAGGGTTGCGGTGCATTGTTCTACCACTCTGTGTGTGCGCGCATTGTCATGCGCTATGTACTTGCATCCATGGCTTATGGATGCACTGATAGCCTTGATGTGCTGGCTGTGCACCTTGGCCATAGATTCAACTTTGGCCTGTATGGCCTCAATCACGTCCAGTCGGCCCATCACTGCTGCCCCCGCGATGAAGGGTACCCCTGGTGTGGCAGGTGCCGGCCTGCCACTTGTGCGCTGTTGGGGGGGGCTGCATGGGGACATGTTGCCGGGTGGGATTGGGCTGCCGGGCTCTGAGTGCCGGTCTTCATGGCTGCCATGTGATGGTGTGTCCTCGTCTGGCTGTGGTGTGCGGACACGATGGGCACATGCACACATGGGGTTTGTGCTTGCTGTGTGCCTGGCCCTGGGGTCACCTGTGGTGTGACCATCCCTTCAGCATCACTTCTTCCGGGTGAATACAGACGTCCTGCCTGATGGCCACGTGGAGGTGTCACGCTGGCCGTGGACTCCCTGTTGGCATGTGGGTGCTGCAGCGGTCTGGTAGGGCTGCGTTGTGGTGGAGTGTGAGGTGGCCTGCGTCAGTTCCCTTCCGTGCGGCCCCTTTGTGGGGTGGTGGTGCCGGTGGAGGCTTGCTGCCTCGGGCGCCGTGATGGTGTGGCCTCCTCCCCATCATCTTCATCCTGTGGGGTTTGCCGTGTGCCTGTGGGGTACATAGGGTGTGGTTTGAGTTTAAGGCAAACTACATTAGTATCATGCAGTTCATGCCATCAAGTGGGATTGAAGACAGTATCAATCATGCATTCAACTTGCATTTTGTTCAGTTGCCATGTGGTGATTGGTGTGAGTGTGGAGGTACACTGCATGGGAATGTTTGTGTGACAATATTACATGTGAGGTTAAGATGCACTGCACTCAGGGTCCTGGGGGTCTATTCTTGCACACTCACACTCTACATAGCTGTCCCATGGCTATGGATGTCTATCCCCTGCCCCTTCTATTGATGCACTGCACGTGCAGGGTAGTCTAGGCAGCACTACGGTTCAATGGATCAAGGGGTCACTTATGGGTGCCTGCAGTGCCTCACAGGCATTTCTTCACATTCATTCACTCATGGTCTGCATTTGTGGTACTTTCAGTTGCATGCATTTAGGGTGGGACTCACCTGAAGTTGGATCAATGCAAGTGCCTGTCTCCGCTCCACCAATTCCCTCAATGGTGCTGATGTCAATCAGGGCACTCATCTTCTCCTCCCAAGGTGTGAGTTCAGGTGGGGGTGGTGGTGGCCCTCCTCCAGTGCCCCTGCTTGAACTCCTGTGAGATGAAGCCGCGGACTCTCACATGTAGGTCGTTGAGGTGCTTGCGGCAATCCTCCCCATCCCAGGGCACTGCAGTGACCCTTTGGCTGATGTTGCACCAAATCTGTGCTCTGCGCTGGTCATTGGCTTTGCGCTGCTGCAGCTCTTTGTGATGGATCTCGGCCTCCTCCACCAGTACAGCCAGCTCCTGGTCACTAAATTTGGGCTTTCTCACCCTGTCCCTAGTGCGCTCCTGTGACATGATTTGGTGTACAATCGTGTGGATGGCTTCCAGGGGCTGTGATATCTGACAGATTGTGATTTCGAAGATGGCCGCCACTTTGTTTCCCGTTCCTGCGGTGATGCGTTTCCCACGCGCTAATCGCACGTGCTCATGTCGCGCTCTATTAGCGCAATGTGGCACGGTGCGCCGGATTTACGGGTTCTATCCGTTGCGCGCTATTTGCGCTACGGCCATGTCCCTGTGCGCATGCACAAAAACTTGTGATCTGGCGGATTGTCCGCCGGGGGGGTTGGCGTTAGCGCTATTTAGGTTCGACGGGAAAACCGCTGCATTACCGCCGAACTCGTGATGAGGCCCTATGTCTAACTGAAGACATGAAGTTGTTCACTTGACCGGTTGTTGTAACTGGTCTAGGGAAACCAAAGCAGCATTTGGTGTAGTATTTTCCTTTGTTTTTATATTTACGACAACAATATTTCCCACATTTGTGCCTTTGAAATTGTAAAATTTGTGCATGAAGGTTACTATGTGTTGTTTCTGAAGGGATTTCAAATTTAGGAGCATCTTTAATCCATAAAAGCATGTGGATGGGTGGTGCTTCTCTGGTTTGGTATTCTTTTCTCCAAAAGAAGTGTTGCACTTCTCCGAGGGGAGGAACAGTTTTATTACAAATAAAGTGCAGCATAGCAATTAATCGATGATGGAAATATCTTGAAACATTTATAAGATCTAGATAGCAGAGTTCTCCTGGTGTTTTTATATCTATGTTTGTTTTGTTTTTGTTTGATATGCGTAGGAAATTGTGTACATCTTCCCATGCATATTCTGTACAACTTAATGTAACAAATCAAATGGGTGGGCCAAGGTTTCTCATCATACACCATACACCATACATGTCCATGACGTCCAAACCATTATTCTTTTGTACCACGCATGTTTGCTAAAAGATTTGTAATACTTGACTGTAAAACCTTATCTTTTTCTTGCACTTTTTGTAGTAATTGCATAGCTGGCATATTTTGAAAATGGGTACCTGATTTTAATGTGTCGGCAACTCCGTAGCATAGATTTGCTAGTTCACTTTCAAGGAGAAGGTGGAATATGTATTCCACGTTGTGTCTGAATCTGGGGTCATCAGAATACATTCGTAAAGAACAGTATTCTGCTGCTCTTATTTGTTTGGGTCTATCATCATACCTTCCTCCTTTTCCAGTAGGAAACAGTAGAGGAAAGTCATGTGCTTCTATACTTTTTTCCCATATGCAGATTGAAGATCCTTTGGTTTGTCGCATTTGGTACATTTCCAGTGCATCCTCCATGGTGTCTTTAGAGTGTAATAGATGAATTGTATAATCGTCTAAAATAATGGATTCTGTAGCAGGATCTAAAAGTTGAAATTGACCAGTTTCTGATGTCTCTTGAATTATTTCAATGGTTTCCCTCAGGTTTTCTTCAATATTAATTTTTTTGTAGTATTCATTGTTGTCTTTTATATATTGCAGGGCTTGTCTAACTTTATGTAAGTCCACAAGTTGTTGCCAAATGTTTTTGTCTTTTGTAGGTAGGCCATTTACTAAGACAATTAAAGATTGATCTATTGGATGTTGCACTCCCACAGTGTGTACATTTTCTTTGAGATTTAATGGTAAATAAACTACTTTGCCACAAATGCCTTTCACTAATTCAGAGGGAGGTAATTTAGCTGTTTTTGGTTGAAGGCGTATTATTGTTTGAAATTGGTGCATTGTTTGAATTATGATGCTCTCATATAAGTTGAGTTGTTGCAGAGGTTTTGGTAGTGGGAATAATTACAAGTTATTTGTGATAGCACGTGAAGGAGTTTGGTTGTTGTCAAGTTTTGCAGTGCAGTAACAGCAAAGTATTAAGTCGTTAGTAATTTCATATTTGTTTTCTGCTATACGGTAGAAAGCTAATTGGAACCATTTGGAATCTTCATTGTCTTCTATTTTGTACGTTATGTCTACAGTTTTTGTGCTACTTTTATAAAAAGTCCTGCGGCAATACACACACACATGGTTTGGTACTTCTGTGGATGTACTTTTAAAATTTAGTATTTCTTTTTTGTATGTGTGTAATAGAAGGTTGCCATATCAACAGTTGTTGCTAGTTTGTTGCAAAGTTATTGCATTTTTGAAGTGGTTTTCACTTCCAAAATATTTTCTCTGGATATGCTCTATTTCTTCGAGTAGTTGTTTGGCTGTACCAAGTAGAAGATTGTTATTTAAATTGGTTAGTGCTAAAGCAGGACTTTTAGCATAGTACCATTTATCGACCAGATTTCTTATAGTTGAATGATGTGTTGATATCATTTTGATATGATGGAAGGTGCTTTTGCAAAGAGGACCTGAAATGCAGGCTAGAGAATGTCCTTGTAGTCCTGTGTATTTGTGCGCTGGCACTGGGCAGGCATCTATATTTTGTAGTAGTTTCATTTTGAATTTTTCTTTGCCTTTCACATACTGATTGAGGAACTGGGGTAAAGATTTGAAAGATTTTTTGGCAATGTTACACATTGATGTGCACAGCCTTTTGTAGACTGGATGTATTGGTTCAGTGGAATGGAGAGGTGATACTGAGATTTCTGGGGACATTTTTGTGAGCAGTGTTTCTTTTTTCATAATGGTATTATAAAAATGTTCATACCCTCGTCCACTGCTATGTATGGCAATTGGGTTTATTTGCTTTTGTTTGTATGCTTCTGCATTGAAATATCGTTCTGTGCAGGTGGTGTGACTCCATACCCCTCCATATTTGTTGATGCGAAGCAATTTCGTTGATATTCTGTTTATTGAGAAGTCTTTTTTCTGTAGTTTAGTATTTAGTTTTGTTCGTGGTTTCATTCTGTTTAAAACTAAAATAAATAATTTCCTTTTGAGAAGAATTGCACTGTCTATGAGAGCTTCTAGGATTCATTTTGTACGATAGAGTTTAAGGGTTGTGCATGATTTCTCTCCTGTTTTCATAAGGTTCTGAAGGACTCTCTGGCGGAATATTTTTTGTAAATATTCTTGCCACTACATCAAGATTTATAAGTGCAGTGTTAGCAATAGTGGTAGCTGAAGTCCTGTTAATCACTTTCTGTTTTGTTTTACATTTTGAAAGAGGAGGAAAAGTTCCTGTACTGGAAGCTTGTTTTGTTTCGCTTAATGACTGTATTAGCTGTTTTGTTTGAACTTTTTGGACAAATTCTGCTAGAGGTGGATGCTTATTTTGGAGAGTTTTATTTTGATGTTGTTTACTTTTGCATTGCTTTCTACTGAGTTGCGTTTTGGTAGGCATTCTTTGAGATCTGTTGGAGAAAAAAAAGTGTGGGTTGGGCTGTTGTGCAGTGTATGTGTGCTTTGTGCATGATTATCTGAGTCTGATGGTAAGGATGTATGTGGAGGTGTGTGATTATGCAATGGGCAGCTACATCAGGTTGGTAAGGCTATTCTTGTATTTGTGTATTACTATACTGGGGTTCAGATGACAATACAAAGTATACAGCTGGTCATGGGAAGCACTAATAATAAATCTAATGTTGCAGGGTTAATACAATTGTTTGTTCTAAAATACTAGAATTCTACTGTGTTTGAGTAACAGTTAGAACAGTATGGTAGTATTGCACTTACTTTTTTGTATGGAAAGAGTAGGTTTCTTCTGAATTCTTGTTCATGCTTCAGACGTTGCCGCTTTTCAGGAGAGTGGTCTTCACTGCAATTGTAAAAGAAAGAAGTTAATAAATATGTGTGTTAATAGCACTGTTGTTTATGTAGACATCGATTTCTTTGTTTTTGCCATAGTAGTGCTTTCTGATAACTGAGCATATTATGTGCATGCACTTTCCTTGAATGAGTACAGTAGTAAGCACACAGAGCACACTTGGCATCTTAACGCTGTGTTATTGGATGATAGGAGATAGAAGAAATAATCATATGCTTGTTTTGCTATTTTTACAGGGTAAATGACCGGAACTGTACAGAAAAGCATTCAATGTATGCATTTGTGAAGGTGTGGGAAATAAAGCAGAAGGATTTGATATAGAGGCAGTGGTGTTGTTTCAGCTGCGATTCTTTCAAATGCTATTGTCTATCTGTGTGCATGAATACAGATGCATGTACTCATCCTGGCTGAGTTTCATTTTATAACACACTGCAAAGCTTTCTTTCACAATTATACTGTTATTTCTCCCACCTTTTAATATGAAATGACACTTTTTTAGATAGCTGTGTGTGTAAAGAAAAAAATGGAGAGCAGAAAGGTTTGCTAGTGACACTTGATCATAGCAGATGGGAGAAATGACATTAAGTTTATTTTAAAGGTTTTACAGGGTAAGTGGCAGTTACTCTGTTTATATGCATTTATACAAGAGTTGAACATTTACTGTGCATTAAATATTCATACCTATAGGTTGTGTTCATGCATATGGATGTGCATTTATCTGCAAGTAAAAATCTTGGAGAGTTTTTTAGTAGTTGTTGCTGTAGGTGCTTTGCAGTCACAACGCAACCCAATTGTACTCAGAGTGATCAAAAGTACATCTAAAGTGCTGAACTGTCATGATGGAGTTAGATGTGGAGTTCTTGGATGTGATTGGTGGCTGGTTGTGTGACTGCTCAACAGTAGCCAATGAGGAAATGGTGCAGAGAGTGAAGTGGAAAGGGTTGAAGGGCTGCCCCAGTGTTACGCGCTCCGCAGACACCGCAGCTGTCTGCGGACAGGGCGTGCCACATATGGGGCTACTCAACATATCTGGCATGAAAATAAGACTGTAGGGATCAGCCAATCAGGTTTTGAGGTTCTGGTTTGTATTGTGAGAGGCTGTGTGTAGTGAAGATGGTAAAGAAAGTCAGGGTGTTGGTGCTTGGAGATATATTTGTTGATAGTTTGGAGCAGTATGCTAAATGTACGAATGTTGCAAACAATTTTGATGTAAAAGGAATGGAGGTGGTGTGGAGCACTTTGCCTGGTTTCAATTTGCTGGCAATTGCACACGTTTGTGAAGATATGGGCAAGGTGAACAGTCCAGATTTGATTGTTCTGCACTGTTGTGCTTTACATTTGCCCCCACTTTGTTGAAAGATGTAGAAAACTTGGTTCAGGCAGTAATGAAACTACTTCCAAATGCCAAGGTAATTTTTTTATGGTTTGGTACCTAGGGCAATATGGGACAATAGTTCTGTTTTTTTGTCCTCAGCCAAATATTGCTATGTGTTTAATCAACTGAGGTATGTTTGCTTTCATGCTTAGAGCTGGCATGTTCTTTTGCAACAATGACAACATTGACTGTGGTAATGTTGATTATTTTAAAGAAGATGAAGATGGCATGTCTTTATCCTTTATGGGAAATGCCATGCAGTTTTGGAACATAAGTATTGCTTCGGAGAAGCTAATGTGAAGATATTTGGAGGAAAATAAGTAAAAAAGCCCCAACAAGAAAATACTAAAAAAAATAAAAGGTGTTTCTGAAGCATCTTAGAAAAAAAAGCTCTTTTCAGAGCCAACCTTAAAGGTGAAATGGGACACACTATTTAAATTTTCATTCCCCACTCTCAGATTTTTCGATTTGTCCGTGGACACCGCGGTTTTCTGCGGACAGCGTGTATTACATACGGGGATTTTGAGATTGAGAGGCATGCAAATGAGACTTAGCAGAGGAAGGGATTGGTCAATAGGGTTTATTGGGTGTGAATAGTGAGCAGAGACTTTGTCAGAAAGTCTTTTTCCTAAGAGGAAAACAGATAGCTATGGCTGTGTGTTTCAGAAAGCAGATTGTCTTTATTTTGGGAAATTTGTGGATACATTGGTTGGAGGTGCATGCAGATCGCTGATGAGTGCTTGCATATCTTGGATTCCCTCACGTGGAAGTGCACTGGCATGGAGTGCGTGGAATGAAGTGGCTAGATTTGGTACCTCTTTTTTGCTACTTTGGTGACATAGTGTCATCCAGACATTATTATTATTCATTGTGGAGGGAACAGTTTATAACATGTGTTTGGAATCTCTTTGTCATTTGCAATGAAAGAGGGACTTGGGAAAGTTATGGACATGTTTCCAAACTCCCGAGTCATTTTTTCTCGTATTGCGCAGAGACAAATGTGGCTGCATTCTTCTTCATTTGGTCCATAAATGGAGAAAGCAAGGTGCAATGTTAACAAGGCTGTTTGTGCCTTTTTGAGAGATTTTGGCATGTCTTCTTTTCACAATGAAAATATTATGTTTCGTAGCACACACATTTTTTGCAGAGATGGAGTACATCTTACTTATGCTGGCAATTAGATTTTTCTGCGAAATATACAAAAAGCATTGAACCCTTTTTGGAATCACAGCAATCCATTTTGCAACAGGTGTTGAGCATTTGAAGTTTTTGAAACACAAAAAAAATCACAAAAGGGCTCTTTTTAGAGCCACTACTTCCTCCCAAAGAAAAGTCAAATGGTTCTGCTAGGGCAGCACCCCAAAATTTTAGATGTCCGCGGACTTCTAAAAAAATACACAGGGTCCTGCGCTATTTATTTGCCACCTCTATTTTTAGACTGTGAAAGGTTTGGTTTGGTTTTTTAAACTCGACACACAAGGAAAGGAGGGGAAATGAGGGCAAGGAAGGGACACCAAACACAGGGATAAGCAAGGGCATGTGGAGAGAGGAAGATGTAGGGTGGGCCCTATTCAGGTAGTGGGCATTTCTTCGTGTGCTCCTTGACCGCAGCCTCGAAAGCACTTAAAAGGTTCTCCCCATTGCAGAGTACTGGATCGCAGTACATACACAATACTGTGACCCTCGAAAGGTAAGGGTCAACAGCGTCACGTATGGCTTGCGAGACAGCTGGAGGGATTCACTGCCCCACAGGAGTGTTTCTTGTGGTGGCAGGAGCGGAAACAGAGGATGCTGCAGTGGAACTCAACCTACTATGTTTATTCTAAGGTACAACCTTACAAATAGCCCCACCGTGGAACGAATTTAGTTGTCGCTTCATTGATGTCGTACCATAGCTATACAAACCAGGCTTGCCACAACTCAGCACCATCTGACACTGGGTGCAGTGCACCTTGTTTGCACATGCTTTTGGTGCTCCGTCAAGAGTGGCAAATAACGGGGGGGGCGCTGTTGTGCGCAACTAAGATGGCCACCTGATCGATGCGCTCCGATCCCACGAACATCCTATATATAAATAAATCCTTTTTGGAGCCACAGAGAGTAGAAACTACTACACCGTCCGTTTCCCGTACTCCTGCTGCACATTGTGTGCAAATCCTGCTCGAAACCGCGGAGGTGCGAGGGAGTTTGCAGCCCCCTTCAGACTAACGGCTTCTCCAGTGGACTGCGGCCCGCCCCAGGGCTCCGAAAGAATCCTACGCCAGACCGAGGTGCCATCATCAGCAAAAGGATGCGTGGGGGAGGAGCGCCGATCAACGTGGTGCAGCCGCACGGCACGGGCCTTGGGGTGTACCGTGTGGGCAGACATCAGGACCCAGGGTGGACAAGAGGTGGTCTCTGGCTCCGTCCCACCTCCTGGATAACAACTGGGTCGGCACGCCATATTTCATGCAGGGCCCCAGCCGACTCATGCCTCGGGCCTGCCGCCGAGCGAGCCCTCGTCCGACATTGCGAAAGCAGGTGAGAGATGTAGAAGCGTGCGGACCCAGAGACAGTGGCAGTGGCACAAATTCAAGTTTTATAAAATCCTTTTTACACTGGCTGCCACCCAGAGGCAGTGCCAACGTGGGAGGTCGCAGAACAACCAAAGACCCGTGTGGCAACATCATATACATTACATAAGATTCGGTACACTGGTACCCAACTGGTTGCACAATATAGGTATTGACGTTGTTCTGTACAGGCTATACTAATGCTGTGTAGATGGCTGGCCTGACCCACGTCATCGACCCTTGCTCTGCACGGGTGACCCATGGGTCGCAACGAGAAAAAAGCACGGGTATGAAAAAAACTGGCCCAATGGACTCCTACGCCAGCTCCCAACCTCAGGGGACGCCGGCTGCCATAAACATCGGGGATGACAATCCTGCTGCGATTGAACATGACGGCAGAGAAGACCGCCTAATGACCATGGTACAAAATGGCTTCCTGACAGTGAACGTCAAGCTGGATGATATTGTTTCAACTATCAGCTCCCTTAAGGCTAGAGTGGACAAGGAGGGTTTATAGTCATAATAGCGACTCCAAAAATGTCAAAAGTCATAAAATCGAGAAAATAAAGTCGGAAAAAAAAATCGAATTTCTTTTTTAATACGTTTTTTATTCGAAATGGGGGGGTCCCCCCTAACCCCCCTTTTTTTGTTTTTACCTTTTCTTTTTACATGCCGTACCCTAAAAAAATATATAAATTAAAAAATTAAGAATTAAATTTTTTTTTAGACATTTTTTTTCTCGAATTTAATGTAATTCGACATTTTATTTTTGATATTATGACAGACCACCGACAAGGAGAGCACTCGCGTTACAGAAGCTGAGAACAGAATCAGCACAAATGAAGATATGCTAACACAACATGGTCGAGACATAGCACAGCTGAAAGGGGAACTGCGTAAGACTCAAGCAAAATGCGATGACATGGAATCTCGATCGAGAAGAAACAATATCCGTATTGTCGGCATTCCAGAATCCTTCTGTAAGGGTCCGATGGAGTGACAAGTTGAGGTTCTTTTGAAAACTCTTCTGGGCACGGAATCCTTTTCTAACCACTTTCTTGTTGAGAGGGCTCATTGCACCCTAGCGCTGACACACAAGCCTGGGGCGCCACCGCACACGATTATTGTGCGCTTCCTGAACTATAGGGACAGGGACGCAATCCTAAAACTTTCAAGGGAAAAAGGCTCCCTGCAATATGAAGGAAACAGAGTCCACATTTATCCGGATTTTTCGACCAGCGTCCAAATGCAACGCAGATCCTCGGAACAAGCCAAAAATCTTCTGAGATTGTGTCATGTCCCATACGCCCTCATCTTCCCGGCGAAACTACGGATTCAACATGGAGGCAGGTCGCATTTCTTTGAGACCCCTGCGGAAGCCATAGCGTACATTGAGGCATCCATCCCCATTCCTCCCAAAGAACATCCACGAGATCGGAACAGGCCACCACGACCGGGAGACGAAGTGCCAGACTCAGTCGACTGAAATGGAGTTACGGAAACATACTTACTTAAGCTGTGAAGACATCTCTCCCGAGAGCAACGGCTCCAATTGATATTGTTTGAAGAGGGTGGGATTGTGAGCCTCTACTGATGGAGGTCCTGCGACTGCAACTAGCGACCCTCAGGAAAGTTCCACAGGTTATGGGGAAAGGGTTACATCATCGAGTTGGGGTTGATGGTGCGGGCGGGGGTGGGGGTAGGGTACAAAGTTTTGCCACGGTTGGCAAGAGTTCTAAAATGCAGAGACTGGTTGCATCGGGTTCAACTGTTAAGAATGGTGGCGTAAGCGAATCACTTCACACATTGATAGTAATAGAATACCATGGTACTGGGTGACAGGGGGGTAACTGTTAAACTTCTTAACTTCTTTCATGGAATATCCGGGGCCTAAACAACCCGATTAAGGCCAGGAAAAATCGCAGCATACATAACCAGACATAACCCCCAGATCGTGTTACTGCAAGAAACTCACGCACTGGGGCAGGTCTGTTCCAATTTTCTCCCTAGATGGGGCGCATTGCGATATTATACTGAATATTCCTCCCAATCCACAGGGGTTCTGACCCTAATACATCCGAATCCGGGCTTCCGTATCCAGGACGCAAAAACCGACACACAAGGGAGACATGTTGCAATTTGGGGCGAGTTGGCGGGACGGAAGATGGTTATAGTTAACACGTATGGCCCCAACATAGAAGACCCTGAATACTACAATGCTTTATATAATTTGTTGGTTGAAGCTAAGGATGCCGCAGTGATCTGGGGAGGTGATTTTAATACGATACTTGACACAACCCTCGACAGATCTACAACTTCCCATAGAACCTTGACCAAAACCGTATTAGCTATACGACAAATAATGCAACAGATGACCATGGTATACATCTGGCGAGAACTACATCCCCAAGAACAGCGCTTTACTTTCTATTCATCAGTGCATGATTCTGAATCTCGAATTGATTACTGGCTTATCAGCTCAACACTCACAAATATGGTCCAGCACTGCGATATGTACCCTGGTACCCTCTCAGATCAGTCCCCTGTGCCAATTACTATGTTTATCGGCGAGGCTGCCCCGAGGGCCAGGTGCTGGAAAATGCCCCCTGTTCTACTAAGAGACTAAGAGTGAATCACTTTGCACTGAAATGGAGGAATTTTTTCAACTAAACGAAGGGTCGGTAGACCGGTGCGCTACACTGTGGGAAACATTTAAAGTATGGGTACGTGGCACAATTATGGCCAAAACTACGGGTCTGCTGAAGGCAGTTAGGCAAGCATTGGACACAATGGAGGCCAAACTTGAGCTCCTGGCACTCGAATACACCTGTACACATAGTAAAGAGGCCCTACTGGATATTCACACTACACCGGCAGAATTTAATAAACTTGCTACAAGGGAGGTACAATACATGGCTGCCCCGGTCCGAGCTCATAGATACAGGAAAAGTAATAAAGCAGGGAGATTCCTAGCCCAGATGCTTAAGGTCGAACACGGCCATCCCCCTATAGTGACAATCCAGACACCTAGTAGTGACATAGTCAATGGGGACCAAGAAATTAATTATATGTTTGCCGCATTCTATAAATCACTATATTCCAATAGGGACACCAAAACTAAAGAAGAAATAGTGGAGTATCTGGACGTGATTGATCTCTCAACCCTGACTCCGGAGACACGCATGATATTAGACACCCGCATATCACTTGAGGAAATTACAGAGGCAATGAAAGCATTAACATCAGGTAAAGCCCCCGGCCCCGACGGTCTAGGTGCCGAATGATATAAAGAATTCCATGACATACTAGCCCTGTCTTACTGAAAGTATGGGAAGAGGCAATGGAGTGCGGCATACTGCCAGACACTATGCGAGAGGCAGTGATAACGCTCCTTCTTAATCCCCATAGACCCTCTCAGGACATGGGGTCATATAGACCCCTCTCACTCATTAATACTGATGCGAAGAATTTTGCTACCAGGCTCCTGCCCTATATGCCTATATTGGTGCATCCCGACCAGGCTGGCTTTGTACCAACAAGGTCCACTGCTCTTAATCTGCGCAGACACTTTGGAGTGATGACACAGATAGACCCAGCAGCTGATGCGATGGCGGCATCCGTTGATGCCGAGAAAGCTTTAGACTCTGTCTCCTGGGTCTATCTGTTTCAGTTCCTTGAGAGATTTGGGTTGGGAAGATACTTCGTTAGCTGTGTCAGGTTACTGTATACTTGCCCGGGAGCGAAGGTACTAACAAATCAAACCGTGTCGCCTGGGTAGAGGCACCAGACAGGGCTGCCCCTTCTCGCCAATCCTTTTCGCACTTACAATAGAGCCCATGGCTGAATACATCCGTCAAAACCATGCATGTAGAGGTCTTCGTATGACAGGGAGACCACAAATCATTTCCTTATATGCGGATGACACCCTACTATATATTAGGAACCCGGAGGTAAATCTAGCGCCAATTATGGCTGAGGTTAAGAGGTCCTCTGAATACTTGGGGTACAGGGTTAATGTTTCTAAGTCAGAACTGTTTCCGCTTGCACCTAAAACTAGAAATATGTCAGACACACAGGGATTCAAATGCTCACCAACACACATCCGTTACTTGGGGATCAGGGTATCCAGAGACGGGAGTACATTGCTCGCAGAAAATCATGGTGAACTCCCACAATCCCTAACAGTTAAACTACAAGTCTGGAACAAGCTCCCCCTATCCCTATATGGGCGAATATCGTTACTTAAGATGGTAGTGCTACCCAAACTCCTATACCTTTTTTGCAACATACCGATTTGGCCGGGCAGAACATTCATCACCAGACTCAATACAATCGCCACTACATTTCTATGGGGAGGGAAAACACCCAGGTTGAAGTGGTACAAAATGACAGAACCCTTTGCAAAAGGTGGGATTGCAGCACCAGACTTTGAACTTTATTACCTAACATCACAGGCACACTTCGCGAGAGACTGGTTCGACCCAGAGGACACAGCACCACACATTACCCTGGAAAGATTTGCGGCATCCCCCTCAGACCTGCGAGCTATTATGTGTGACCTTAATTGGAAGGACACGTGCAAATATGATCCTGTAAGCGCTACTGCACGTGCATGGGCCAGGATATATAGGAGACTTGCCATTACAACCCCATATGATCCGGAGGTACCATTGTGGAACTTCCCGGGCATAAACCCCAAATTTGATAAAGCACTCCAGGGTACCTGGGACCCACAGAAGCAATTTAGAATGCGAGACATGTTCCCGGAAGGGAGATACTGTGCATTAGACGATTTTGTCGGAGCAGTGGGTGGAGATCACCTTAAGCGATTTCAGTTTCACAGGAAGAAATCTGCCTTCGCCGCCAAATGGCCCTCCTTCCCAGAAGAGCCACCCACACACAATGTATTGCAGCCATGACGGAACCAGGGGGACACAGGAAAAATCTGTCTGCACTATACAGCCTTGTTCAGATCCATTCCAAGCCATGCAATAACATTAAAGAGACCTGTGAACGAGATCTGGGTGTGGAGCTGTGTGAAACCACATGGTTGAGATATTGCCAGTTAACTAAATGTGTATCCATGAACTCAGGGATACGTCTTATTCAGTTTAAAGTTCTGAGCCAGTTGCACTACACCCCAGCCAAGTTAGCTAAATTTGTGCAGGGCCACACGGGAAAATGCCCTAAATGTGACGCCCCTGACGCAGACTCCTATCACATGTATTGGGCCTGCCCACGATAACTAAATTCTGGGGGGAAGTGGCAGAGATTCTGGAAGACATTATGGCAATACCTGCTACACCCTCCCCATGGAAATACCTTTTTGGGGATATTGGTAAGGCTGCAACTACCACTAGACGATTGTTCAACTTAGCATGTGTGGTTGCGAAAAGAAATATACTGAAATGTTGGAAGTCCATAGATCCTCCCAGGTGACTGGACTTCTTGAAAGACCTGTCGATGGTTAATGAACTTGAAGAACAATTTATTATTTCATTGCCATCGAGATGCCGCCCCAAAGACATATGGACACTGTTCAGACTCTATGTAATATGTTATCTGATGAAGTGGACGATCCATCGACACCGCTCTAGTACTGTCAAACAAAGTGCAAATGTGTAGTGTATACTGTAAATGTTCATCTATGTTGTTATATCATGTTGTGATTCGCTATCCGCTGACCCGTTTGGTTTTGTGTACCTCTCGCTGAACAAAAAAAAATGTTTTAAAAAAAAAAGAGTGGCAAATAACCTCCCCACCCAAGACTCACAATGAGTGCTAGTAGTAGGCACTTTCACTACCTCATCCTCTTCATCACTCTCCTCTGCATCCTCATGCCTGTTCCCCTCTGCAAGTCCTTAGGGAGGTGGTGGTGGTGGAGGGGATGAGGGTGGCAATGAAGCCGAAGCAGCCATGGTTGCCATCTGGACACAGCAGGCAGAACTCACAAGCAATGCAGTGAATGCAGGTCAGGAGCAGTGCTCTGTCAGTTAACCAGAAGCACAATGAGGAGCAGTTCTAGAATGTGGCCTTTTATATGGGTGCTGGGGTGCACTTCGCGGACACCTGTGCTGTCCGTGAGCACTTGTTATGCACTCACCTGTGAGGCATGGTAGCAAGAATCCTTATGCCTTTAGGACGGCAGCCAAACCCTTTTATACTAAATGGAGACTGTTCTCCAAACTTCCTGCCAAACGATATTAATAAAACTTTGTTTCACATGACCAGTCACGTGTCTATGGCACGTATTTAGGTCCTTTACTCTGAACTTTCGCTACTTATGATTAAAATTTCCTCGTGGGCAGTTCGTTCTTATGAACCGCTTTCCTTTTGCTTTTGGAAATATCCTGCTACTGTCAATTTCCGACACCTCTCCTCAAATCTGAAGCTTCACAAGGTGTTTCATTCCGGCAGCCTACTTCTTCAACAATTCACGAGTACGTCGTTCCACGCGAAGCTTTCCAGCTGGTCATGTTCATTTCCAAAAGTACTTTCATCCTTTGCAGCGGCCACGTTGTCTACAGCTTACTTGCCAGCGTTTCTCCGTTCGGCTGCTTTCTGTGCGGAACGGCTCCAGCTTTCACTGGCTCCCGCAGTGACCTTCCAGTTTCATTCCACATGGCATCTTTCCATTACCAGGGACTGTGCTTTCCGCGGAATGCTCCGCTCCCTTGCTGATACGGACGGGACCTGTTAAATCAAGGTACAAGACTTTAAGTTAGTAATTTAGGATTATTGATTCCTTCCCTTCCTTACGGATGTACGGAGGTGCTATCAGTTACAGCTTTTCCATTGTGTGATTCAACACTATATCCCAGTCGGATTTTGAGTTCACTTTAAAATGGAGAATTACTTTGACTCAATAATGACTGAATAACTTCCTGCACTCAAGTGAGAACCTTAACAGCACACCATCTTGGAGAACTCAGGATTATGTTGGTGCATTGAACTAAAGAACATTATCCAGAGTGCACCATCCCAACTCTAGTTCGGCCCTCGTTCCGTTGGGATTAGTTTCCTACTAACCTTCCCTTCCTTGTCGTTGTTTTATTACATTTTGGATTCATCTGGAACATTCACGGTTCTTCACATTCATCAAGTCATCTAATCATTTGAGGTTAGTCCAGACCTTAGTGGAATTAAGGGTAAACTCAGTGGAAGATCTGTGAATTACCATTTGTTTTCTTTCTGTACAGATTGGAGGCTGTGCATAGTTATTCATCCTTTCAAGTGATTCATCACTCTGCCTGTATGTTCTTCAGGCAGTGTGTGGAATCATTGGAAAGGATTCTTCTTTGAGGATTCTACACTGAAGGTTTAGAAGATTAGAACCGGATCCTTCGTGTATCCTTTTATTATTCTACATGTATCCTTTTTGTGGTTGTATTTACCAGTGATTGTTTGGGTGGCATGTCAGAATCAGAAGCCACAGAAATGGAGGTAGTAGAACCTGTGGAAGCCTTAACTAGGCTGGTGGGAGATTTGCAGAATGAAATGATAAATGCCCAAGATACGTTGCGTCATCGCATGGATGTCCTTCAGGACTCAATGCGTGCATCTCTCCAACAAGGTAGTGGGTTTCCCGTAACCGGCGCTTAGGCTTCAGGCTCATCTATGCCTCCAAAGGAATCACTACAATTACTGATACCTACTCAATTTCCTCTCGCTCCACCCGAGAGGTTCACTGGAGATCCCAAAACATATTGCACGTTTGTTAACCAGTGCCGATTACATTTCTTGTGTCGGGCCAAGTTCATTTCTGGATTTAACCACCAAGGCGGCATTTGTGTTGTCTTATTTGGGTGGCACAGCGGCAGGATGGGCAAATCCATTGCTGGAAAATAACAGTCTGTTGTTATATGACTGTGACGCTTTATTAGAAACAATAAGTAAGGTATTTGACATGCAATATGCCACTCAATCTAATGATTTGTCCTATCTGGCAAGATTCAATCAGTTAACTTCCGAAACCAGTTGGCCTGAAGAGAAGAAGGCAGCTGTTTTTTACAAAGGGCTGTCTGAGGAACTTAAAGATGCCATATCCACTGTGCCGGTGGTACCTGCAGGGTTTACTGAGCTTCTTGATCTCATCTTACAGATAGACGCTCGCAGAAACGCTCGTAAGGGAGAAAAGAAGCCATTTTTTCCCACAACAGCACGGTCTGATCTGCAAGTTTTGGCTCCTGGTGATCCAGAGCCCATGCAGATAGGAGCCATACGTGGGCGTCTTTCAAATGCAGAAAGGGAGAACAGACGAAAGAACAATCTCTGTATTTATTGTGGTTCTGCAGATCATTTGCTTGCCGCATGCCCTAAGAAACCATATCGGCGTCCGGGAAACGCCAAGACTCGGCCTCAGTAGGGGTCCCTGTACCGAGTTTTAAAGTGGACTCCAGTAAGGTTACTCCCATTGCAATCACAGTGGACTTATGCTTTCACAGTGGTAAGATACAAACTCAAGCAATGATTGATTCGGGGGCTACTAAGAACTATATTGATTAGGCTTTTCTGACACAAGCTGCCATACCCACAGTGACTAAGAAGGTACCTGAAACTGTTAACACCGTTGACGGTTCTTTTCTTACTTCGGTGTTGGTTACTAAAGAAACCATTCCCATTGAGGTGATTCAATGCAATGGACATACTGAGAAAGTAGTATTCAATGTCATTGCAGCACTTCAATATAAACTAATTCTTGGCATCACTTAGTTAAGCCTTCCTAATCCTTTCATTGATTGGAAGTCAGGTCAAATACAATATCCTTCCTCATATTGCAATGAGCATTGCTTCAAAGAAAAGGAATTGGTCAGAGAGTCATCTTTTGCAGCTCTATTAGACACAGCTTCCACTATTGGAGCTGCGTCTGCGCCTGAACTTCAAGTTCCACAAGAGTACCACACTTTTTGTGATGTGTTTGACAAAGGCAGGACTGAACATCTACCACCCCATCGTCCTTACGATTGTCCAATAGAACTGCTTTCGGGTTCTAAGGTTCCCACAGGACGAGTTTATTCATTAACTCAGAAGGAAGATGCAGTTCTCAAGGAATATATTGATAAGGCACTCAAGATGGGTTTCATTCGGCTCTCACAGTCTCCAGCAGCCTCTCCCTTGTTTTTTGTCCCAAAAAAGGAGGGAGATCTGAGATCATGTATTGACTACAGAGCCATCAACGATATGTGTAAAAAATCAATACCCATTATCGTTAATCAGTGTGTTGTTAGACCAATTGGTCTCATTGGTCATTTTCACAAAGCTGGATCTCCGAGGGGAATACAATCTGGTACGCATTTGTGAGGGTGACAAATGGAAAACTGCTTTCAAGACTCGATATGGACTCTATGAGTATCTTGTTATGCCATTCGGACTATGCAATGCCCCCGCTACTTTTCAGTTCTTTATGAATGACATTTTCAGAGATATTCTAGACCAGATTGTGGTCATCTACTTAGATGATATCCTCATTTACTCTTCATCACTCCAAGAGCATATACGTTATGTCACTCAAGTGTTAAGCAGACTACGAGAACACAAACTGTTTGTGAAGGCTGACAAGTGTGTATTTCATACTCATGAGGTGTAGTTTTTAGGTTATGACATTACCAGTACTGGGGTACGCATGAGTAATTATAAGGTTAAGGCCATTTTGAACTGGCCAACACCCAACAATACGAAAGCTTTGCAGTCCTTTTTAGGATTCGCAAATTTTTACCGGCGCTTTATCAAGTCCTTCTCACAGACGGTAGCGCCGTTAACAGCCCTCACCAGTTTGAAAATGACTTTTGTCTGGAACAAAGAAGCACAGACGTAATTTGAAACCTTGAAGGAGGCCTTTACCTCTGCTCCTGTTTTACAACATCCTGATATCGAACTACCATTCTTTGTAGAGGCAGACGCTTCTAATATTGCAGTAGGGGCCATCCTTTCTCAAATCTGCCCAGACAGCATGGAAGAGCACCCTGTGGCTTTTTTCTCACGCAAGCTTAATCCATATGAACGCAATTATACAGTGACGGAAAGAGAACTCCTAGCAATCAAAGACGCTTTACTGGAGTGGAGTCATCATCTTTTAGGAGCCAAACATCCGGTGACGATCTATTCAGACCATCAGAATCTCCAAGCTTTCAAGAACATGAAATGTTTAACTGCACGTCAAGCCAGATGGCATGCGTTCTTTTCTCAGTTTGATTTCCAGATTACTTACCATCCTTCAGGTGAAGTAATGAAAGCGGATGCATTGTCCCGTTTGGGTACTGACAAAGTCAGAACAGAACCCCATCGTTTAGTGGCAAATCTTGTGGTGTGAAGTTGATCTGCCGAGACTTCATTAAAACATGCTTTACAGGAGTGGGTATTGCATCACCCGCAGGAAGTATAATCACAAAATTTGGATATCCCAAAGGGTCTCCCATTTATGCAAGGACTCTTGTACCTTCCTACTGAAGACATTAGTTCCAGAGCCATATGTTGGGGACATGATTCCTTTATGGAAGCTCATCCTGGACAAAAGAAGACCGTTGAACAACTGAAACGATGGTGTTGGTGGCCTACCATGTCCAGAGACGTGATTGACTATGTCAATTCATGTTCCATTTGCGCTCAGTTCAAAAATCAGCCTGGCAAACCCATGGGGTTGATGCAAAAACTACTCGTAACTCGTTGCCCATAAAGAGCATGTCCCCTTGAACCCCCACCCCCCAGCAGTGCAGGGCACCTGCCAGCAGGCCCCCTCTCATGTCCCACTCATGCCCCCCTGCATCCCCACCCCCCAGCAGTGCAGGGCACCTGCCAGCAGGCCCCCACTCATGTCCCCCTGTACCCCCACTCCCCAGCAGTGCAGGGCAACTGCCAGCAGGCCCCCACTCATGTCCCCTGCACCCCCATGCCCCAGCAGTACAGGGCACCTGCCAGCAGACCCCCACTCCTGTCACCCTGCACCCCCACTCCCCAGCAGTGCAGGGTACCTGCCAGCAGGCCCCCACTCATGTCCCCCTGCACCTCCACCCCCCAGCAGTGCAGGGAACCTGCCAGCAGGCCCCCACTCATGTCCCCCTGCACCCCTACCCTCCAGCAGTGCAGGGCACCTGCCAGCAGGCCCCCACTCATGTCCCCTTGCATCCCCACCCTCCAGCAGTGCAGGGCACCTGCCAGCAGGCCCCACTCATGTCCCACTCATGTCCCCCTGCACCCCCACCCCCAGCAGTGTAGGGAACCTGCCAGCAGGCCCCCACTCATGTTCCCCTGCGCCCCCACCCCCCAGCAGTGCAGGACACCTGCCAACAGGCCCCCACTCATGTCCCCCTGCCCCCAGGTCATGACGATCCTCAATCATGGCCCTTATGGCCAGCCTCCCCAGCCCAAAGACCCAACCAAGTATTGCATCCACCCACATAGAAAAGGCAATTACATGATACAACCCCAATGGGAAGTATGTAAATGAACACATGTCCGTCACACACACACACTGGGTGCAAGTGAATGTGAAAACCCAAATCAGGACATGCATGAAACCAATGAGATAATACCACACATCGAAGTATGAAAAAAAATGTATTAAACACAACGTGAATGTAATCAAAATCCAACACACAACAATGGGAATAATAAAAGAAAATATGCATGTCCATAAAAGAATAAAAAACAAGAAATCATAATCCAAAGAAATCCAAAAGAAATGGTGTCCAAAGTCACAGTCCAACAAAGCAAAGGGAAAAAAGAAAGTGAAAACCATTGCTCCATGGTGAAAATTAAAAAAAAGAGAATAATCCAATGGTGAAATATGTACAGATGAACAATCCAGGGTCCATGAGCCCAACTGATGAAATGAAACCTATCAAAAATACTACCTAATAAAAAACTATATACAAAAACGTGGTGCATTGTCCAAGCGCAACCAAAATAAAGAAAAAACGAAAGGAAACCTAACACTATCTAACTATATACAATGGCGGAGGGCAAGTCCAGCGGCTCACTCTGTGGTGTCCCGGGCTAGGGCATCATCGAACTCCATGTCTATTTGCCGGAGGCGGACCTCTGTCCTGGCCCCAAGGTCTCGCAGGGAGGCACTCATGGCCTGTTCCAACTCCCTGCAAGTTGCCTCGAGGCACTCTGCCCGCCTCAAAGCCTGACGCATGGAGAACTCCGCCCTGACCATGGTGAGCCGTGCCTCTTCCGCCCGCCGCCGCTCCTCACCTATCTGCTGGCCCAACCGGTGCCACACGGAAGACACTCCCATTCCTGGGTCCTCCTGCCCTCTGGCCGATGCCTGCCCCTCCGATGTTGATGGCCCTGAGCCATCATTGCTCCCACCTAGAGCCTGCTCCTTCTGCTGCTGTCCATGTGCCGTGTCTGATGGTGCCTGCACATCCTCCATCAGCTGGTCTCCAGTTGTGGTGTCCACCCCTGCTGGGCCACCGACTCCCGACTGTGGCAGGGATGTGAGCTCCACCAAGCTGGCTGTGTTGGTCGGGCCAGGTCCACAGGGGGCCTTGGTGGAATCTGGGCCGGAAGACTGTGTGGAGAACGACTGGCGCATAGTCTCCATGAGGAGGAGAGGTCCGCCAGAGTGTGCGACACATGTAGGAACCCACCAACCAGGGCCCCTCCCAGCAGTGCCATGTCACGACGCTGCTCTCCGTGATGGCGTGCGTTCTCCGCCCAGGAACAACGCACGTCATCACGAATGACACGCGTGCGCAACACGACACCAACCAGGACGGAGCCCATACGTTCTTGGGACCCCTCGTCCGCAGGTAGTGGAGAGGCAGATGGGGTACGTGTATCCCTGGAGTGCGCGGGAAGTTTCACACGCGAAAGAGCCTGTGAGAGTGGGGTACGTGTATAACTGTGGTTCGTGGGAAGTTTCACATGCGATAGGCCCTGTGCGAGCGGGGTACGTGTATTAGTGGGGTTTGCGGGAAGTTTCACACGCGATAGGCCCTGTGCGAGCGGGGTACGTGTATTACCTGGGTTCGCAGGATGTTTCACACGCGATAGGCCCTGTGCGAGCGGGGTACGTGTATTTCGGGGGTGCGCGGGAAGGTTCACACGCGATTTTGCTGTCAGAGTGGTGTACTAAATTTCGGGGGTGCACGGAGAGTCCTACACGTGAATTGGCAGTGTGGGTCCTTCCAGGTGTTCCCTCTACACCCCCCACGGCCCCTGCAGGCAGCCCACACCACAGGGGACTACCCTGCACCCCTGGTCATGTCCCGCAGGCAGCCCATCTACCATGGGAATGCCCCCCCAGCCAAGCCACATGTCAGCTTACACTACTGATCACCCACTCATGTCCCATTGCACCCCCACCCCCCAGCAGTCAGGGGCACCTGCCAGCAGGCCCTCACTCATGTCCCACTCATGTCCCCCTGCACCCCCACCCCTCAGCAGTGCAGGGCACCTGCCAGCAGGCCCCCACTCTTGTCCCACTCATGTCCCCCTGTACCCCCACCCCCCAGCAGTCAGGGGCACCTGCCAGCAGGCCCCCACTCATGTCCCTTTGCACCCCCACCCCCCAGCAGTCAGGGGCACCTGTCAGCAGGCCCCCACTCATGTCCCACTAATGTCCCCCCTACACGAAATAAAGATGCACAGTCATGGCCCACTTCTACACCAAAAAATACCACATCACGCCACCCCATTCTTGAGACGCAATGATTTCCCAATCCACCCCACACTGACATGTGTCTCAAGACACAAACCAAAACTCAACTATGTACATCAACACATGTCCATCACACACATACACTGGTTGGCATTGCCTGTGTAAATCCACAATTTCACATGCATCAACCCAATGAGCAAATCCCACACATGGAACTAAAATATGAAAACATATTATGTCCATAAATAAATAAATGAAATGAGAGCATACCAAAATATCAAACATGAAATGAAAAGCATGTGAAAAAGATGAAAGAATGAAAATGATAAGCAATGCAAAAAAAAATGAAAGAAAAACAGTCCAAACTCTCCCTCCACCAACGCAAATCCAAAAAAAGGTAAAAAAAAGATATCCATTGTTTCATGTTCATAATGATTAATAAAAATGCGAAATCAATCCATAGTCCAACTATTTACAATACATTGTCCTGAAAAAAAAAACATTACTCCATGTCCATAATGAAAAAAAAATCCAAATGAATCCATGATGTAACTATATACAATCCATTGTCCAAAATAAAAATCCATTAATTCATGTGCAATAATCCCAAACATAAATCAATCCATTGTCCAACGATATAAAGGGTCCATTAGCCCAACTAAACAAATTAAACCTACCTAAGAAACTACCTAAAAATATAACTATATACAAATCTGTGTGGCATTGTCCATTGACCACAAATAAAAGGAAAATGAAAAGGAAACCTAACTCTAAAAACTATTTACAATGGCAGCGGGCTAGTCCGACGGCTCACTTTTGGATGTCCCGGCCCAGGCCATCATCAAACTCCTGCTCAATGTCCTGGAGGCGGTCCTCTTCCATGCCCCCGAGGGTTCGCAGGGACGACGACATGTTCTCCTACAACTCCCTGCGAATTGCCTCGAGGCACTAGGCCGCCTCAGGGCCCTCCGCATGGACTTCTCCGCCCTGACCATCGTGAGCCTTGCCTCTTCTGCCCGCTGCCGCTCTGCATCTATAGCATGGCCTAACCGCTGCCACATGGAAGACACTTCCAGTCCTGGGTCCTCCTGCCCCTGGCCGATGCCTGCCCCTCCGATGACGTAGGCCCCGAGCCATCATGGCTCCCACCTTGTTGCTGCTGTGCCTCTGCCTGTGCCCTGGCTCTTGCTGCCTGCACATCCTCCTCCGGCTGGGGTGCAGTTGTTGATGTGGCCACCCCTTCTGGACGTCTGACTCCCAACTGTGGCAGGGAGGTGTCTTCCACCAGCCTGGCCGCAGAGTCAGAGGCAGCTCCACAGGGTACCTAGGTGATACATGGGTGGGAAGATGGCATGGAGTACGACTGGCGCATAGGGGGTTCAGTTGAGGAGGGGGTCGGAACAAGGTCCAGCAAACTGAGGAATCCGGCCCTGGTGAGCTGTCCCAGTAGGTCAACGCGGTCAACGAGCCATTCGAGGTGACGTGCAGTCTCCTCATAAAAAGACTACAGGTCACCTCACATGGCCCGTTGACGCAACGCCACCCCACCCAGGACAGTCTCAACCCGGTCCCGGATAGCCACGTCCGCAGGGAGAGGAAGGCCAGTTGTTGTAAGTGGATCCCCTCCCTGAAAACGGGTCTGGACGTAGGCATCCCTGCTGGTGCGGGATGATGCAGTCACAGGATCGGGGACAGGATTACACACAGGCACCTCCGCGGTGGCCTGTGCTGCCTCCTGTCCCTGCCCCTGCACTGAACCACTGGCACCAGTGGAATCCCCACCTCCAGACCCCGTCTCTGTCCCTTGCGTGGCCTCCTCCTCCACCAAACCCCTCCACCAACCTGGATGACTCCGTGCCATCTTCCTCCATCGGACCCTGTGGTGTCTCAGCTGCCCCTTCTGCTGCCAAGGAGTCCAACTCTGACCTCTGCCTCTTGGACCTTCCCTCGGCAGCTGCGCCCTGGGACGCGGCACCGGACTCCTCACTCCCCAACAAGATTACAACCTGGGAGCGAGCCGGGCCTTGCGTCTCTGGCTGGCGGGATGATCCCTGCCGCTGTGCTCCACATCACCCTCTCCGCCCTCTTCTTCAGCTGACGCTGCAGACAGGGAGAGATAAAACACAGGCACCAGGGCACTGTACAATGGACTGATACACACATGACAGTTGCACATAAGTGGCATTGTTTAACTACAGACACGGCATCACACTCCACGACACACATGTCATTTTAACTCACACACATGAACATTTCAACAGCAATATTGCACCAGGCAGCACCATCCATACACGTACAACAGCATGAACAGCCAAAGGTGAGCCTGACATCACATGAAACATAAGGAGTGCACTAGACATGCACACACGCCACCACACGTACATGCATGTCTACATCTCCTCCAACTGTTGCAGTGATGAGATTAACATACATGTCACATCTGCCATTCATCCTTCCACATATCAGTGTCATGTGCATCCATGTTGCATCACAGTTGCACACTTGTCAGATACACATACATGCACATGTACACAGTGCAGATACATGCATTATGAACCACCATTCATGCCACAACCATGCCAATGTACATACGCAGAAATTCAAACATGTGTGCTCCCACACCTGCATTTGCCCAGCATGCTTACCAACACATACACCATCAATGTGTCTCACAACTGATTGGACTCACATGTGGCAGCCTCACGCCCATGTTCATACACATCCCTACATGGCCCTACATAAACACATGTGCAACCTGCACACTACTGGCACACCACGACACGCACAGCATACTATCAACATGCATGTACACTTACTGCTCGACTCCAGACGGGTCTGCCTCTCAAGGATCTGGACGTAGAGCGCTGGGCATATGCGTTTGAGGACCCTCATTTGATGGTTTGACAGCTGGTGCCCCTTGGCATCCGCTGCCTTAGCGAGGCGCCGGGCATTGTTGAGGGTCCCGGACCTGAAGTCCTCCCAGCGCTTCTTGACATGATGAAAGTCGCGGACTGCCACCCCCTCCGCGTTGATGGCAGTCACGATGTCCATCCAGATCCTGGTCCGTCCTTCATTGTCGGCGCGTGAACTTCCAAAGAGGGCATCATAATGCCCCAGGACTTGCTCCACCAGGACACCAACTTCAGTGGCAGTGAAGCTGGTGGACCTCTGCCTCTCTGGCTGGGGGTTGCCAGTGCTGCCAGATGGTGTTCTGCCCGACATGGCAACCCTAGAGGCAGGAGTGGGTGGGCAACTGGGTCCTGGGGCTGGGCTGTGGAGCGATGTAATCCCAGTCGGGAGTCTTCGGTTCCAGCAGGGGTGGTCACAGCAACTACACCCCTGGCTGACATGCAGACAGCAAATGGAAGGGCACGTGGGCAGCAGGCAGTCAGGCAGCAGCAGATGGCAGGTGGGAGCGTGGCTCTGCGGGGCAGTAATTCGGCCTTCTGGGCAGGAGCGTGGTCTTCCATGTGTTTTCGCGTGGCCAGCTTGATACGGAGTGATTTGGCACGTGAAAAAATTGCATGTCAGCGTGTGCACGTGATTTCATTGGACCAAAGGCCCTTAGCACGTAAGCGCGTAAGTTACATTACGTGCGCAGGCGTTTCCCTCATAGCACGTGATGACAGAGCACACATGGAAAAACTGCACGTCCGAGTGTCATCGCGTGTAATTGGGGGAAAGGGCCGGCGTACATGCGTATCTGACATGTACATGTGGGCCGGTTAAAAGCTACGTGTAGGATGCCATTTCATTGTACGTGCTTTTCGTGGAGAGCGAGTGGGTGAAATCTCTACTTCTTGTCGGTTCACACCCGATTACTTCACAGTGTTTCTAGTTCGTACTCCCTGTTACCTCTGACAGCTCTTTTCTGATTTTTTGTTGGGCCTGTTTCCTCAAACAGAGTTCACTTCTCCTTTTGTCCTGTCTCCTCAGACAGCTTACAATTCTTCTTCTGGCGGGGTTTTTCGCGCGTATTTTTAACGTTCTTTTTCCAGGCAGACGGTGAGTTCCGCACGTACTTAGCAACTGTGCTTGCCTCGTGTGTCGCGTTCCCCTTCAGAGGTCATTGTAGTCTGCGTGTATTACGCCTACGCCTATTTTTGTGTTTCTGGGTGCCTCAGCGTAGTGCGGGTTCATTTTTTCACGCATGTGGTCTATGAGGGGTTACGAGGGGTTGCGTGCATGTTTATTTTTGATTTTGGGATGTCTGTGCGTTGCGTGACCCGTCATCTTCCCCCAGGGGTCACAGACAGCCTTGTTAGAGCACTAGGGTACGAATTCCATCTAGTATCCTAAATTTCACCACTCTGGCTCTTCTCCGCCTTTAGAGAAGAAGAAGAAGGGTGTTCTGGCACGACAGGCTGAGACCCCAGACACGGCTACACACTCCGGCACGTCAAGGAAGCCTTGCTTTAATGACGCGGAACTTGATGCACTTGTGTCCTATGTGTCAGCACATAGCCGCGAAATCTTGGTGACTGCAGGGGGCAAGACCACACCTGGTCAACGTAGGGCACACTGGCAGACCATCGTGGACCGCATAAGTGCCCTTGGATTTGTGAGACGCACAGCTGATGATTGCTACAAGCGGTGGAATGAACTGAAACTCAGAGCAAAGAACAAGCTGGCCTCAAATCATGCCACTACTCTAGTGACTGGCGGTGGGTCTCCACAAGAGGACAACAAACTCACTGAACATGAGTCTGTTGCTGGGGCCTTCGTCACAGGGGAACAGATCTAAGGTGTGGGAGAACTATCTGATTATGATGCATTGTCCGGTGAGTGCCCATGCATGTGTGTGCAATGCATGCGTATGTTGTTTGGGTGACGGGTTCTGATTGAGTGCCAGGTGAGGGTGTGTGTGCCTGGGTGGTATGGGTCACCCATGTGCTTCATCCAAAACATTCAGCGGCCTTGGATTTGGGTGTGACAGTATCCCTTCTGCCCACAGTAGTAACTTAGCGCAACATTACGGCAGTTGCCCTTGAAGTGGCATCTTGCAACAACATTGTTTGTATTTTTCAGTGTTCGTTCAGGCTGATTGTTTCAATTCTCCCACTTTTGCTACGCATTCCTCAGCCCTATTGTCACATTTGTGACATGCTTCTGTCATTGATGAACCCCACATTGGCCCACATGTGTTACCTTGTTAGGTGAATGATTTGACCATTCAGGCTGATTGAGTATTGGCCTGATCACAGACATTTTTGGGGCCTGTTTGAATGTGGAACATGATAGTTGTTTCCTGTCATGTTGAAGTGCACAACCATTGATGTGTACATCAGCCTGCAATCACTGTATTTTTGTACACTGGATGTGTTGCAGTGTGTGGCACATGCGTATTTTGTAACACTATGTAGCATTTTTCATCTCATCATGTCCATCTCACATGGATGGCTGACAGTACTCATTCACTGACATATGGATGTACTTGTGGAATGTAGCATGACTATGGTGCATGCCATCTGTGTGATGGCATGTGTCATGTATGTGTATTGGACATGCCACTCACAGGCCAATGTGTGATGGCAGTGCTACCCAGCATGCAGCAAATGTTTTGCTCTTCCATCTTGGTGTCATCAGTGTCTGCCTTTTGCCTCCCCTTCCACCTCAGTGACAGTGCATGCATGGGAGGGTTATAGTCATGTGGGACATGTGTAAATCATGTACTGGTTCTGTAGCTTGTCAGGCCTATTTGTGTGCTATGGTGCTAATGCCTGTTTCCGTTTTTTGTCTTTCATGTTTTTGCAGGGGATGATGCAATTGATGCTGTTGAGGTTGAGGAGATGGTGCAGACCCAGGAGCAATCTCAGGCACGACTGGGCACAAGTGGGGGATGTGGTGTGGTGGTGGGTGAGCACCCAATCTTGCTGCAGACCATTCTGTCCAGGGGTGTCTCTGGGTGCACCTCCCCAGACCTCTATTCAGGTGCTGATTCGGATGACGAGACCTATGTGCCGTCCCAGGTAAGTGTTTCTGGCAGGGATTCTGTTCTGTCCAACCCACCTGCACCTTGGGTAGAAACCTCTATGGGGATGCCAGTGTTGGTAAGTCCTCCTTTGGCGGTTCCGGATGCAGGGTCACACTCCACAACATCTGATCCTGTTCCTGGGCCAGCAGATCAGAGGGGGAATGCAGTCCTGCAGCCTCAGGCGGTGCCGGCACAGCAAGGCGCAGATCGCCTTGCCCCAAACAGGTGTGGTGGCTGCCGACGCGGTGGCCGTACGCCACCATGCAATACCGTATGGGAACAATCCATGTATGGTATGGCAAGCCAACAGGCAGCATCAGTTGAGATGATGGCTCAAGCAATGGAGAGGGTGGCCACTTCCATTGTCCCCCCTGAAAGGCAGATGGAGCAACTACAGCAGGCAACAGACTCCATTTTCCAATCACACAGGACATGTTGGCGTCCAACAGGGACAGACGGGCGGCACTGGAGACTCTACGCCAATCGATGTCAATAGAGTCCCAGGGCCACAGGGAAGCCCTGAGGGTAGAACTCCATCACCTCAGGGAGACTCTTGTTGACCTTGAGGCTTCCACTAACTTGAGGACATAACAGCAGCCGGAGCGGCTCATACGTTCACTCTCAGCTGAGATGCAGGCAACTCGGGAGGAGATCCGGGTATCATGTCAGGTGCTGCATGGGGATCTCTGCATGAAAATCCTCCAGAACGAGACCTTCCACACCTGCAATGGAGGACCATACCAGGGCTTTGCGTGGGCTGCCTCCCATAGCACCACCACCTCCTGTGGCAGCAGCAGAGGGTGATGAGAGCGGCAGCAGCAGTTCTCCCACATTGGCATAGCCGTGCAGGCCATAAGCCCATGGAGGTGTTTTTTTTCTCCAACATCCACACAGGTGGCTGTTGGTGCGCACCCTGTCCTCGGACCTCCTGGGTGGCATCACCCCCTCCCGGCCCCCACATGGCCATTTTTGATTTTTGATTTTTGATTTTTGATTTTTGATTTTTGATTTTTGATTTTTGATTTTTTTTTACAGTGTGTTGCCTGGTGTGGCTGCCGTGGGCATCCACTGTATTCCAGCTGGGCACATGCAGGCTTGTCCTGAGTTTGGGTTAGATGCTTGGGTTTGTGAGACACACACCCCTCCTGCTTCCCGTTTCCATGGGCTTGCAAAGGGTGTGCCCAAGTGACAGTGACTTACACAGTGACGTTGGACTCCCATGAGCTGTGTGGGCAGTCTGTAGTCAATACTGTGTATACATTCCTAGTGGATGTTGTTGTATTGTACAAAGCATGGTGTATTGATATGTGCTTGTGCATCCATGTCTTCCTCCTAATTTGCAGGTTCATTCCTCATGTCTTCACAAGGCCACCTACTTTGGAGATGGAGTTCATGTTTCATGTTGTAAGCAGTGCACTTACACATTTGCGTGGCAGCAACACTGTACAGTTGGAAGGGGTTGATGTGCTGGCATAATCAGGTTGTAAGACTACCACTACTTAACAGTACTGTCATGTTTTTGCTATGTTTGAGGTTGTGTAGCTGCATTGTATTGTTGGTAAGTTTTTGGTCATGTGTGTTGCTAGTTCTACATTACTGGGAGTATATTGTGTGTGGCCAGTTTCCATTAGGGACACTGTACTTTGTGACACTTGTGTCAGGTTTTGGGGATTGCTTTGTTTACTCTCACATAGCATGACATGCCATGGTGTGTTGGGTGGCGGTGCTGGGGAGGGGTTGGGTGACATGGCACTGGTGTCATGTTGTATTTTGCAAGGGGGTAATGAATTTAGCAGCAAAGAAGTGTGTCTTTTGATGACACAGCATTGGTGGTGTTTGTGTAGGTAGGGATGCACACAATGTAACACTTCCGGGGTGACCAATCTCAGGCTGGTATGGTTGTGACAGTTGATTGTCCCTTATGTCATCATCATTGATTGTCAGATGGTATGTGCCAGGGCTGTGTGCACTCCACAGGGGTGTGATTTTAGGTGAAGTAATTACGGGCTGCCTCACCCCGTGCCCTTTCCCCTTCCATGCGCAGCATGCGTGCATGTGGTTGGGGATGTGGGGGCACCACCATGTCCATGGGCAGGCCCGGGGTGTTGCAACGTTGTGTAAGACACATGCTGCCACTATGATCCTGCACACTACTGGGGGAGCGTATAACAGCTGCCCGCCAGAACGGTCAAGGGAGCGAAAGTGTGACTTGAGCACTCCGAATGTGCGCTCCACTATGCCCCTGGTTGCAATGTGGGCTGTGGTGTATCTTACCTCGGGTGGTGTGGTGGGGTTCCGAATTGGCGTCATCATGTGGGTGCTCAGAGGGTAGGCACTGTCCCCTGGGGAGGTGGTGATGGGTATCATTAGTGGGGTTGTGACATTACTCAGTATCTGACATGCATGCATGTGCTGTGGCATTTATACTCACTGAGCAGCCATGTATCGCCATGCCGCCCAGCTTCTAGGTCCCAGTTTAGGGTTGACATTCTGTAAATGAAACTGTCGTGGGTGGACCCTGGATAGTTGGCATATACTGAGGTGATGATTCCCTTGGCATCACATACTACCTGGACATTGATGGAATGCCAGTGCTTGCAGTTTCTATAGATGTGCTCTGATGTCCTGGGGGGTCGCAGAGCCACATGGGTGCAATCAATGGCACCTAGGACTTTGGGGAATTGTGCCACCCCATAGAAATCCTGGACGGCAGCCTGCCTTTCTGCAGGTGTTCTGGGCAGGTATATGTGCCTGCGGACTGATGGGCGTGCAGTCATGATGGCCAAGACCTGGTGTAGGCAGCGTGACTGCGTGGCCTGTGACACCCCCCCACTATAGCACTTGTCCGCTGAAATGATCCAGTGGCCAAGAAGTGCAGTACATTGAGGACCTTCTCCAGGGGGCTGAGTGCTTGGGAGCACAGGGTGGGGGATGTGAGGTCATCCTCCCACTCACTCACCAGATTGAGTATTATGTGAGGTGGAAACTTGTACCTCCCATACACCTGGTCATCAGGCATCCCAAAAAGGGCGGTTCTGGGTGTGCAAATTCTGGGCCTGACTATCCTCCTCCTCCTCCTGCGGTATCCCACGACCACTGCTGCTAGGAATGGTATATTCATCCTGGCGTCTGAGCTTGTTTGTTGTTTGCGCGCACTTTTATGCTGCACGGGTCCACGTACGCCTGCTTCCTGATTGCATACGTGTTTCCGTTTTAGCGCGTCTTTTTTGGCGCACATGTTAGCCCCATTCGAATCCATGAATACGTGTTTTGAACGTGCATGTGGGCGTTCTGCACATTTGCCTCCTGTACTTCCCCCGTGACGCCCACATTTTCACGCGTTGTTCCCCATTCCGCATGTCACGCCTTCTGTTCCTCCTACTTTTGTTGTGTGCGCCGCGCTATGTGCGATTTCGCGGTGCGCGTAGCACACGCTGTTTGGAGACGTGTGCACCAGCGTGCTCCACGCAGAATTTTGCCACACATCCTGGGATTTACACGCACATGGACTTCATTGAATCGCTGTACTCGGGTTTCGCTGCGATTTTCGCACTGGCACTGCGATTCACACACTTTTGCACACTTTCGCACGCTTGCAAGGAAAATTTCAGCGCACATTAATTCCATGAATCGGCCTGTAAATCCCAATCGGATTTTGAGTTCACTTTAAGATGCATTTCCTTTTTGGAGAATTACTTTGACTCATTAAAACTTTCGGGGTGAATAACTTTCTGCACTCAAGTGTGAACCTTAACAGCACACCATTTTGGAGAATTCAGGATTATGTTTCTGCATTGAACTAAAGAACGCTATCCAGAGTACACCATCCCGACTCTAGTTCGGCCCACGTTCCGTTTGGGATTAGTTTCCTACTAACCTTCCCTTCCTTGTTGTTGTTTTATTTAATTTTGGATTCATCTGGAACATTCACGGTTGTTCACATTCATCAAGTCATCTAATCATTTGAGGTTAGTGCAGACCTTAGTGGAATTAAGGGTAAACTCAGTGGAAGATCTGTGAATTACCATTTGTTTTCTTTCTGTATAGATTGGAGGATGTGCATAGTTATTCATCCTTTCAAGTGATTCCCCACTCTGCCTGTATCTTCTTCAGGCAATGTGTGGAATCATTGGAAAGGATTCTTCTTTGAGGATTCTACACTGAAGGTTTAGAAGATTAGAACCGGATCCTTCATGTATCCTTTAATTATTCTACATGGATCCTTTTTGTGGTTGTATTTACCAGTGATTATTTGGGTGGCATGTCAGCACTTCGAACACCAAAAAAGAGCTTAAAAAGTCCCAAAAAGTATGTAGATCGCCAGGAACATTGTCTGGGACATTTGCATGGGTGAGGTTTTACTGGAAAATACCTTGGATTTCTCAAAAATGCACGTTGCGGACACGTTCGCGAATTGGACAGCTGTTTGTAGGACACCAAATGCGCAGGATTGGTTGTGCACATGCATGCGAGTGTTCTACGGACAGTGTTCCTGTCCCCGAACTAATTAAAAGTGTCACACATGTGCGGCGGATAGTTACGGACAGGCGCGATGTTCGTAGGACCCAAGCGTGTGATGCGCATGCGCATGGGTGTCCTACGGACAGTGTTCAGGTACCCGAACAAAATAAAAGTGCGTCACACATTTGCGGACGGGCGGACATGCTAAGTGTTCTATGGACATATTCATTCTGATTGCGGACAATGCGAACAGGGGGAATGTTCTTAGGACACCTTAATTTGCATGGTTGCGGACATTCGCATGGCTTTAGTGTTCTGCGGACACCCCCATTTTGACTACGGCCAGTGTGAACAGGTATAGTGTTCTTGGGACATACCCATTTTAGTTAATTGCAGACAGGCAGACATCTTGTGTGTCCTAAGGACACCTCCATTTTGATTGCGGACACTGTGAACAGGTATAGTGTCCTTAGGACACCACAATTTTGGTTAATTTCAGACATCCCGGACAGCCGCAGGGGTTTTTCGGTTTTACTTGGAACCACGGTAGTGGCCATGTAGTTATGGTTAAGTTGCTCTTTCCATAGGAAGAGCACTTTTTGGGCTGCTTATAACTTCGCTCTCCCTAGACGGATCCTCACCAAACTTTGCAAAAAAAGTATTTGGGTCACTGATTTTTTTTGAAAAGTTTGGTGAGGATTCGTCCAGGGGGGGGCAAAGTTATAGGGGGGGTCCCAAAACTTTTTTTTTTCCCATAGACTGAATGGGAAAAAAATGTTGCTCGCGCCTACAGCCCAAACCGCTGGACGGATTTCCAACAAATTTGGACCAGGAGCAGCGGCTTGGTCCCGAAAGCGTGCTTTTGCAAATTTGGTGAAAATTCGTCCAGTAGTTTTTTTTAAAATGCCCAAAAAGTAGGTAAAAAAAAATTTGTGATATCTGTGTTCGGTTCGCGGACACACTTCCCTGTTCGCTCCGGGGACAGTGTCCTGATTGGCCAATCGTCTTGCGTGATGTTCGCGGACATGCAACGTGTTCGCTGATTGGACGGCGTGGAGCGTGAAGCGCATCAGATTTTTTGGTAGCGCCCGCCATCTTGGATTCGCGGACATCCGCGGACAGCGCGGTGAAACTTTGTTCAAAATGTGTATTTAGTAGAGTGTGTTGGTGTGTAGGAGTGTTTGGGGAGGGTGGGAGTGTATGAGATAGGATGAAAATTGTGTTTTTTATGTGTTAGACGTTCTTTTTGTGTTCGATTTGTTTGCGGACATCACAGGTGTTCTGAAATGTTCTAAATAAACTGACTGGGGGGTGTTCTAAGGACTCAATATGTGTCTGTTTTGTTCGCAAGCAAAGTGAAACTGTTCTAAGAACACTTGCGGTGTCCGGGGAGTGTTCGTAGGGGGTGTCCTGAGGACGCTGTCCGTATTGTTCTCTGTCAAGTTGAATGTGTTCTAAGAACACCCGCGGTGTCCTGAAATGTTCGCAAATAAACAAAATGGGGGTGTTCTGAAGACGTTTTTGAGAACACTCCCAGTGTCCTGAAATGTTCGTAGGGGGTGTCCTGAGGACGCTGTCCGTATTGTTCTCTGTCAAGTTGAATTTGTTCTAAGAACACTTGCGGTGTCCTGAAATGTTCGCAAATAAACAAAATGGGGGTGTTCTGAAGACGCTTCTAAGAACACTCGCGGTGTCCGGGGAGTGTTCGTAGGGGGTGTCCTGAGGACGCTGTTCGTATTGTTCTCTGTCAAGTTGAATGTGTCCTAAGAACACTTTCGGTGTCCTGAAATGTTCGCAAATAAACAAAATGGGGGTGTTCTGAAGACGCTTCTAAGAACACCCGCGGTGTCCGGGGAATGTTCGTAGGGGATGTCCTGAGGACGCTGTCCGTATTGTTCTCTGTCAAGTTGAATGTGCTCTAAGAACACCCGCGGTGTCCTGAAATGTTCGCAAATAAACAAAATGGGGGTTTTCTGAAGACGCTTCTAAGAACACTCACGGTGTCCGAGGAGTGTTCATAGGGGGTCTCGTGAGGACGCTGTGCGTATTGTTCTCTGTCAAGTTGAATGTGTCCTAAGAACACTTGAGGTGTCCTGAAATGTTCGCAAATAAACAAAATGGGGGTGTTCTGAAGACGCTTCTAAGAACACTCGCGGTGTCCGGGGAATGTTCGTAGGGGATGTCCTGAGGACGCTGTCCGTATTGTTCTCTGTCAAGTTGAATGTGCTCTAAGAACACCCGCGGTGTCCTGAAATGTTCGCAAATAAACAAAATGGGGGTTTTCTGAAGACGCTTCTAAGAACACTCACGGTGTCCGAGGAGTGTTCGTAGGGGGTCTCCTGAGGACGCTGTCCGTATTGTTCTCTGTCAAGTTGAATGTGTTCTAAGAACACCCGCGGTGTCCTGAAATGTTCGCAAATAAACAAAATGGGGGTGCCCTGAAAACGGTGTCCGTATTGTTCGCTGGCAAGTTCAAAGTGTTCTAAGGACACTCACATTGTTCGCGGACATTAAAAGTTTCCCATAGATCATAGTTGAAATGTTTGACTCTATGGATGTGATATGCTGCGGTGGTTGTTGCCAGGGCATAGAGTCTTGGGTGCATGGCCATTTGGCCATGCACCCAAAACTGTATGCCCTGGCAACAACCACCGCAGCATATCACATTCATATTTGCTTATAACTTTGGGTGAAAAACAAATGTATGGTTCTCTGTCAAGTTGAATGTGTCCTAAGAACACTCGCGGTGTCCTGAAATGTTCGCAAATAAACAAGATGGTGGTGTTCTGAAGACGCTTCTAAGAACACTCGCGGTGTTCGGGGAGTGTTCGTAGGGGGTGTCCTGAGGACGCCGTCCGTATTGTTCTCTGTCAAGTTGAATGTGTCCTAAGAACACTCGCGGTGTCCTGAAATGTTCGCAAATAAACAAGATGGTGGTGTTCTGAAGAAGCTTCTAAGAACACTCCCGGTGAACTGGAATGTTCGTAGGGGGTGTCCTGAGGACGCTGTCCGTATTGTACTCTGTCAAGTTGAATGTGTCCTAAGAACACTCGCGGTGTCCTGAAATGTTCGCAAATAAACAAGATGGTGGTGTTCTGAAGACGCTTCTAAGAACACTCGCGGTGTCCGGGGAGTGTTCGCAGGGGGTGTCCTGAGATCGCTGTCCGTATTGTTCTCTGTCAAGTTGAATGTGTTCTAAGAACACCCGCGGTGTCCTGAAATGTTCGCAAATAAACAAAATGGGGGTGTTCTGAAGACGCTTCTAAGAACACTCGCGGTGTCCGGGGAATGTTCGTAGGGGATGTCCTGAGGACGCTGTCAGTATTGTTCTCTGTCAAGTTGAATGTGCTCTAAGAACACCTGCGGTGTCCTGAAATGTTCGCAAATAAACAAAATGGGGGTTTTCTGAAGACGCTTCTAAGAACACTCACGGTGTCCGAGGAGTGTTCGTAGGGGGTCTCCTGAGGACGCTGTCCGTATTGTTCTCTGTCAAGTTGAATGTGTTCTAAGAACACCCGCGGTGTCTGGAAATGTTCGCAAATAAACAAAATGGGGGTGTCCTGAAAACGGTGTCCGTATTGTTTGCTGGCAAGTTCAAAGTGTTCTAAGGACACTCACATTGTTCGCAGACATTAAAAGTTTCCCATAGATCATAGTTGAAATGTTTGACTCTATGGATGTGATATGCTGCGGTGGTTGTTGCCAGGGCATAGAGTCTTGGGTGCATGGCCATTTGGCCATGCACCCAAGACTGTATGCCCTGGCAACAACCACGGCAGCATATCACATTCATATTTGCTTATTACTTTGGGTGAAAAACAAATGTATGGTTCTCTGTCAAGTTGAATGTGTCCTAAGAACACTCGCGGTGTCCTGAAATGTTCGCAAATAAACAAGATGGTGGTGTTCTGAAGACGCTTCTAAGAACACTCGCGGTGTTCGGGGAGTGTTCGTAGGGGGTGTCCTGAGGACGCCGTCCGTATTGTTCTCTGTCAAGTTGAATGTGTCCTAAGAACACTCGCGGTGTCCTGAAATGTTCGCAAATAAACAAGATGGTGGTGTTCTGAAGAAGCTTCTAAGAACACTCCCCGTGTCCTGGAATGTTCGTAGGGGGTGTCCTGAGGACGCTGTCCGTATTGTTCTCTGTCAAGTTGAATGTGTCCTAAGAACACTCGCGGTGTCCTGAAATGTTCGCAAATAAACAAGATGGTGGTGTTCTGAAGACGCTTCTAAGAACACTCGCGGTGTCCGAGGAGTGTTCGTAGGGGGTGTCCTGAGATCGCTGTCCGTATTGTTCTCTGTCAAGTTGAAAGTGTTCTAAGAACACCCGCGGTGTCCTGAAATGTTCGCAAATAAACAAAATGGGGGTGTTCTGAAGACGTTTTTGAGAACACTCCCGGTGTCCTGGAATGTTCGTAGGGGGTGTCCTTAGGACGCTGTCCGTATTGTTCGTTGTTAAGTTGAAAGTGTTCTAAGAACTATCGCGTTGTTCTGAAATGTTCGTAGGGGGTGTCCTGAAAACGTGTCCGTATTGTTCGCTGGCAAATTCAAAGTGTTCTAAGAACACTCACATTGTTTGCGGACATTAAAAGTTTCCCATAGATCATAGTTGAAATGTTTGACTCTATGGATGTGATATGCTGCGGTGGTTGTTGCCAGGGCATACAGTCTTGGCATGCACCCAAGACTGTATGCCCTGGCAACAACCACTGCAGCATATCACATTCATATTTGCTTATAACTTTGGGTGAAAAACAAATGTATAAGGAACAAAGGTATTAGATACTATGGATGTGATATGCTGCTACGGTTGTCCTTATTATTGTATACTTACTGTTTGGTCTAGTAATGGGAGTCCATGTTTTTCTTCTTCATTTCTGTGATAAAAGAAAATAGCATGTTAGTATTAGTATTTTGTAATGACTTATTACATTGTATAAGCAATATACTTTTATTTTTTTTCGACCCTCATATTTAGTAGAGTACAAATCAGAGTACTGTGCAATTTGCTCAGTTTCTGTATTTGTTGCTAAAATCATTGGGTCTGTGGGAGAAAAAAAAATCCATGTTGGATTAAAAACAAACCCTTTTTCTGTTATGCTACAGTTTATTTGTTTGTTTGTTTTCAGTGTTCACTGTTTGTATCTGGCTAATGCTTTATACTTTGCTTTGTTGTATTTTTTTGGAGCAGTAACAGATTCTTCATTTGTTTTGATATTATAAAATTTTTGAGCAGTTAGATACCAATTGGCGTATTCTAACTGTCTATTTTTTTAATATATTTTAGTGGTTTTGATTTATCTATTTGGATATTGTTAAATTTTCGGACAGTTAGATACCAATTGGCATATTCTAACTGTGTATTTTTTGGCCTAATTTAGTGGTATTCATTTATCTGATTAGTTGTAGAATCTTTGAGCTGTTAGATAGCTTTTGGAGTATTCTAACAGTTTATATTATTTTAACACAAATTTATAATTTTGGGACAGTTAGATACCAATTGGCGTATTCTAACTGTGTATTTTTTGGTCTAATTTAGAGGAAACAAAGCAACATCCAGACATAATTGTAATTCATTGTGGAGGGAACAGTTTAGGACATGTGACTGGAATTTTTTTGCAATTTGCTATGAAAGAAGGATTTAGGAAGGTTATGGACATGTTTCCTAATTCTCAAGTGATATTTTCACGGATTGCGCAGACAAATGTGGCTTTGTTCCTCTTCATTTGGTCCACAAATGGAAAAATGAAAGCACAATGTTAATAAGGCTGTTTGTGCCTTTCTAAGAGATTTTGGCATGTCTTCTTTTCACAATGAAAATATTATGTTTTGTAGTACATACATTTTTCGCAGAGATGGAGTCCATCTTACTTATGCTGGCAATCAGATTTTTCTGATAAATGTACAAAATGCATTGCAACCTTTTTTGGAATTACAACAACGATTTTGAAGTAGATGTTAAGCATTTACAATTTTTGACTTACAAACACCACCCAAAGGCTCTTTTCAGAGCCAGCACTTCTTTCCAGAGAAAATTACAATGTTTGTGATGGAGTAGCAACCCAATTTTTTTAATGTTCGCGAACTGTCCGCGGACTTCCTAAAAATACAAAGAGCCCTGCTTAATTTATTTTCACTTCTATTTTTTAACTTGGAAAGGCGGCTCTGAAAAGAGTCTTATTTTTTTTTGATTTTTGTAATTTTGTATTTTTTTGGGGTTTTCAGACACGACACACTTGGAGAGGAGGGTAAAGGAGGGTAAAGGGGGGGACACCAACCACAGGGATAAGAAAGGGCGAGCTGAGAGAGGAAGATGTAGAGTGGGTTTTATTTGGATAGTGAGCAGGTCTTCTCATGCTCTGAGACGATAGTCTCAAAAGCACTCCAAAGTCGCTCCCCCCTGCAGAGTACTGTGTCACAGTACATACATACAACTGTGACCCTCGAAAGGTAAGGATCATCAGCATTCTGTATGGCCTGTGAGGCAGCTTGAGGAAGACGCTGTCCCACAGAGGTGGTCCTTGTGGTGACAGGATCAGAAACAGAGGATGAAGTAGAGGAAATCAACCTGCTACGTTCTTCGCAAGGTACAACCCTGCGAATAGCCCCATAGTGAAATGACCTCAGGTGTCGCTTCATAGTAGTGGTCCCAAAGCTGTACTTACCGTGCTTCCCGCGACTGAGTATCATTTTGCACTCATTGCAGGTAACACGGTTTGCACAAGCCTTAGGAACATTACCATGAATGGTAAATAACCACCACACCCAAGACTCACGCCTAGTGCGGGTAGTAGGGTTTTCCTCTACCTCATTCTCATCATCCTCTTCTTCCTCCTCCGCATCCTCACTCCTGTTCCCCTCTTCAGGCCCTTGGGGAGGTGGTGGTGGTGGAGGGGGTGGGGGTGGTGCTGAAGCAGGTGCAGCACCAAGTGGCAGTTCAGCAGCCAAGGATGCCATCTCGATGATGGTGTAGTCTGCAGGTGGCAGCAAAAATCACTGTGTTCTGAAGAATAGCCAGAAACACAATGGGAATAAGCTCTTGGGCGTGGTCTTTTATAGGGGTGCTTGTGCACGGTTCGCGGACATGCGCACTGTCCGCGGACAGATCGAACACAAAAAAAGGATCGGAAAGTTTCAAAAGGTATATAGAAACTCAAGATTGCTATGTGGGACTTGTGCCATGGTGAGATTTTATTGAAAAATATTATGGATTAACTGAAAATGTACTTTTAAATTGTTCGGGGACACGAACAGTGTCCGCATTTCAGGACACACGATGAGCTTGGGCGCGGTCATATGATCCGTTCGCGAACTAGTCTGCGAAGGAAGCGCCTGTCCGCAGGACACCAAGTGCACAGAGATTGGTTAGCGCATGCGCATTGATGTCCTAGGGACACTGTTCGGGTTCTGAAGTAATTAAAAGTGCGTCACACGTGAAACGAACATTTCAGGACACCGTGTGTGTTCTTAGAACAGTTTAAATTTGGTAGCGAACAGTAAGGACAGATATAGTGTTCTTCAGGACACGTGTAATTTCGTTTATGTACGAACATTTCAGGACACCAATTGTGTTCTTAGAACAGTTTCAATTGGGTAGCGAACACTACGAACAGGTATAGTGTTCTTCAGGACACCTCCATTTTCGTTTACGTACGAACATTTCAGGACACCAATAGCGTTCTTAGAACAGTTTGAACTTGCTAGCAAACAGTACCGGACAGGTATAGTGTTCTTTAGGACACTTTAATTTTTGTTTGTTTACGAACAATTCAGGACACCGCGTGTGTTCTTAGTACAGTTTCATGTTGCTAGCGAACACTACGAACAGTTGTACTGGTGTTCAGGACACATCATTTTCGTTTATTTACGAACATTTCAGGACACCAATTGTGTTCTTCGGACAGTTTTAAGTTGATAGCGAACATTACAGATAGATATAGTGTTCTTTAGAACACTTTAATTTTTGTTTCTTTACGAACATTTCAGGACACCACATGTGTTCTTAGAACAGTTTGAACTTGCTAGTGAACAGTACGAACAGGTGTGGTGTTCTTCAGGACACCTCCATTTTCGTTTATGTACGAACATTTCAGAACACTCGCACTGTCCGCGGACACTTTTATTGTTTTTAAAAAAAAAAAAACAGAAACTATTCACAATACAATATAAAAATTAAACTTTATTTAACATATATTAATAATTTATGACAGAGAAGGTGAGGCAGAAACAGAAACAAAAACAGGAGAATTTGGGGTTTCAACATGATTGCTATTAGGTGAAGAAGGGATGGAAGTCTCATCAAAACGTTTTGGATTATGGAGAGGGTTTGGGGATAATTGACTGGTATAGGGTGAGGAGGGACAAGTACACGTGGGGCAATGGTACGAGGTTTTTGGTTTGAAATGATTTTCTACAAACGTTTTTAAATTATTAAAATTAGCCAACAATACATCCATTTTTTCTTCAATATTGTGAAGACTGTTATCCATAACAGGGTTTTCTGAAGTTTTTTCTATTTTGGTATGCTCTGTACAAAAAAATAATATATATGTTAAATGTATATTAAAAAAAATAATAAATAAATGGTTTATATTATAAAGTGTTTACCATTAGTTTCACTATCTTGTGACATTTCTTCATGTGGGAAATTGTCATCTAGCCATTCCAGAGTACTAGACATTTCTGTGAGAAAAAAAAAAAGATAATATATGTTTTAATCTAATACAGAAAGTTTATAAATATATGAGTAAAATGAAGTACACTTACTATTTCTGGTAAGATAAGTCCTATGTATTCAGTGGGTCTGGTCTTGTTCTCAGTTCTGTTGTGTCTGTGAGGTAATTATGTTGGAAGCCAATTTATCTTCTTGTGGTATATTCCATTTCAGAACATATTGTATTTAAATGAATTGTTAGTGTGTTACATATATGGGTTACATTTCTTATGTATTACTATATATAATGTGTTTGTGTTCTGCTTTTTGAATTTGTTAAATGTTCCTATATTATGACATAACAATCAAACATACCCCCCCACAGTTTTTAGGTAGTGGTACTGTTCTCCGAACATGTCCGCGAACATTAAATAAGTTTGCGGACATCAAGTTCATAAGAAGAGATCTAGTCAGTTCCATATGACATGTATATAAAGTCAAAGTCATTAGTGTTAAGTTGTGCTACTAAAAAACTATGAAATTCAGTGAAAAAAACTTTGTTAAAGGGACATCATGGTTAAGTTGCGCTACTAAAAACCTATGAAATTCAGTGAAAAAACTTTGTTAAAGGGACGTTATGGTTCCAAGTAAAACCGAAAAACCCTTGAAATTCGCCAGTTATGGTAAGCTAAGCAACCATAACTCGCGCCACCACCGTGCACTGCTAAGACTAACATGCAGGACATCAAAGATGACATCACAAATGTGCATAACATAACATCCTTTTCAATAGATGAAGACCACTAGCATCTTAGGTCCTCAAAGTGGGAACCCCAGGTGGTAAAAAAAAGATTGTCCTTCCCAAATCGGGAAGCCTGCGGCGTCCCGGTGCAGGAAGGAAAATCTTTTACCAAGATGTCCACCACGGAAAGGGAAGGCAGGGTGTATAAAGAGAACACAACAGGGCATGAGCAGGGGGTGGGCGGGAGGGGATAGACACACACAGGGCATGAGCGGGGGGTGGGCAGGAGGGGATAGACACACACGGGGCGTGAGCGGTGGGTGGGTGGGAGGGGATAGACACACGGGGCATGAGCGGGGGGTGGGCGGGAGGAAGGGATAGAGACACACGGGGCATGAGCGGGGGGTGGGGCAGGAGGGATAGAGTCACACGGGGCATGAGCGGGGGGGCGGGAGGCATAGAGACACACGGGGCATGAGCGGGGGGTGGGGGAGAGGGATAGAGACACACGGGGCATGAGCGGGGGGTGGGCGGGAGGGGATAGACACACACGGGGCATGAGCGGTGGGTGGGTGGGAGGGGATAGACACACGGGGCATGAGCGGGGGGGTGGGCGGGAGGGTGGGGTAGAGACACACGGGGCATGAGCGGGGGGTGGGTGGGAGGGATAGAGACACTTGGGGCATGAGCGGGGGGTGGGTGGGAGGGATAGAGACACAGGGGGCATGATCGGGGGGTGGGTGGGAGGGATAAAGACACACGGGGCATGAGCAGCGGGAGGGTGGGAGTTTTAGAGACACACGGGCCATGAGTGGGGGGTGGGTGGGAGGGTTAGAGACACAAAGGGCATGAGCAGGGGGTGGGGAAGGGGAGAGACACAAGGGGCATGAGCGGGGGGTGGGTGGGTGGTAGGGATAGAGACACACGTGGCATGAGCAGGGGGTGGGTTGGAGCACTAGAGACACACGGAGCATGAGCAGGGGGTGGGTGGGAGGGATAGAGACACACGCGGCATGAGCAGGGGGTGGGGGAGAGACACACAGGGCATGAGCAGGGGGTGGGTTGGAGCACTAGAGACACACGGAGCATGAGCAGGGGGTGGGTGGGAGGGCTAGAGACACACGGGGCATGAGCAGGGGGTGGGGGGAGAGACACAGAGGGCATGAGCAGGGGGTGGTGGGAGGGCTAGAGACACACGGGGCATGAGCGGGGGGTGGGTGGGAGGCCTGGCTAGAGACACACGGGGCATGAGCGGGGAGTGGGGGGAGAGACACACGGGGCATGAGCGGGGGGTGGGTGGGAGGGCTAGGGGCATGAGCGGGGGGTGGGTGGGAGGATTAGAGACACACAGGGCATGAGCAGCGGGTGGGGGAGGGAGAGACACACACGGGGCATGAGCAGGGGGTGGGTGGGAGGGCTAGAGACACACGGGCATGAGCGGGGGGTGGGTGGGAGGGCGAGACACACATGGGGCTTGAGCGGGGGGTGGGTGGGAGGGCTAGAGACACACGGGGCATGAGCGGGGGTGGGTGGGCGGGCTACAGACACACGGGGCATGAGCGGGGGGTGGGTGGTAGGGAGAGAGACACACGGGGCATGAGCGGGGGCTGGGTGGGAGGGATAGAGACACACGGGGCATGAGCGGGGGGGGTAGTAGGGCTAGAGTCACATGGGGCATGAGCGGGGGTGGGTGGGAGGGCTAGAGACACACGGGGCATGAGCGGGGGGTGGGTGGGAGGGGTAGAGACACACGGGGCATGAGTGGTGGTGGGGGAGGGAGAGAGACACACGAGGCATGAGAGGGGGGTGAGCGGGAGGGAGAGAGACACATGGGGCATGAGTGGGGGTGGGGGGGAGGGAGAGAGACATACGGGGCATGAGCGGGGGTGGGGGGGAGGGAGAGACACACACGGGGCATGAGTGGGGGGAGGGAGAGAGACACACGGAGCATGAGCGGAGGGTGGGTGGGACCTCTAGGGGCATGAGTGGGGGTGGGTGGGAGGGCTATGGGCATGAGCGGGGGGTGGGTGGGAGGGCTAGAGACACACGGGGCATGAGTACGGGGTGAGGGGAGAGACACACGGGGCATGAGCAGGGGGTGGGGGGAGGGTGAGACGCGGGGGGTGGGTGGGAGGGATAGAGACACACGGGGCATGAGAGGGGGTTGGGTGGGAGGTATAGAAACACATGGGGCATGAGTGGGGGGTGGGTGGGAGGGATAGAGACACAAGGGGCATGAGCGGGGGGGTGGGTGGGAGGGAAAGAGACACACGGGGAATGAGTGGGGGGTGGGTGGGAGGGCCAGGGGCATGAGCGGGGGGTGGGTGGGAGATCTAGAGACACATGGGGCATGAGTAGGGGGTGAAGGGAGAGACACACGAGGCAGGGGGTGGGGGGAGGGAGAGACACACACGGGGCATGAGCGGGGGTGGGGGAGAGACACACGGGGCATGAGCGGGGGGTGGGTGGGAGGGATAGAGACACACGGGGCATGAGCGGGGGGTGGGTGGTAGGGCTAGAGACACACGGGGCATGACCGGGGGTGGGTGGGAGGGCTAGAGACACACGGGGCATGAGCGGGGGTGGGTGGGAGGGCTAGAGACACACGGGGCATTAGTGGGGGTGGGGGGAGGGAGAGAGATACATGAGGCATGAGCGGGGGGTGAGCGGAAGGGAGAGAGACACATGGGGCATGAGCGGGGGTGGGGGGAGGGAGAGAGACACACGGGGCATGAGCGGGGGTGGGGGGAGGGAGAGACACACACGGGGCATGAGCGGGGGTGGGGGGAGGGAGAGAGACACACGGGGCATGGGCGGGGGTGGGGGGGAGTGAGCGAGACACACGGAGCATGAGCGGGGGTGGGGGGGAGTGAGCGAGACACACGGAGCATGAGCAGGGGTTGGGGGGAGGGAGAGAGACACACGGGGCATGAGCGGGGGTGGGGGGAGGGAGTGAGACACACGGGGAATGAGCGGGGGGTAGGCAGGAGGGATAGAGACACAAGGGGCATGAGCGGGGGCTAGGGGGAGGGAGAGAGACACACGGGTCATGAGAGGGGGTGGGTGGGAGGGATAGAGACACACGGGGCATGAGTGGGGGGTGGGTGAGAGGGCTAAGGGCATGAGCGGGGGGTGGGTGGGAGGGCTAGAGACACACGGTACATGAGTAGGGGGTGAGAGGAGAGACACACGGGGCATGAGCAGGGGGTGGGGGGAGGCTGAGACACGGGGCATGAGCGGGGGGTGGGTGGGAGGGCTAGAGACACACGGGGCATGAGTAGGGGGTGATGGGAGAGACACACGGGGCATGAGCAGGGGGTGGGGGAAGGGAGAGACACACGCTGGGCATGAGCGGGGGGTGCCCGGGAGGGATAGAGACACACGGGGCATGAGCGGGGGTGGGGGGAGAGACACACGGGGCATGAGTGGGGGGTGGGCGGGAGGGTTAGAGACATACGGGGCATGAGTGGGGGGTGGGTGGGAGGGATAGAGACACACAGGGCATGAGGGGGGGTGGGTGGGAGTGATAGAGAAACATGGGGCATGAGCGGGGCATGGGTGGGAGGGATAGAGACAAACGGGGCATGAGCGGGGGGTGGGTGGGAGGTCTAGGGGCATGAGCGGGGGGTGGGTGTGAGGTCTAGAGACACACGGGGCATGAATAGGGGGTGAGGGGAGAGACACACTCGGTATGAGCGGGGGTGGGGGGAGGGAAAGACACACACGGGGCATGAGCGGGGGTGGGGGGAGGGAGAGACACACGCGGGACATGAGCGGGGGTGGGGGGAGGGAGAGACACACACAGGGCATGAGCGGGGGGGGCGGAAGGGATAGAGACACACGGGGCATGAGCGGGGGGTAGGCGGGAGGGATAGAGACACACGGGGCATGAGAGGGGGGTGGGCGGGAGGGATAAAGACATACCGGGGGTGGGCGGGATGGATAGAGACACACGGGGCATGAGCGAGGGTTGGGCGGGAGGGATAGAGACACATGGGGCATGAGCGGGGGGTGGGCGGGAGGGATAGAGACGGGGCATGAGCAGGGGGCATGAGCGGGGGGTGGGCGGGAGGGATAGAGACACACGGGGCCTGAGCGGGGGGTGGGCGGGAGGGATAGAGACACATGGGGCATGAGCGGGGGTGGGTGGAGGGAGAGAGACACACGATGCATGAGCGGGGGGTGGCCGGGAGGAATAGAGACACACGGGGCATGAGCAGGGGGTGGGCGGGCGGTGCTAGAGACACACGGGGCATGAGCGGGGGCTGGACGGGAGTGATAGAGACACACGGGGCATGAGCGGGGGGGTGGGCGTTAGGGATAGAGACACAGGGCAGGGGTGGGGGAGAGGGAGAGAGACACACGGTGCATGAACGGGGGGTGGAGGGAGGGATAGAGACACACGGGGCATGAGCGGGGGGTGGGCGGGAGGGATAGAGACACACGGGGCATGAGCGGAGGGTGGGTGGGAGGGATAGAGACACATGGGGCATGAGCAGGGGGGTGGGAGGGAGGGATAGAGACATACGGGGCATGAGTGGGGGGTGGGTGGGAGGGATAGAGACACACAGGGCATGAGGGGGGGTGGGTGGGAGTGATAGAGAAACATGGGGCATGAGCGGGGCATGGGTGGGAGGGATAGAGACAAACGGGGCATGAGCGGGGGGTGGGTGGGAGGTCTAGGGGCATGAGCGGGGGGTGGGTGTGAGGTCTAGAGACACACGGGGCATGAATAGGGGGTGAGGGGAGAGACACACTCGGTATGAGCGGGGGTGGGGGGAGGGAAAGACACACACGGGGCATGAGCGGGGGTGGGGGGAGGGAGAGACACACGCGGGACATGAGCGGGGGTGGGGGGAGGGAGAGACACACACAGGGCATGAGCGGGGGGGCGGAAGGGATAGAGACACACGGGGCATGAGCGGGGGGTAGGCGGGAGGGATAGAGACACACGGGGCATGAGAGGGGGGTGGGCGGGAGGGATAAAGACATACCGGGGGTGGGCGGGATGGATAGAGACACACGGGGCATGAGCGAGGGTTGGGCGGGAGGGATAGAGACACATGGGGCATGAGCGGGGGGTGGGCGGGAGGGATAGAGACGGGGCATGAGCAGGGGGCATGAGCGGGGGGTGGGCGGGAGGGATAGAGACACACGGGGCCTGAGCGGGGGGTGGGCGGGAGGGATAGAGACACATGGGGCATGAGCGGGGGTGGGTGGAGGGAGAGAGACACACGATGCATGAGCGGGGGGTGGCCGGGAGGAATAGAGACACACGGGGCATGAGCAGGGGGTGGGCGGGCGGTGCTAGAGACACACGGGGCATGAGCGGGGGCTGGACGGGAGTGATAGAGACACACGGGGCATGAGCGGGGGGGTGGGCGTTAGGGATAGAGACACAGGGCAGGGGTGGGGGAGAGGGAGAGAGACACACGGTGCATGAACGGGGGGTGGAGGGAGGGATAGAGACACACGGGGCATGAGCGGGGGGTGGGCGGGAGGGATAGAGACACACGGGGCATGAGCGGAGGGTGGGTGGGAGGGATAGAGACACATGGGGCATGAGCAGGGGGGTGGGAGGGAGGGATAGAGACACACGGGGCATGAGCGGGTGGTGGGTGGGAGGGATAGAGACACACGGGGCATGAGCGGGGGGTGGGTGGGAGAGATAGAGACACACGGGGCATGAGCGGGGGGTGGGTGGGAGGGATAGAGACACACGGGGCATGAGCGGGGGAATGGTGGGAGGGATAGAGACACACAGGGCATGAGCGGGGGGTGGGTGGGAGGGCTAGGGGCATGAGCGGGGGGTGGGTGGGAGGGCTAGGGGCATGAGTGGGGGGTGGGTGGGAGGGCTAGAGACACACGGGGCATGAGTAGGGAGTGAGGGGAGAGACACGGGGCATGAGCGGGGGGTGTGTGGGAGGGATGAGACACATGGGGCATGAGCGGGGGGTGGGTAGGAGGGATAGAGAAACAGAGGGCATGAGCGGGGGGTAGGTGGGAGGGCTAGGGGCATGAGCGGGGTGTGGGTGGGAGGGCTGGAGACACACGGGGCATGAGTAGGGGGTGAGGGGAGAGCCACACGGGGCATGAGCAGGGGGTGACGGTAGGGAGAGACACACACGGGGCATGAGCGGGGGGTAGGTGGGCTTTCTAGAGACACACGGGGCATGAGCGGGGGTTGGGTGGGAGGGCTAGAGACACACGGGGCATGAGCGGGGGTGGGGGGAGGGAGAGAGACACACGGGGCATGAGCAGGGGGTGGGCGGGAGGAATAGAGACACACGGGGCATGAGCGAGGGGTGGGCGGGTGGGATAGAGACACACGGGGCATGAGCGGGGGTTGGACGGGAGTGATAGAGACACACGGGGCATGAGCGGGGGGCTGGCGTTAGGGATAGAGACACACGGGGCATGGGCAGGGGTGGGGGAGAGGGAGAGAGACACACGGTGCATGAACGGGGGGTGGAGGGAGGGATAGAGACACACGGGGCATGAGCGGGGGGTGGGTGGGAGGGATAGAGACACATGGGGCATGAGCGGGGGGTGGGCGGGAGGGATAGAGACGGGGCATGAGCAGGGGGCATGAGCGGGGGGTGGGTGGGAGGGCTAGAGACACACGGGGCATGAGCGGGGGTGGGGGGGAGGGAGAGAGACACACTGGGCTTGAGCGGAGGTGGGTGGTAGGGATAGAGACACACGGGGCATGAGCGGGGGGTGGGCGGGAGGGATAGAGACACACGGGGCATGAGCGGGGGTGGGGGGAGGGAGAGAGACACACGGGGAATGAGCGTGGGGTGGGCGGGAGGGATAGAGACACTCGGGGCATGTGCGGGGGTTGGACGGGAGTGATAGAGACACACGGGGCATGAGCGGGGGGTGGGCGTTAGGGATAGAGACACACGGGGCATGGGCATGGGTGGGGGAGAGGGAGAGAGACACATGGGGCATGAGCGGGGGGTGGAGGGAGGAATAGAGACACACGGGGCAAGAGCGGGGGGTGGGTGGGAGGGATAGAGACACATGGGGCATGAGCGGGGGATGGGTGGGAGGGATAGAGACACACGGGGCTTGAGCGGGGGTGGGTGGGAGGGATAGAGACACACAGGGCATGAGCAGGGGGTGGGTGGGAGGGCTAGGGGCATGAGCGGGGGGTGGGTGGGAGGGCTAGGGGCATGAGTGGGGGGGGTGGGAGGGCTAGAGTCACACGGGGCATGAGTAGGGGGTGAGGGGAGAGACACACGGGGCATGAGCGGGGGGTGTGTGGGAGGGATAGAGACACACAGGGCATGAGCGGGGAGTGGGTGGGAGGGATGGAGACACACAGGGCCTGAGCGGGGGGTAGGTGGGAGAGCTAGGGGCATGAGCGGGGGGTGGGTGGGAGTGCTGGAGACACACGGGACATGAGTAGGTGGTGATGGGAGAGCCACACGGGGCATGAGCAGGGGGTGGGGGGAGGGAGAGACACACACGGGTCATGAGCGGGGGGTGGGTGGGCTTTCTAGAGACACATGGGGCATGAGCGGGGGGTGGGTGGGAGGGCTAGAGACACACGGGGCATGAGCGGGGGTGGGGGGGACGGAGAGAGACACACGGGGCATGAGCGGGGGTGGGGGGGAGGGAGAGAGACACATGGGGCATGAGCGGGGGTGGGGGAAGGGAGAGAGACACACGGGGCATGAGTATGGGGTGAGGGGAGAGACACACGGGGCATGAGCAGGGGGTGGGGGAAGGGAGAGAAGCACACGGAGTATGAGCGGTGGTCGGGGGAGGGCTAGGGGCATGAGCGGGGGGTGGGTGGGAGGGCTAGGGGCATGAGTGGGGGTGGGGGGAGGGAGAGAGACACACGGGGCATGAGCAGGGGGTGGGCGGGAGGAATAGAGACACACGGGGCATGAGCGAGGGGTGGGCGGGTGGGATAGAGACACACGGGGCATGAGCGGGGGTTGGACGGGAGTGATAGAGACACACGGGGCATGAGCGGGGGGCTGGCGTTAGGGATAGAGACACACGGGGCATGGGCAGGGGTGGGGGAGAGGGAGAGAGACACACGGTGCATGAACGGGGGGTGGAGGGAGGGATAGAGACACACGGGGCATGAGCGGGGGGTGGGTGGGAGGGATAGAGACACATGGGGCATGAGCGGGGGGTGGGCGGGAGGGATAGAGACGGGGCATGAGCAGGGGGCATGAGCGGGGGGTGGGTGGGAGGGCTAGAGACACACGGGGCATGAGCGGGGGTGGGGGGGAGGGAGAGAGACACACGGGGCTTGAGCGGAGGTGGGTGGTAGGGATAGAGACACACGGGGCATGAGCGGGGGGTGGGCGGGAGGGATAGAGACACACGGGGCATGAGCGGGGGTGGGGGGAGGGAGAGAGACACACGGGGAATGAGCGTGGGGTGGGCGGGAGGGATAGAGACACTCGGGGCATGTGCGGGGGTTGGACGGGAGTGATAGAGACACACGGGGCATGAGCGGGGGGTGGGCGTTAGGGATAGAGACACACGGGGCATGGGCATGGGTGGGGGAGAGGGAGAGAGACACATGGGGCATGAGCGGGGGGTGGAGGGAGGGATAGAGACACATGGGGCATGAGCGGGGGATGGGTGGGAGGGATAGAGACACACGGGGCTTGAGCGGGGGTGGGTGGGAGGGATAGAGACACACAGGGCATGAGCAGGGGGTGGGTGGGAGGGCTAGGGGCATGAGCGGGGGGTGGGTGGGAGGGCTAGGGGCATGAGTGGGGGGGGTGGGAGGGCTAGAGTCACACGGGGCATGAGTAGGGGGTGAGGGGAGAGACACACGGGGCATGAGCGGGGGGTGTGTGGGAGGGATAGAGACACACAGGGCATGAGCGGGGAGTGGGTGGGAGGGATGGAGACACACAGGGCCTGAGCGGGGGGTAGGTGGGAGAGCTAGGGGCATGAGCGGGGGGTGGGTGGGAGTGCTGGAGACACACGGGACATGAGTAGGTGGTGATGGGAGAGCCACACGGGGCATGAGCAGGGGGTGGGGGGAGGGAGAGACACACACGGGTCATGAGCGGGGGGTGGGTGGGCTTTCTAGAGACACATGGGGCATGAGCGGGGGGTGGGTGGGAGGGCTAGAGACACACGGGGCATGAGCGGGGGTGGGGGGGACGGAGAGAGACACACGGGGCATGAGCGGGGGTGGGGGGGAGGGAGAGAGACACATGGGGCATGAGCGGGGGTGGGGGAAGGGAGAGAGACACACGGGGCATGAGTATGGGGTGAGGGGAGAGACACACGGGGCATGAGCAGGGGGTGGGGGAAGGGAGAGAAGCACACGGAGTATGAGCGGTGGTCGGGGGAGGGCTAGGGGCATGAGCGGGGGGTGGGTGGGAGGGCTAGGGGCATGAGTGGGGGGGTGGGTGGAAGGGCTAGAGACACACGGGGCATGAGCGGGGGTGGGGGGAGGGAGAGAGACACACGGGGCTTGAGCGGGGGTGGGTGGTAGGGATAGAGACACACGGGGCATGAGCGGGGGGTGGGCGGGAGGGATAGAGACACACGGGGCATGAGCGGGGGAGGGAGAGAGACACACGGGGAATGAGCGTGGGGTGGGCGGGAGGGATAGAGACACACGGGGCATGTGCGGGGGTTGGACGGGAGTGATAGAGACACACGGGGCATGAGCGGGGGGTGGGCGTTAGGGATAGAGACACACGGGGCATGGGCATGGGTGGGGGAGAGGGAGAGAGACACATGGGGCATGAGCGGGGGGTGGAGGGAGGGATAGAGACACACGGGGCAAGAGCGGGGGGTGGGTGGGAGGGATAGAGACACATGGGGCATGAGCGGGGGGTGGGTGGGAGGGATAGAGACACACAGGGCATGAGCGGGGGATGGGTGGGAGGGATAGAGACACACGGGGCTTGAGCGGGGGTGGGTGGGAGGGATAGAGACACACAGGGCATGAGCGGGGGGTGGGTGGGAGGGCTAGGGGCATGAGCGGGGGGTGGGTGGGAGGGCTAGGGGCATGAGTGGGGGGGTGGGTGGTAGGGCTAGAGACACACGGGGCATGAGTAGGGGGTGAGGGGAGAGACACACGGGGCATGAGCGGGGGGTGTGTGGGAGGGATAGAGACACACAGGGCATGAGCGGGGGGTGGGTGGGAGGGATGGAAACACACAGGGCATGAGCGGGGGGTAGGTGGGAGAGCTAGGGGCATGAGCGGGGGGTGGTTGGGAGTGCTGGAGACACACGGGACATGAGTAGGTGGTGATGGGAGAGCCACACGGGGCATGAGCAGGGGGTGGGGGGAGGGAGAGACACACATGGGGCATGAGCGGGGGGTGGGTGGGAGGGCTAGAGACACACGGGGCATGAGCGAGGGTGGGGGGGAGGGAGAGAGACACACGGGGCATGAGCGGGGGTGGGGGAAGGGAGAGAGACACACGGCGCATGAGTATGGGGTGAGGGGAGAGACACACGGGGCATGAGCAGGGGGTGGGGGGAAGGGAGAGAAACACACGGAGTATGAGCGGTGGTCGGGGGGAGGGAGAGAGACACACGGGGCATGAGCGGGGGTGGGGGGGAGAGAGACACACAGGGCATGAGCGGGGGGTGGGCGGGAGGGATAGAGACACACGGGGCATGAGCGGGGGTGGGGGGGAGGGAGAGAGACACACGGGGCATGAGCGGGGGGTGGGTGGGAGGGATAGAGACATATGGGGCTTGAGCAGGGGGTGGGGGGACGGGAGAGACACACGCGGCATGAGCAGGGGGTGGGCGGGAGGGATAGAGACACACGGGGCATGAGCGGGGGTGGGGGGGACAAACAAAAACACGGACATGCCGCACGGACATGAGTTTGTGCGGCAGATCCTGCTCCTCAGCCCTCCGCTGGCCACCGACACGGGGCATGAGCGGGGGGTGGGGGGAGGGAGAGAGTCACACGGGGCATGAGCGGGGCTGGGGGGGAGGGAGAGAGACACACGGGGCATGAGCGGGGGGTGGGTGGGAGGGATAGAGACATACGATGCATGAGCGGGGGTGGGGGGGAGGCTCGAGACACACACTGGGCATGAGCGGGGAGTGGGCGGGATGGATAGAGACACACGGGGCATGAGCGGGGGTGGGGGGGACAAACAGAAACACAGACATGCCGCACGGACATGAGTTTGTGCGGCAGATCCCGCTCCTCGGCCCTCTGCTGGCCACCGTGTGCGATGGCCTGAGCGGGGGGCTGGAGGAACAGGGGACACACGGAGCATGACTGGGGGTGGGGGAGACAGGAAGGACACACGGGGCATGAGCGGTGTGGGGGGGACAGAAAGGACACATGGGGCATGAGCAGGTGGTGGGGCTGACACGGGCATGAGCTGGGGTGGGAGGAACAAGAGACAGACACGCTCCTGCTGACCTGACAAAGCCTCTCATGCGGCAAAGAAAGATGGCGGGCGTCTCTGAAGCCAGACGCACTGCACGCTTTCACTGCATCCAATGAGAGAGCACGTCAGATGTCCGCGGACATCGCGCAAGCTGCTGGCCCAATCACTGTCCTGTCTGCGGAGCGTACAGGGAAGTGTGTCCGCCAAGCGAACACAGATATCACTAATTTTTTTTTACCTACTTTTTGGGCATTTTAAAAAAAACTACTGGACGGATTTTCACCAAATTAGCAAAAGCACGCTTTCGGGACCAAGCCGCTGCTCCTGGTCCAAATTTGGTGAAAATCCGTCCAGCGGTTTGGGCTGTAGACACGAGCAAAAAATGTTTCCCATTCAGTCTATGGGGAAAAAAAAAGTTTTGGGACCCCCCCTATAACTTTGCCCCCCCTGGACGAATCCTCACCAACCTTTGCAAAACAATTCAGAGTGACCCAAATACTTTTTTTGCAAAGTTTGGTGAGGATTCGTCCAGGGAGAGCAAAGTTATAAGCCGCCCAAAAAGTGCTCTTCCTATGGAAACAGCAACTTAACCATAACTACATGGCCACTACCGTGGCCATGTAATATATATCAATGTCAAACTCTGATGTTAATCAGGCCGGGCGAGCGTCACTCTCCTTGTTCAAAGGACGAAAACAATCCATCTGGATACCATGTCTTCTTTAACAAAGTCAATCTTTATTTAAATCCATAAAAAACAACACAGCTAAACAGCTATTTAACAAGTAAAAGCCATAAAAAGTAAGGCTCTCCCAAAATGTGAAAAAATGTTAACGCGTTTCGCGGCAAAACTCGCCGCTTGTTCACAACCACAATCTCAGTTGCACAAGTGCATTGTTCTTAAAAAGACATTCAACCAGCAGACAAAACTGCCAATGATTGGCCATGGTGAGATAAACACAAAAAACGGACCATTTTCTTCTGGTGTTACATTGCTAACTGACTGGTAAAAATCATCCCACCATCATGGAATGGTTTTGCCGTCGTCTCCATGCACCATGTTTTAATAAATTTAATCCAGAAATTTCGACAGTGACATGTCTGTTTGTGCATTCTGTCGACTGAAATACAAAGTATTGCATCCCGCATCTCGTGATTCATAGGGAAGATTAATTTAGTTTATTTATATCTTTCCCATCTCTGTGTAGAGAAATGGTATGAAACTATTTATCCGGACCCACGAGATGCAGAGATGCTGTACAACATGCAATAGCGTCAGCCAAATGATTATAGCCCATTTGGGGTGCACATTACAGAATCATGTGCCATCAATTGTTCTGCACAGTGCAGACGACGGCTCGAGAGTTATTATCAATGCTATCTGAATTGGTTCTCATGTTTTGACTACAAATAAACTAAAGTAAAATATTGACATCTATGATTTACAATGCATTAAAGCTGGAACTACATTCACTAGCTAGCATGCAAAGCATTTATTGTTCCCACTCTGTGAAGTCCATATACGGTTCCTTAGAGGTGTCCAATGCTTGATGCATAATGTTCCTAAAGTGCATAGTGCCAGAATAGTTGTTATAACTTAATCAACACTCATTATAAATATTACAAAATGTAAAATTTATAAAAACAACATTAAAATCCTAAAGTGCAAAGTGTTAATAGCAGCATCATTCTTCTAAAGTGCAAAGTGCAAATCTGGCAGTCATTGTAGAAGCACTAATAATACAACATGTTTTAGTAATCCAACATGTTGAATAACTGTGTCTCAAATTAGTCGTCTGCATGAGCTCCCCTATAGATGTTGAAGGTTAATAACTCTTTTATATTGAAGTGCCTAGTGCCAATTGTCATCTATTTCAAATAAAGAAGAAAAATCCTTTCTAAAGACCAATATCTGCTCTTTTTTGTATTGTCATTTTATCATAGTGCCAATAGCCATCTCACCAATATATATATGTACTTTTATGACCAATTTCGCACACACCACTAATGATATATAGTACCAGTACCTGACCGATGTAGGGAGGGAGGTTTCAGAGATGGCATGGCACGCAAACCCTCTGATTTCCCAGGCCACCACCAACTACAATGTTTCTATGGCAGTTCCAGAGGAAGCAGGCTACATTATGATGAAAGACACAGCAGAAATTACCCCATGAGTACAATTACATGTAAACATGGGCAATGATAGAGGATTGCTTGAAAGCAGTTGACTTGACAACACATAGTCAAATGCCCAAACAAAGGAAGTACAACACAAGGGGAGGTGAAGTGCCTTAAGAGTGCATTAACAGAAGTGTGAGGACTGCCTGAATGTCACAAGAAACAGCAGCTACCTGTATATGGACAAGTGTTTGCAAGAGAAGAAAATGTGGACAGATGCAATGGTGCATAGTGTTAGTCTTACTAAAGGCTAAATACCCCTTTGGATATTACTTCACTCACACTGTCAGAGGTGGACCACAAATATTTATATACAAAGGAGAAGGTGACACAAATTACATTTTCACAGATTCACTGATCTATACCAATAGCATGATGCAACCCTGCCTGTACCTCGTAGTCCTGAAAAAATAGACCAAGTACATAAATCATATACACAAATCTAGAAATGTTTCATTTGGTTTACAGAAGATAAAAAAACTCATAAAAATGTTCTAAATGAACATGACACAAAATAAAAAAACACATAGTAGATATAAAATGAACCTATTCATTGACATAACATACAGTTAACCACATTTAACAATTGAAAACACATAAATGCCTTTGACACCTAGTGCACTCTCCAGGTGTTATAGCTCAAAACATATATATCCCGACATTTTTCAGTTCTTCTTAGCTACAACTGCACACATTTTTTTCAGGGGAAACACAATTGTCTTGATTACCACCATGCATACCAGGGCCATATGAAAGGTTCCAGATTAAACAAAGAATTAACCTAAAAAAAGAGAGGGAAACAATAAACATACACCACCATGAGCTATCTCATATAGTCAGCAAAAGCTCAAAATAATTGCTGTACAATCCTGTTTATATAACCGCAAATGTAATGTTAAGGATTAGGTCCACAGGACAACATTAACCTGCATATGTATTCTCAAAAAAAATACATACCTCTGAATCTGATACTAGTAGTGCAAATATACAAATCCACCAAAAAGAGCTGTAGACTTCTTGTATCAAGTCTCATTTCAATTTTTTCCACTGCTTATTAGTAGCTAAAGGTCCAAAGGAACTGCAAAAACACAGAACAACAACACAGGATGTTGTCTGTCATTAGGGTCCCACATCTACAAAGTATAATATCCCGTCACCATAGTGTGCACCATTTGAATTACAACACAGAATGCACAAGAAGCGCCCCATCACCATCATTAAACACCAGTGTCACTGGCATGCCTTATAGTCTGCTTCTAATACACGAAAGACTCAAAAATGTAGTCCAATCCGCTGATCTGTGGTCACGCACTACTGGCAAAATTCCAACTCGAGATATAACTGGAGATTTAAGCATACGTATAAAGCTCCATTAAAAACACGTGTAGAATGCAGTGTTTTGAAATTCACACAACACTGCGACATAAAACCACATCGCCGTATCCACATACCTCCTATTCAGAGGCCAGAGTGTAGCTGCACAGAGCGAAGCTAGTTGGTTGGAAACCTCCACACCGAATGCTGCTGTTAAACTCATGCGTTCTGCTCGTATCACATTAGAACATCCGATGTACATAAACAGAGGACTGGTGTGCAAAATATCGACAACGGACTAGTATCACCAAGACCTGGACGCATACATGCATATCTCTATGGCTACGTCCACTGAACAAAAAAAGCCCACAAATCTAAATTAGCATGGTAGATTCTTAAACCAAGATTCATGGTTTATGCGCAAATTATGTAATCAAAAATCTTGAAACGATTGCATAGTGTGTAAAAGAGACCCAGAGTGCAGCATAAAAATAGAAGATGGACACCTTAGCTACAGACAGGCCCTGTCTGAAGGTGAATGTAAGAGTAATAGTCAGAGATGACAAACTGCCTCACAGCCACAAAGGATAGGGGAATTTTGAAAAGGCACTTGATTGCATGTTGATGCCTGAGAGACATCTAAACAATGACTCAAGAACTGTGTCAGCAACATGAAGAGCAAATGTGGAAATACAGAGAACAAACGTTTATTAAACAACATTGGCGATGATATTATACATAGGTACAGATCCGATGGTAAGAAATTTGCATATGTACCCACACCAAACAACTATCCCAATGATCGTTAATAATACGCTTACACTTAATGTGTCAAAACTGGTACACAAACTGTCAACAATTCGCAATTGGGGATCAGATATAATGAAGAATAGTCAACTACATTGCATAATACATTAACTTGTCCTGATGCCCGTAGATCAAACATTTACATGATGCCAATCTATTTCTTCATTTAGACCAATAATATGTCTTTGACATTTGAAAATCATTTTTTGGTCGAACAACATCAATTTTCGATCTATTTCTTCCTTACCATTCCCACAGATCCTCTTCAAAATCACCCATTTTAAATCTTCATAATTATGTTTCATTTTAACAAAATGTTTTACCATTGGTGCTGTTATGACTTGGCTTTTAATGCAACTCCGATGTTCCACCATTCGTATTCAACACTTCCTATTGGTCTTGCCAATATACTGTAGTCCACAAGGACATGTAATTAGAGAGACCACATTTTCAGTGTTGTAGTTTGTCATCTCATTTAATACCCAAGTCAGAGTCGTTTTGAGCACAATCTGTTCAGTGTCTTTGGTAAAAGAACACATCATGCACTGCCCACATGGAAAATGTCCCTTGAACGGTGGAAGCCCCCATAGGGTGGTCTGCCTGGGTTTTGGTATACATTTGACAGATGTGTTGTTCCTTACCAACATCTCTTTAATGTCCTGGCTCTTCCTAAAGGCCTCCAATGGTGGTGGAGTTGATTTGTCTTTGTAGATTTTCTTCCACGTCTTGTTAATGATGCTATTGATCTTATATGGCAGGTTCGAAAAGGTATTCACAAATATGATCCTATTTTCGTTGTCATCTCTTTTTCTCTAATAGAGCCTCACGGTTGTTATTATATGCTCTTTTAGAGGAATATTTAATAAGTGTGGCCGGATATCCTTTGCTGATTAATTTTTTGGAAAGAATGTTGGCACTGTCACAATAGTCCTGCTTCAGACTGCTATTTCTCTTAAGTCTGAGGAATTGCCCAAAAGGCAAATTCACTTTAATGTAGCTAGGATGATGACTCGAAAGGTGAAGTGAAGGAGAGCATTCTTGTCCATTTTTTTGCTGTATGGTTTGACTTTTAAAATGCCCAAATGATGGAAAATGGTGATATCTAAGAAATTGATCTCTTGAACACTGATCTCCATGGCAAACTTCAGAAATTGATTCTGTAGGTTCAGCCACTCAACAAAGATGTTAGCCTCTTCCACAGTACCCTCCCAAAGTATGAAAATGTCATCTATATAGCATAGGCATTTTAATAGATGTTTTTTGAAGGCATTGGTACCAGAACAGATGACTGATTTCTCAAAGTACTCTACATACAAATTAGCCAGGCTTGGAGTCATGGCTGCACCCACGGCAGTTCTTTCTGGTTGTTCAAAGAAAGCCCCCTGGAACTAAAAAAAGTTTTTTGTCAGGGCAAACTCTGCACGACAAATGATAAAGGCATTGCTGACTGGGTGTCCATCTTCTCTGTTGTTTAGAATATCCTCCACAACTTCCAGAGTAGCTCTTTGTGGAATCACTGCATATAATGATTTTATATCCAGACTAATCAATAACGAGTTGCCAGGACAAAATGATAAATTCTCGATTTTGTTGATGGCATCTGTAGTGTCCCTCAAATAGCTGTTCACCTTGATACATAGTGCAAGTGCTCCTGGCAGTTCCAGTGGTAATAGCGCTGAGAGAAATGGATTAATACATCAAGAATTGGCAAGAATTTTGAGCTGCTTACACGTGTAGAAAAGAAGGCAGGCCTCTGTCCAGAATGCCATCAAGAATAACACCATCATGTTACCAGAATGAAGGTTAAGTAAAGAGTGGAGAGAAAAGAGGCTGTAGATGCATGCCAAGAGTACATGGCACGAGAAGAGAAGACAAAATATCAGAAGACCAACACTGTGCCTGAAGCTCAGATGCAGGTGCCACCCAAATGAAGAAGAACATGTGCCATAATGCCATGGAGGATACCAGTCTTCATGGTGCTGTACTCCAGGACCCCCAACTGGCCCATAGAGTCGGGGTTTGCCCAGAAGCACTTTAAGACAAGATAGCAGCACCCTTGAGATGGATGGGGTGCAGATTAATACTCCAACACCAAATCAATAATGACAACTCAAAGGTTTGGCAAAGGGAGTCTGTTTAATGACAGGTACAAAAAACGGGGAGTCTCATGAATATCAGGGGATTTGTGATCTTCTCTCTTTCTTCACAACTCCAACGAACTTCATAAAAAAAATAACATGTATGCTGAAAACTCATCATCAGTGACGTTTAACACTTAAAAGTTGGCATGCAATTCTATTGGTTCAGGAAATGTAACTTTAACATAGGTACTATGGGCCTCATTACACGGTAGGCGGTAAGGGTTTACCGGTACCGGTAAGGGCACCGGTACCAGTAAACCCTTACCACCTTACTACAAGGTCCCTTTGCGGGACCCGACCTTAACGGCTGGTTTTACCAGCCTGTAAGTAACGGGCACGCTAAGGGACCTTGGTGCTAATTACGGCACCGCAATTTGCGGTACTGTAATTAGCACCTTCCCCATTCCCATTGGGCCCTATGGGGGTAAAAATGGGAATGGGGAAGTGCCTTGGTGAATGGGGAATTACTGCCCCCGCTCACCTTGGAGTAGGGCGGTAATTCCGTCATCCACCAAGGCGGACATGGTAAAATAAAGGCGGCAACCATGGCGCTGATAGTGCCATGGTTACCGCCTACCGTGTAATGAGGCCCTATATCTGTATATGGTAACGGAGTAAGGGAATTGGATAAACACTGTCAGGTGAGACATCTAAGCCCTACCTTCAAAATGGCTACGGTAGACATCACTAAAAGTACAACATCCCATTGGTTCTACTAACTATAGGACCCTAGATCACTTGGTAAACTGTGATTGGGTTGGCCGCAACCCCACTCATACTTTTACACTTTGCTTAGCAGCACGCAGAATGGTCGGCCAGGTGCAGGGTGCCCCTTAGCTCCCCTGGCTTTCCTCCAATTATTGTTACAATCAATCTTCACTTTTGTGGCCATGTGTCAATTATTTCACTGTGGTTGGCCTCGAGACTGCATCTCCTGTTTGGAAAAGTTCTGATATCTTCGCCTGGCCTGCTGCCATGCATAGGTGTGAAATTCTCACTTCAACTTGCTCGGCTGGTCACGTGATTCAGACACAGTGAATTTGCCTCTTCTTCATGTAATTTGTGTATTTGATTTTCGTTTCACCCACCACCTGCCTCCAGTTTCTTATCTTGGCCTTCCTGAAGCAGGATATTCTGTTGTTAGCTTCAATTAATTGTAGCTACTGTTCGTCTATTCTACTTATACCACCTTGGCTTTTCTGGCATGATTTGCCTTTGCTGAGTTTCGTTTCTGCCACTTATTCTTGATTTTGCTAAATATGAAGCTCTCTCCATGTGGCCTTTAGTAATCTTTGGTTAATTCTGCTTCTTGTGCAAAGTGGAAGTATACTTATATAATGTGCTTCGTTTGAGGAAGATATGTATAGGTGCCACTTACTGCACTATCTACTAAGCATAGCAAGCTGCACAATTTTTGTTAGCTTTCTGCCGGTTCCAAGCATATGTGCATGCGTAAACTGATTGAATATCTTCATCATGCTTACAGCTTAAGCCTCTTATATTTGACATCGTCCTTTCACTTTAGGTTCACGATGCCCCTTGTTCATGGCGTTTCATCTTTTTACTCCATTCTCTGGTCATCATCTCTTCTATATGTGAGTCAGTCCGGGTTCTCGTGACGTCACCATTCATCTTGCATTAAGACCTTCCTGCTTCTTCAGGGACTGCACTTAGACAATCTTCATTTTGTTTCATTTGTTGATATGGCTTTCTCAATGGGTACCTTACTGTCCATGGTTTCCTTGGTACCGGTACTTCAATAGGCATTCTTCTTCTGATGGGTACTGAACAGAGCCCCAATGTGGCTCTCTGCTGGTTTATTTGTTCATCATAGGTCACATATTTCAGCGTGAACGTTCCTGGCACTTCAAAATGGTAGTGCAGGCTGTATTTGGGACCTCTTCTACAGTGCCCTATAAAGACAAAGAAGTGAATGAATGCCCCGAACTGGAAGAGGAAGAGGAAACTTCAGTGGAGGAAGAAGAAGGCATTGAAGCTGAGTAGGGTGAAGAAGAGTAAATTAATTGGAAAACACACCAACCCTCAAGGAGCTCAAGCCACCTGAGTGGATGACGAAGGTGTGAGAAAGCAATGCACCCAGCAGTGGGAGGGGCTTTGAGTTTGTGGTCCAAGCTGGGTGTCTGGACCAGAGGGGGACTGTTGAGGGAGTCTCAAACCCCCCTGTATGCCCCCAAGATGACAGATGCCACACACTGAAGAAGCCCCACAGCCCATACCCAGATGACATTATCAAAGTAATCATGAAAAGGCGACATGGCTGAACACACCCACAGACACATTAGCCAGGTGGAAAAGAACACACATGAACAGCTTGCTCACACCGAAAAAGCAATTATCAGCACAATGGAGCCACTGCTGCATTGAAAAGAATTGGAAAAGTTCAAAACAGAGGGCTGAGGCCTGATACACTGACTTTTCTCAGAGATGCAAAACAGGCCTGGCAGCATGTCAAGCCCTATCAGGGAGAGTGAGGAAGAGGGCTCGAGACAGCTTAATAGATACAGCACCTGCAAGGACAAAAAGTCTGAAATCCCTCATAAATGCCAGCAGAGAAAATCATGTTTATGGTCCCTGAAAACTTGACCTGGAGTTGGGGAACAAAGCCCATTCAGACAGGTAAAGTCTTTCCCATCGAATTGAAAACAGAAGATGAAAAAATGCAACACAACATGAAGATGGAGAATGGATTGTCATTGCTCAAGGTTGGGGAAGTCGGAGGGGTGAAACAATAGTGGGAAGCAGGCAGTGCTCTGAGATAACCTTCCCCACCCTTCAGTTTTGCTCAAATGATCTGGGGGGTGGTGCCAGGTGGAGCTACCAGTTCTAGCCAGACCAAGCAAATTATCTGTCCACTATAGGCTGTAATTATGCCTATGCTGTTCAACCATTCCCATTTCGCCTAAGAGCAAGGAATGTATCTTTTGGTTGCGAGGCCATGGCAGCTTAAAAAACTCACCGCTGCCTTTAATGAGCTGAAAAGTCATTTGGAGCTGTCAAATCTGTGTGCGTATCCCTGCTTGGCCTAACTAAAGCAGCAATCTGTCACCTTTCTGGGCTCCTCTGTTTCTGGGCATGAGGGGATTTCTCTCAAGCCTAACTCTGTTTTTCTAACTACAATTCAATGTTGCTGCATTTGTAGGGTGGTGAGGAAGGAGAAGGTGGAATCATACATTATAATGTTTGCCCCGACATACTCCACCATGCAAATGCATTAAAATAAGCAGTAACAAACAATATGTTAAAAGTGTAGGCATGAATTTGACTAATTCGTTTAAAGTTAGGATTCATTGGACATAAGCCTCAGTGTAAATACAGTGTTTAAATCAGGTGAAATTATCCTAATACTTGTTTTTCCACTATGTGCTCGAAAAAGTGTAAATGCCTCTTAACGATTGCAGCGCTAGTGCTTATTTGGATTCCTATCTGCGACGTTGTTTCACCAAAATGCCTGGGGTAGCTGAAGGGCCATCACATGACACTTGACCGCTGATGACATCACAGAATGTGATGTCATTTTACCCAATCCCTAAGTGACATCACGGGAAGCGATGGAACACAACCTTTCACCCCTTGGCAAAACAGGAAGGGCGTCACATAGCACTGTTCCTAAGCACACAAAGTGAAATATGGTTACAATATCACTATAATGTGATATACATTTCATACAAGAATGCATAACCATATGGATCATTAATATCAGTGTGTATAGGCCCATATTACCAAATTACTGTGAGTGCAAGCAGACATACAAAGCCAAATGATAAGGATCTGTTCTTATAAAACACCTACCCCTAGGAGCTCTATATAGAACAAATATATATACATCACCTGACGTGTGTTTGTACTCATTTATCGACCTCAGGATGAAGGGACCCCTGAGGGACCCTCGGATGTGGAAACAAGGCACAGTCACCATACACAAATAGATTGCCAGACACAAGGTTCTGTTCCCAAAATCTAGGGTTTATTGCAATACAAAATAGTCCCAGTTGGCCAAGTGGTCCCACGCCCCGCGACGTGTGTCTAACAGACCTCGGGGGACGCAAGAGAATTCGAAACATGTCATCAGTTACATATATACAAACGGAACATCTTACAATCAGTAATGACACATTTAATACCGCCCCCAATTCATTTCCCTTTGAATTAGAGGCGATGATTGACCAGTGTGACAAATATGACACCTTAGACCACCATATTTAGTAACAGTTTGCAATCTCCAGTTTTACAGACACCATTCTTTGTTTGCGAGAACACAGCATTTCTGTTTTTCATGGGCAAGCTGCGCGTAGGAGACTGGCACATACCAGGCCTCACTATCTCTAAGTTTCGATTCTCGCTCTAGAAGTCAGCCTGCTCTCCGGGGCCTCACTGGGCTCAGAAAGGGGGGCCGTAAAAAAATCATAATTCAACTTTTTAAATACTAGTTTCGTTCATTGCTATTCTCTCAGGAGACTCGCTGGCATTCATATACTGATTAAATGCCTTGCTCCCTGTCTTCAAGGATACGTGAGGGAGGGAATCGGGCATTCCTGTCTGGCTCTCCAGTGTAATGTTTCAACATGTTTCTTAGCCTTGGACCATTGAAGCGAAATAATATCTACAGCCAAGCAGTTTTACATGAGGCAAAGTGGCAACGTTAGAGAGAGCAGAGAGAGAAAACAAAATGGTGATTCTGGTCATCTTAAAATGGCTTCACTCTAGTTAAACTAATAGCTACGTAATAACTAATGACTAATGAATAAGTATTCTTACACTGTAAATGAGGCGGTTGGTCTTCGGCCAACCAATTATCATTCATTTCCGGACCCTCAAGGGGTGCCTTGTTTTTTCTGGACTGACAAACCCTCCTCTTGGCCGTAAGCCAAACATCTCATCCATACATTACATCCTCCTCCGACCAAGTATTTGGGTTAGATTCGGAATCTGATTCAAATACGGACTCATGTACACTTGTTGTCTCCTCGTTATTATTATCAATATCAATTGCCATGAATTCTTTAATGGTTTCAGATTCGTTACTATGGCGATTGTGTTTGATTTAGTAATGGCTTTTCGTTCCATCATTTGTACACACTCTTCACTAATTTCAGTACATATTATGGGGAGACAATGTATGCAACAACAACATGTCACAAATATTCCTAGGATTGCTACTAGGATTGCAAATAGTTTCCATCCCCAGGATCGCAACACTTCCCAGAACCAGGAGCTTATGTTTAATTGCCAACCGCCTTCAAGGGGGTGAAGATCGGAACTTAACACATGCAATTTTCTTATCGCCTCAAAAATCGTGGGCAGGAGTCACTTACAAATACACAGCACGCTGATCCCACGATTTTGCAAACACTGCCGCGATCAACTAAGATTATATCAAGAGCCATTCTATTTTGTAGTGACATTAATCTAATTCCTTTTTCTTCAAGAGTCATATTATATAATATATCAGTGGTTCCATTTATTGCTTCTTCTAATATCCTAGACAGTCGTCTTATGTTATAAGAGTTTATCGCCTGGCCCCAAAATGGTATGGAAGATTTTGCTATGTCCTCTACAATCAACCCATCTTCAATATTACGGCGAGGTCGTGACCTAGTCAATTTGGTTATGTCTGATGTTTTTAAAAGAAACACCCCATGGAACAGAAATCCCAAATAACACGTACCTCCCCAGTTCCTAGATAACCAAGGATATGTTTCCTCTCCACATATGAAATACACAGGATCTCCCACATATATTGGTTCCACTTCTTTATCAAGGAATGCTATATTCCTGCATCTGGTAAATGTTCCTACCTGGAAAGAACCCTTTTTCTTTAGACAGAATGGGACAGAATGAGGGTTATAATTCACTGTATATGAAGGGGGTTCTGCATCCTTATTCCCATGTGGGTTCATGTGGAACGTGATCACAGAAGTTTTATAAGGAACAGACAATCTATCCTGTGGCATTATTGCTGGTGTAATTAATCGTCTTTTTTGGAACATGGAACAACGCACCGGTTTCATAATCACTTCGTCAAATTCATTCATATTTGTTTTATCTAGTTGACCAGTTTCACTTTTGTTCCATTTCCCATAATATAGGGCACTCAGAGAAGCATAACATGCAGAAGTTAAGGGTAGGGGCTGTACATACCATCCTATTCCCTGACGACCATTCTGCGGTAGGTGGGCACAAACCCAACAATTATTTTTTCTTAAGATTGAGTGTGTCATATTCATTATTAACAGCAATGTGTTGTTCCCATATCCTTCTCTATGTTTCTCTTCCATTGGGGACAAGTTATAGCAAATCACATAGACTGGGCTTTCCGTTGTGGAAATGTTCATCATGGGCAAAAGTACTTCAAGAGGGTGCATTTCCTCTAGGTACCATAACACTGTTATGGTCAACACTGGGGCTAATATATTCATTATGCACATTACTATGGTTAGACCCAACATACAATTCTTTCGACCATGTCCTTTTTTCACCTTATTATGTAATACGTTTAACTCGCTATCAGCATTGGTGCAAGAGGAGGCATTTGCTGGTTCCGCCATTTATTCTCTCGTCCTTATTCTTCTGCTGTGCTCATCGTGAACATTGTTTGTTCTTGTGCTTCTCCGGATTTTGAAATAGTTCAATCAATGTCTACAATCTTTTTATGCCAGTTTTTTGTCTGCCTGGATTGCCTATTCAATTGGCAAGGCCTCCGTGTATTTTTCATATCGCTCTACAATTTCAGAGCGGCTTCCTTTGTACCACGTGCGCCCCGCTTGTTCACTTGGGTTCCTGACACATGGATTTAGCACAGAGGAGTTGTGTTTCGTGAGCTGTCTAATTTGCACAACTCTTACACCACGCTCCTCTAGGCCTCCGGTTCCCACCTCATCCGAAAATAGGAAACAGAGGCAAGAAATTCACCAAGAGATGAAAAATGTGATCACTCCTTCTTTCTGCTCCGCAGGTTGTACCGATTTGCTCCTGGTACCGTGTGATCAACAAATAGTGCGGGTGCACTTCCGGTCTCGAGCTTGGAGTCAGACTGGGGCACAATGGCAGATGATGATGGGTGCCAAGGCGACAATGCAGGCTGTGGCACAACAGAAGATGGTGGGCGCCACAGAGGTATGCGCTTGATGTCGGCCAGCAGAGATGCAGAATCTGCTGGAAAACGTTGAGGCACTCTTTGCTCTTCCGTTTTTATGGCAATCTCATCAGGCCTTGTTTCAGGATCAGGCAGTTTCTGTGGCAAGGGACTGGCAATGGCATTTTTCATTTCTGGAACCGCTGCTATCTATTTCTGGTCTTTGTCCCGATCAGTTGACGTGTTGAATCGCGATGGGACTTTCTTGGCGTGAGTGGCATGAATCCACGCCTTGCGTCCATCCACACGTAATGCTGTCTGCGTGGTTAAAAGTACCTGGTAGGGCCTACGCAACCTGGATGCTAGCAATGTTTTCCGCTCATAGTTTCTGATGAGCACCCAGGTTCCTGGCTCCAATGCATGTCCTGGGCCAGTATACCGCACCGGTAATGGCTCCTGCACCTGCTGATGAATCAAACACAGTTTTGTTACTAACAAATTACAATAAATGCTGAGTACAAGGTATTCTACCTCGCACATTTTCTTAGGCTGAGTTGCGCACCACACATTCGCCAGTCTCCCCATTATAATCTCATAGGGGGAGAGCCCAGTTCTGGACTGCACTGACGTTTGCATGCACAGTAACGCTATTGGTAATGCATCTACCCAACTTAATTTGCTACTTGCACAGATCTTACTGATTTTGGATTTCAAAATTCCATTATGGCATTCTATAAGACCAGCCGAACGCGGATGTCTAGAACAATGGAATCGCTTAACGATCTGCAATCCTGCACACATCTGCATTATCACTGCACCTACAAAGTGCGGACCATTGTCCGATCATATGACATGGGGCAGACCAAAGCGAGAGAAATACTCTTTTAGCATGACCTTTGCCGTACTCATGGCTGTGTAATCGTTCAAGGGATATGCTTCTACCCATTTGCTAAATGCACATAAGATCACCAGAACGTATTTCAGATTGTGGCATCTCTACATCTCTATAAAGTAAAAGTGAATCACTTCGAGTGGCATAGAGGGAGGTCCAAAACTTCCTGTTGGAGTCACTGTTCCTTTTCCCACATTATGCTGTAGCCACGTGATGCAGTTCTGCACCAGCCTCTCGGCATTCTTTTTTATGAGTGGATTTTCCCAGACTGTGGCTAAATGTTGGACTATTTTCTTCGCACAGATGTGTGTGGGACTATGAGCCATTGCAACCATTGCGTTTACATACGCATTTGGCAACATCCAATTCCCATTCTTTTTGTCCACCCAGCAACCCTCCAAATCCAGTTCTGCAGAGCCCTTGGCCCATCCCTGTATTTTGTCCGTGGTAGCTTCCGCCTGCATTTCTTTAACAGTCACAATTCTATTTTCTATCATGCAGGCACTTCCTCCGATTGTACTGTCAACATTTTTGTACTCAAATCAGGAGCAGTCTGTTCCGCAATCTTGTCTGCAAATGCGTTTCCTTCTCCCACTTTCCATGTTACTTTTTTATGCGCCTCACATTTCACTATTGCCAGGTGCTTTGGACACGTAAGTGCAGACAGTAATCGCACAATCAGAGGGCCATGTTGAATTCTAGCCCCATGGGATTTTAAGAAACCTCTCTCGGCCTATAATCGGCCAAAATTATGAACTACACCAAAGGCGTACTGGCTATCAGTATAGATATTTACGCTCAAGTTCTCAGAAATTTCACAAGCTCTTGTTAAAGCAATTATCCCTGATGCTTGGCCGGAGTTATAAGAAATTCTTTTACTCTCCACAACACTTTTTAATGTCGTAAAAGCGTATGCGGCAGTTGATGTACCGTCAGGTAGTTTAAAACAGGAGCCGTCACAAAACAGTTCCCCATCTGGTTCTTTTAGCGGTGTGTCACTCAAATCAATTCTCCCTTTTGTTTCTTCCTCAGTAACCATTAGGCAATCATGGGGAGGCAATTCAGTCCCACCACTGGTTTCCCCCGGCATTGGAATTAATTCTGCTGGATTCAAAGTGCTACACCTCATAATTTGGATGTTGGGCGCGAACAAAACAATTTCATATTTAGTCAATCTAGCAGAGGTGAGGTGTTGCGTCTGTGTTCTATTGAGTAGAACATCTATGGCATGTGGCACCATCAAAATTAAGGTGTGCCCCAAAACCATCCCTTCTGTTTGTTTCACTGATGCAGCAGCCGCTACAACAGCTCGCAAACATCATGGTAGTGCGCACGCTACAGGGTCCAGCGCAGAAGAAAAATAGCTGCACGGCCTATTTCTTCCACCTTGTTCCTGTGTTAAGACAGACAACACGCATCCTTCATTCTCATGCACAAATAGCCTAAAAACCTTTTCATAATTCGGTGTGCCCAAAACTGGAGCAGAACCCAAAATGGTTTTTAGCGAATCAAATGCTTTCTGACATTATTCATTCCACTGCAAAGGCATCACAGCATCCTTCTTTGTTAATTCCACCATTGGTTTCACAATCAAAGCAAAGTTCATAACCCATTGACGACAATAAGAAGCCATCCCTATTATCGCTCTCACACCATTCTGTGTTGTTGGAATAGGCATACCAGAAATACTCTTTATTCCCTCTGGCGTTAATCTTCTTCCTTCCTTTGAGAGTAGGTTACCCAAATAAGCTACTTCTTTCTGACAGTACTGGAATTTCTTTAGGCTTGCTTTATGGCCATGCGTGGCTAGATGAGTCAATAATAGGACAGTGCATTCTTTACATATCTCCTCCGTGTCAGCAGCGATTAGTAAATCATCAATGTATTGTAACAATACACAGTCTGCTGGTAATTCTAACATGTCCAACTGCTCTTTCAACGCTCTAATGTATATGCTCAGACTTTCAGTATAGCCTTGTGTAATGCGTGTAAATGTGAATGATCGTCCTCCTAAATTGAAGGCGAATAAATACCTGCTTTCTTTGTGTACTGGAATGCTGAAGAAAGCGTTTTTCAAATCAATAACACTAAAGTATTCTGCCGAAGCAGGGATCATTGTCAAGATAGTAGTGACGTCTAGCACTAACGGGAATTGGGGATCTACCACTTTGTTCAGTGCACGGAGATCAATTATGGAACAGTACGGTACCTCATTACCCCCTTTCTTGTACGCGGGAAGTATGGGGCTGTTACATACACTACATGTAATCTCTTCAATCACTCCCAATTTCACCAAATCAGAAACAATACTTTTCAATCCTTTTTCTCCTTCCACTGAAATTTTATACTGTGGAATACGCAGTAGTGTTATTCCTTCTTTCAATGTAATTTTTACTGGCTCTATTTTCAAACATCCCACATCATTGTCATTCTTGGCCCAAATGCAAGTTGACACTGTACTCAATTCCCCTGTTAAGGGTTCCACCATAAATTCCGAAGTTGGCATAGTCTGGGGAGAAATAGTCAAAAATACCCCATCTGGTGTACAATGGATAACTGCGCTTAGTTTCTTCAATAGATTCAATCCTAAAACATTCTCCCCACAATGCTCTGTTAAAAGAAATGGACAATGTTCAGTAAAAGGCCCTATTGTCACTGCCACTGATTTGGACTCTGGGTTTATTACTGGGGTACCTGCGAACCCTACTGAGATATTTTGTCGCCCTGACAGAGGTATGTCTGGAACCAAGTGATGATCTATCGAGCATTTTTGTGCCCCCGTATCTACGAGGAATCTATGCTCATCATTCCCGATTTTCATCTCTACGTAGGGTCCTTTCTGGTTCACAGAAATGACACTGGTTCCGACCCCTGTCCTTGGCTGTCCTATTGGGGTAACAACACGTCATCCGATGTGTAGTCACCACTGTTATTATAGTATGCACCTGTCTGGTTATCAAAAATGTTCCCCCCTCTCCCTCTATTTCCCATTTGTGCATCTTGCTGATTTTGACTCTGAATAGTTTGATTCGGAGCCTGGCCTTGATTCTGTGCACCATGCCCTTGATTATTCTGATTCTGCAGCATATGATTTCTGTTGTGACCATTTGTTCCCATGTGCCCTCTCTGAGGCCTTCTCTGACTATATCCGCTTCTATTTTGCAAATGCGGACATTGTGCCCCCATTGATTTAATCCCAAAGGCCCTCCATGCATATTCGAATTTCCCTACTCTGTGTATTTCCCCTTCCCCTGTGGTGTCCTGCTATCTGCTGGAGTAACACCTGTGTTTTCAAGTTCGTTCTATCCTTTGCTTCTCTTTCCTTCTCGGTTTTTACCCGGTTCTCATAATATTGGGCCATATGTAATACATCTCCTAACGTTTATGCTTGCCATGCACTTTCTGAAGTCATTATCAAATTTTGAATCGGAAGTATTAATCCCCTCACATATTTATCCACAAATAGCCTTTTCCCTGCTTCCGTACTTACATCCTGTCCACTGAAATCTGTAAATATCTCTTCGAATCTATTGAAATAATCTGTGGACAACTCGTCTTTACCTTGAACATACGCCGTCATCTTGTCCCATTGAATTCTTTTCTCTGGGACCAATTCTTTTAACTTATGTATTATTCGTGCTGGTAATGCTAACATATTCGCCCCTGGCTGTGCACCCACTGCTTTATTTTTATCTTCCAGTATTAAATTTGCCCACGTGGTGCCATAGGCCGTCTCATCATCTACCTTTCTTATTCGTCTCACGCTTTCTCTCCTTACTAACCGCGCTGCGAGTTACTCTCGTATATTCATTCTGCTCAACTCCACTCATGGGAGGGGCAGTCGGGACAGTGGTACCCTCTTGATCAGGAGGTGCAGAGGGGGCAGTGAGAGTGGGATCCGTCTGCTAGGGCTGTGGCAATTGCGAAACACTCAGGGCTGGCTGGCTAGTGGGCAGTGCAGTGTCTGATGTAGCCTGTGGCTGTGCTGGTGTTGGGAGGGGCTGAGCAATGGGAGGGGGTTGAGCGACGGCTACTGCCGTCATCTTTTTAGTTTCACTCCTTGGGCCCTGTTTTGTTTCAGTTAAGATTCTGTTTATTAATTCATCCGATGAGTGTAGCTCTCTTTGTGGATATATTTTTTCTATGTTTAATTCATCGCGCTGTCTCGCCTTTCTCAAGCTATTACTCCACTCCTCCTTCGCCTTCTCCTCAGCTTTCTCCGTATTTGACTTATGACTGTGCGCATGTTTCTCTCCACTTCTAAATCGGAGCATTGCTTCCCTCCTCTAGTCCCTAAGGATATCAAGTGCTCCAGGGTGTGCTCTTTTACTCATCAACACCTTTTCCAGGTTACCTATTGTAACGCTCACCTGATTCCCGTAGAGGCGCCGGTCTTGACTGGGCGTATACCGTATCTTCAAAGGTGATGTGTAACACACGGCTGGCTCTTTGGGCTGGACCTCTGTGCACTGTATGTCTGACTCGAAGGGTAAGATGTCTGCAGATAGAAAATATGGGATTAAGGAACTGGGTTATTGAATGTCTCTCTCTTCTTCCCTTTCTCTTCTCCTGTAGAACCCCAAAGGTTAACGCTCTCACCTTAGGTAAGTGAACGCCGTGCTCTCCATCTGCCTCGGGGCAGGGTGCTGTAACCAGTTTCTTCACTGGATAAGGGGAGCAGGCCTCTTGACTTCAGAGGACTGCTGTCCGTCGTTTACTGCACGAACGGTAAGTTTCGAGTAATTCTAATGTCTTTAAAGTCTTTAGTAATGATGTTTCTTGTTTTGCAGGGTTCCGGCGATGGCGGATGACGGGCTGAAGTGAGTTGAAGATGGAGCCCGTGTGATGAATAGAAGCGCCTGGAAGCACGTAAGTAAGCGCTTGTTGCCTGCTTCACGATGCGCTCTAACTGTCTTTTTATTTTGCAGGTACAAGTTCGGAGCGGCTGCAGGGTGCCGGAATACCCACTGGGTTAGATGTGGAAAGGAGTAATGGCACGTGAGTATTAAAGTTCCCCAATGTCTTTAAACGCACCTTGTTTTGTCTTTCAGATGCGGGATGCAGCGCCGAAGGCCTCCGGAGCGTGCGAAGAGTTGGTAAGCTTTTGTCTTTCAGATGCCGGAATGCAGTATGAAGACCTCCGGAGCGCACGAAGAGTAGGTAAGCCTTTGTCTTTCAGATGCCGGAATGCAGCGCGAGGTGTTGGTGACAGCCGATGGACCAGGTAAGTGAAGAGCTGTCACTGAAGACCGTAATGCTAACCTGTTCTTTCTTGTCTTTATAGGTGTTGCTGAAGACTGGATTCAGGATGGTAAGCCTTTTTCCTTAGGCCCAGGATCAGATGCAGAAGACACGATGAGCGTTCTGCTGCAGAGGATGCAGAATAACGCAAAGCAAGATTCATCCATCGGGTGTGGTTTAAATAGCCTCCTGTAGTGCTTAGGTGTCTCCTTCCACAGCCACGCCTAGGTAAGAAAAGAGTTCCTGCTTTCCAGAAGAGTTCCAGTGTTCTGAATCTAGGGAGTGGCTCCTGCCCCACCCAACAGGAAAAGTAGTTCCAAACAGAAGAGGATCAGAGGCTCAACTGGCAGGCAAGTAAGCAGCATGGTCTGCTGCAGGTAAGTCCACCCAAGCATTATGAGCCCGGCGCTTCCAGCGCTGGGACTGGGCATATTTATGAGCCTGGTGCCACTGGCGCCAGGACTGGGTCCAAAAGGTCCCAATTGGGACTGGTTGGCACTCGGAACCTGGGTTATGGATCTGCTTCCAAGGGAGTTGGGAAAACCCTGACCTTTTGGAAGCAGAGATCATGACAGTACCCCCCTCAAGGCCCCTCCCAAACCGGGCTTCTCCGGGGGTTTTGGCTTGTCAGGAAATGTTCGGTGAAATCTTTTGATTAGGCGAGGAGCGTGGACATATTCAGCAGGTTCCCAGGATCTCTCTTGGGGGCCGTAGCCTTTCCAGTCAATTAGGTAAAATAGTTTAGATTTGGAGATCTTGGAATCCAGAATGCTTTTGACTTCAAACTCGAGTTCTCCATCAACTAGGATAGGTTTTGGAGATTTAGTTAGTCGGGTTTGAGGTTGCACGGGTTTTAATAGAGAGACGTGGAAGACCGGATGTATCTTCATGTGCGGGGGCAAGTCCAACTTGACCGCTACTGGGTTTACTATGGTAGTGATGGAATAGGGACCAAGGTATCTTGGGTTGATTGTGCGTGGCCCTTTTAGAGGTAGATATTTGGTGGATAACCAGACTTGATCCCCTACTTGATATTGAGGGGCTTCCTTCCGATGTTGATCTGCTCCTTTCTTGTATTGTTCTTTAGCCCTTTGAAGGTGAGAAACAGCTTCCTTAAAGGCCTGGGTGATTGTAGAATGCAGGTAGTCTACTGCTGGTGTTTCAAGATCTTGGAGGGGATCCAACTCCGAGGTTCGAGGGTGACTGCCGTACAAAAGAAAAAACGGGGTTTTCCCAGTTCCCGAATGGACAGAGTTATTGTAGGCATATTCGGCTATCCAAAGGATGTCTTTCCAAGTTTTTTCAGTTTGTTGCAGCATGCAGCGTAAATACTGTTCCAGAGTTTGATTGGTCCTCTCGGTTTGTCCGTCGGTCTGAGGGTGGTGACTGGTCGATAGTCTCACATCAATTTGAGCCGACCGACAGCAACTTCGCCAAAAATGAGAAATAAATTGACTACCTCGATCCGAATTTAGAACCGAAGGAAAACCGTGCAGTCGGACGATGTTTTCGAGAAATTCTCGGGCCAGAGTTGCTGCTGTTGGCAAGCCTTTGAGCGGAATGAAATGCGCCATCTTGGAGAATAAGTCCACGATTACTAGAATCGTATTGTATCCGGAGCATGGAGGTAGATCGGTGATGAAGTCCATAGAAAGCGTATGCCAAGGGCGAGGTGGGATGTCAATAGGGCGTAAGAGGCCTGCTGGTCTTTCCTTTTGACTCTTGTTTTGGGCGCATACTCCACAGGACATTATAAAGTCTCTGATATCTTTTTTCCAAGACGGCCACCAGAAGTAGCGCTTGATCTTTTCTGAGGTCTTGGCCATACCGGGATGTCCTTCCATTAAAGAATCGTGATAACAAGAGATTACTTTTTTCTGTAAATCTGTGCTGGGTAGGTATAATCGTTCTTGGAAATACAATAAGTTGTCCTTTAGTGCAAAGTCCTTTCCCTGCAGATGCCAATTCTGTATGTCTGCTGGAGTTACAAGTTGCCTGGCTTTATCCTTAACTTCCTCTATGGATTCTGTGGCGATTACACCCAGAATTTTTTGTTCGGGAATGATTGGTACAGGTTTAGGGTTGATCAAGTGTTCTTCCACTCCCATCCGAGAAAGGGCATCAGCTTTACCGTTCTTTGTACCAGGTCGATAGGTAATTATGAAGTCAAACTCGGCAAAGAATAATGCCCAACGGAGTTGTCTAGAGGATTGGGCTTTTGCGGTTTTCAAATATTGCAGGTATCGGTGATCCGTAATCACAGTAACGGTGTGTCGGGCCCCCAGCAGATAATGCTGCCAAGCCTTAAAGGCAGACTTGATAGCCAGAAGTTCCTTGTCAGTAATCGTGTAATTGATTTCAGGAGGCGAGAATTTGCGGGACCAAAATGCCACGGGATGCAACTGATTGGTTACCGGGTCCTTTTGTGATAGAACTGCCCCCATGGCAAGGCTTGAAGCATCAGTTTCCACGATGTAGGGGAGTTCGGGGCGAGGGTGTTTTAAGATTGGTGCAGAGATAAATTTAGTCTTCAAATCCTGGAAAGCTTGTTCCGCCTCGGTAGACCATTCAAAACGTTTGTTTTTCTTTAACAAGGCAGTGATGGGCTGGACTATTCAAGAGAATTCGGGGATAAACCTGCGGTAAAAGTTAGCGAAGCCTAACATGCTTTGCACACATTTTACGGAGGATGGTGATGGCCATTTGAGAACTGCATCGACCTTCTTTGAATCCATACGCACTCCGCCAGGTGATAATATGAATCCCAAGAATTCAACTTCAGTCACGTTGAAAACACATTTTTCCAATTTAGCGAAAAGTTTGTGTTGACGCAATCTTTCGAGGACCATTTTCACGTGTTTCCGATGTTCAGATTCTGATGAAGAATAAACGAGGATGTCGTCAATGTAAACAACAACACACACATCTATGAGCTCTCTGAGGACATCGTTCATAAAATATTGAAAGGCGGCCGGGGCATTGCAAAGTCCGAAGGGCATGACCTGATATTCAAATAGCCCATACTTGGTGTGGAAGGCCGTCTTCCATTCATCGCCCTCTTTTACTCGTACCAAGTGGTAAGCTCCTCTAAGATCCAGCTTTGTATATATGCATGCTTTTCTGACTTGGTCCAGGAGTTCAGGGATCAAAGGTAACGGATATCTATTCTTAACGGTGATCTGGTTCAGGGAGCGATAATCTATACAAGTTCTAAGGTCTCCTTCCTTTTTTGGAACGAAGAACAAAGCTGAAGAAGCAGGGGACTTGGAAGGACGAATAAACTCATTTGCCAGGTATTGATCCAGGTATTGTCGAAGGTGAAGGTTCTCAGGCTCGGTGAGGGCATAAATTCTACTACAAGGAGGAGTAGATCCAGGTATCAGGTCTATCTGGCAGTCATAAGACCTATGAGGAGGTAGAGAGTTAGCCTGATCCTTCCGGAAAACATCTTGGTATTCTAGGTATTCGGGAGGTAACTGGGAAGTCTCTGAAGAAATTGCTGCCAGTGCAACACCAGGTGGAGGGTGACAAGTAGAGACACATTCTGGAAACTGGACCGTTCTTGCTCGCCAATCGATCAGAGGATTGTGTTTCTTTAACCAAGGTATTCCTAGAATAATCTGAAACTGAGGGGCCTTGATCACATCGAACACGATCTTCTCATGGTGTCCATCTTGACTTACTAGCGTCACCTCTTGAGTGGTATGCGTTACTGGCCCGGAGGCTATCTCCGTACCATCCACCGTAGTAATGACGTCCTTTACAGCCTTGGGACAAAGAGTTAGATTCATCCTCAAAACCATTTCATGATCCACATAATTGCCGATGGCACCGCTGTCGACGTAAGCTTCAATTGCATGTAATCGATCCGGATTATCAGGGCTAATGAGGACCATAGGTATCACGAAATGCGAGGTCACGGAACTGGTTTTCACGCTCGGCAAGAGGACCTCTATTCTTGTCGGGCGAGGTCGTTTCCCTGCTCAGAGTTTGTAACTTTGGTAACTGCAGCTCCAACTGCCTTCTTGGCAGGTTTCACCGGACAGTCTCGAAGAAAGTGCCCTGAGTTTCCGCAATAGAGGCATAATTGCAACTGTTTTCTCCTTTCCCGCTCCTTTTGTGTTAGAGGACCTTTCAGACCCCCTATTTGCATGGGTTCCCCGGAGTCTACTCCTTTCGAAGGAGTTGGCGGTTTGGAAAATACTCGAGCATTAAACTTGGAACGATCGGCCTTCCTGTTCTGCAGTCTGTGATCTATTTGAACGACTAAGTCTATATAGTCCGAACAATCTTGTGGGGGATTCACTACTTGGGCTAACACATCTTTGAGCTCTCCACGTAGACCTCTATAAAACAGCGTAATCCTTTTGTCCTCAGGCCATTGAGTTTCCACTATCAGTCTGTTGAAAGACGCAATATAAGCCAAAAGGTCTTGATTACCTTGTCGCAACGAAAGAAGCTCATTGTCCAAGGCCTGCCCCTGTGAATGTCTTGCGAACAGTTTTTCCATACTGAGCTGAAAAGCTTGAAAATCATGGAGGACCGGATCATCTTGATTTACTAGAGGGATCGACCAGTCTGCCGCATTGCCACTAAGGTACGAAAGCACGAAAGTTACTTTAGCTTGATCAGTTGGAAAGGCTGCTGGCCGGTATAAGAAATGCAACCGGCACTGATTGATAAATACTGCAAACCTCTTTGGGTCACCAGAAAATCGTTCGGGCGGAGCCAGAGGTACATTCCCAGGTAGGTTGATCTGCACTGGATTCATAGAGGATGTAGAAGGAAGATTTCCCCCAGATGCGGGTAACGGGGTCTGTCCGGCTTGTGACTGTAGCAATTGTCTAGCGAGATCATCTGTTCGCTCCTTGGAAATAATCAGTTCCCTTCTTAGAGCGTTCCTTTCCTGACGGGCTGCATGCACTTCTGCCCTTAGTTCCCCAAGTAACTGGGCTAGCTGGTCGGTATCCGAGGTTTCCATAGCGCCTGGACGGGAGTTTTGTGGTAGGCTTTGCGTTCTGTAACGCTCACCTGATTCCCGTAGAGGCGCCGGTCTTGACTGGACGTATACCGTATCTTCAAAGGTGATGTGTAACACACGGCTGGCTCTTTGGGCTGGACCTCTGTGCACTGTATGTCTGACTCGAAGGGTAAGATGTCTGCAGATAGAAAATATGGGATTAAGGAACTGGGTTATTGAATGTCTCTCTCTTCTTCCCTTTCTCTTCTCCTGTAGAACCCCAAAGGTTAACGCTCTCACCTTAGGTAAGTGAACGCCGTGCTCTCCATCTGCCTTGGGGCAGGGTGCTGTAACCAGTTTCTTCACTGGATAAGGGGAGCAGGCCTCTTGACTTCAGAGGACTGCTGTCCGTCGTTTACTGCACGAACGGTAAGTTTCGAGTAATTCTAATGTCTTTAAAGTCTTTAGTAATGATGTTTCTTGTTTTGCAGGGTTCCGGCGATGGCGGATGACGGGCTGAAGTGAGTTGAAGATGGAGCCCGTGTGATGAATAGAAGCGCCTGGAAGCACGTAAGTAAGCGCTTGTTGCCTGCTTCACGATGCGCTCTAACTGTCTTTTTATTTTGCAGGTACAAGTTCGGAGCGGCTGCAGGGTGCCGGAATACCCACTGGGTTAGATGTGGAAAGGAGTAATGGCACGTGAGTATTAAAGTTCCCCAATGTCTTTAAACGCACCTTGTTTTGTCTTTCAGATGCGGGATGCAGCGCCGAAGGCCTCCGGAGCGTGCAAAGAGTTGGTAAGCTTTTGTCTTTCAGATGCCGGAATGCAGTATGAAGACCTCCGGAGCGCACGAAGAGTAGGTAAGCCTTTGTCTTTCAGATGCCGGAATGCAGCGCGAGGCGTTGGTGACAGCCGATGGACCAGGTAAGTGAAGAGCTGTCACTGAAGACCGTAATGCTAACCTGTTCTTTCTTGTCTTTATAGGTGTTGCTGAAGACTGGATTCAGGATGGTAAGCCTTTTTCCTTAGGCCCAGGATCAGATGCAGAAGACACGATGAGCGTTCTGCTGCAGAGGATGCAGAATAACGCAAAGCAAGATTCATCCATCGGGTGTGGTTTAAATAGCCTCCTGTAGTGCTTAGGTGTCTCCTTCCACAGCCATGCCTAGGTAAGAAAAGAGTTCCTGCTTTCCAGAAGAGTTCCAGTGTTCTGAATCTAGGGAGTGGCTCCTGCCCCACCCAACAGGAAAAGTAGTTCCAAACAGAAGAGGATCAGAGGCTCAACTGGCAGGCAAGTAAGCAGCATGGTCTGCTGCAGGTAAGTCCACCCAAGCATTATGAGCCCGGCGCTTCCAGCGCTGGGACTGGGCATATTTATGAGCCTGGTGCCACTGGCGCCAGGACTGGGTCCAAAAGGTCCCAATTGGGACTGGTTGGCACTCGGAACCTGGGTTATGGATCTGCTTCCAAGGGAGTTGGGAAAACCCTGACCTTTTGGAAGCAGAGATCATGACACCTATACGTTCCATCTCAAAACTCCCATCTTTCGGCCACTGAAGATTTTCCTGTTTTCTGGTTTGCTTATGCCAAGTTTCACAAAACATTATCGCTCCCATACCATACTTTATGTACATATCATAAGCCGGCGTTCCTCCCCGAGGTGCTTCCTGGACAGTTTCCAAAGATTGTTCACCGCAGCAGAAAAATCCCGCTAAGGTGGACAATACCCCAGGCAAGTTTTAACCTTACCCTTGGCTAATCAAACTTACTCTGGGTGTTTGATTTTGCAAAATCAACTCTCAACCAATATCAGGACCACTTACGAATCGGGGCACGACTCACTTGATCAATCAATTTGTCTTTTCAAGACACAATTTGTCCGTATACTGACGCAACCAATGACGTTGTGTCTGCTTATCTTGGCTCTGCCTCGTTTTGGGACCCTCGCCTCCTTGTTCACTGGCCAGGGACGTCGATCAGGGATCAGCTGTGTGCAGATCTGCAAAGGAGTCTCTCATCACTTTCGCAGGGGTGCCCCGAACACCTCTTGATCACGGCTCGATCACTCCCGTCCTCGCCGTTCTTAACGCCTTCCTTATTTTGCAACGTACACGATGAAACAAGTGGGGGAGGGGCCCTATTCGGGCGCCATCTTGAAGGGGCCCCTGAGGGACCCTCGGATGTGGAAACAAGGCACAGTCACCACACACGAATAGATACGCCCGACACGAGGTTCTGTTCCCAAACTCTTGAGTTTATTGCAATACAAAATAGTCCCAGCTGGCCAAGTGGTCCCACGCCCCGCGACGTGTGTCTAATAGACCTCGGGGGACGCAAGAGAATGAGAGACATGCATCAGTTACATATATACAAACGGAACATCTTACAATCAGTAATGACACATTTAATGATGCCGCCCCGAATTCATTTCCCTTTGAATTAGAGGCGATGATTGACCAGTGTGACAAATATGACACCTTAGACCACCATATTTAGTAACAGTTTGCAATCTCCAGTTTTACAGACACCATTCTTTGTTTGGTAGAACACAGCGTTTCTGTTTTTCATGGGCAAGCTGGCGCAGGAGACTGGCACATACCAGGCCTCACTATCTCTAAGTTTTGATTCTTGCTCTAGAAGTCAGCACGCTCTCCGGGGCCTCACTGGGCTCAGAAAGGGGAGCCGTAAAGAAAATCATAATTCAACTCTTTAAATACTAGTTTCGTTCATTGCTATTCTTTCAGGAGACTTGCTGGCATTCGTATACTGATTAAATGGCTTGCTCCCTGTCTTCAAGGATACGTGAGGGAGGGAATCGGGCATTCCTGTCTGGCTCTCCAGTGTAATGTTTCAACTTGTTTCTTAGCCTTGGACCATTGAAGCGAAATAATATCTACAGCCAAGCAGTTTTACATGAGGCAAAGTGGCAACGTTAGAGAGAGCAGAGAGAGAAAACAAAATGGCGATTCGGGTCATCTTAAAATGGCTTCACTCTAGTTCAACCAATATCTACGTAATAACTAATGACTAATGAATATATATTCTTACACTGTAAATGAGGCGGTTGGTCTTCGGCCAACCAATTATCATTCATTTCCAGACCCTGAAGGGGTGCTTAGTTTTTCTGGACTGACAAGGACGATGAAAGGCTGAGTTGAGGTGTTTCAGAACAGACTAAATCATTGACTCACCCCCTAAAGTGTGCCTAAAATAAACCTTTAATGAGTGGAGCAATTATTGTATATAATTCCCGACAAATTATTTGTTATTCCTATTCTGCCTTATTTAGGGTCACTGCTCAAAGTGCTACACTTTTGCAACCCTCCCTTTTTTTTCAAGAAGCCTGAACAAGAATGCCTGCCACTCCAGAAACAAATAGCCACATGGCACTGGCCACAGCCAGCCCAGGAGCTTACATTTAAAAAAAATAAAAAGTGTTTTTAATTTTTTTGCTGGGGTAGCAAGGGAGACCAATGTGTAGCAGGGGAGACATCAGGGGACTCCAACATGAGGTGCCTGATTCCTATCAATCCACCAGATTTCAGCAGTTGTTATAAATAGGTGGATCCCATTGGTTTTTTATTTGTAAGAAAAGGCCATGCTGGTAAAACCAAACGTTTTTGCAGACAGAGTGCAAAAGCAGGTGGAGACATTAAGACTGTTCTGTGTCCCTACTCCACATGCACAAATTGTTTTACAATATGTGTACATCAATAAATGCCTCACATGGGCCTCATAAAAATATATATATATATTCTTGCACCGAGGAGAATGAACAGATCGGCACGTCAATGCAGTTCAGTTCCCTCCATGCGATTTTCTAACTGTGTTAAATGGAGTGCAAAAGCAAAGTGTAAAAACAGGCCAAATCTGTTTTATTCCTTGCGTCTGCACCCCATTCTGTAAAAATTGTAAATTATTCCTCCTATTTTATTTTTCATTTTTTCTTTTTTCTATTAAATGATTTATAGGCCGATTCATGGAATAATTAGCGCAGCGCAAGTGGCCAAAAACGTGCGATTCGCAGTGGAATAGCGAAAATCGCAGTGCAAGTGCGAAAATCGCACGAAAAGCAGCGCACATCGATTCATGGAAGGGCGTGCGCGAGAAAACCATCGGATGTGCGCTAAAAAAGTGCGCGGCGCATGTTGGCGCACAGGCCATCTAACGGCGTGCGCCAGGTCACAGCAAAAATCGCACAGGCCACAGCGAAAATCGCACATAGCGCGGCGCACACAACAAAAGTAGGCGGAACACGGGGCGTAACACTCGGAATGGGGAACAACTTGCCAAAATGTGGGCGTCACGGGGGAAGTACAGGGTGCAAGTTCGCGGAACGCCCACACGCTCGCCTACAACACGTATTCATGGAATCGAATAGGGCAAAAAAGCGCACGGTCAAACCAGCGCACAGGCACAAACACGACCGCCACAAGAAGGCAGGCGGTAGCGTCTCTGCGCCTGTAATAAATGTGCGCCAAAAGGTGCGCCAACAAATAGCACCTATATACAGCTATGGTGAATGTCCTATACTGTGGCCCTCCAGGACAAATGACGTGCAAAGGGGTACCCACAAACACGGACACCCGCTGACTGAAAAATAACGTGTGCGTGTATTGCGGGGTGCGCGGGAACTTTCACACACGATTTGGCAGGGTACGTGGATTTCAGGGGTGCGCGGGAAGTTCCACACGCGATTTGGCTGGGTACGTGCGTGGGAATTTCCACACGCGACTTGGCTGGGTACGTGGATCTCAGGGGTGCGTGGGAAGTCTTACACGCGATTTGGCAGGGTACGTGGATTTCAGGGGTGCGCGGGAAGTTCCACACGCGATTTGGCCGTGTACGTGCGCGGGAATTTCCACACGCGACTTGGCTGGGTACGTGGATCTCAGGGGTGCGTGGGAAGTCTCACACGCGATTTGGCAGGGTACGTGGATTTCAGGGGTGTGCGGGAAGTTCCACACGTGATTTGGCCGGGTACGTGCGCGGGAATTTCCACACGCGATTTGGCTGGGTACGTGGATCTCAGGGGTGCGCGGGAAGTCCCACACGCGATTTGGCAGGGTACGTGGATCTCAGGGGTGCGCGGGAAGTTGCACACGCGATTTGGCCGGGTACGTGCGCAGGAATTTCCACACGCGATTTGGCTGGGTACGTGGATCTCAGGGGTGCGCGGGAAGTCCCACACGTGATTTGGCAGGGTACGTGGATTTCAGGGGTGCGCGGGAAGTTGCACACGCGATTTGGCTGGGTATGGGCGCGGGAATTTCCACACGCGATTTGGCTGGCTACGTGGATCTCAGGGGTGGGCGGGAAGTCTCACACGTGATTTGGAAGGGTACGTGGATTTCAGGGGTGCGTGGGAAGTTCCACACTCGATTTGGCCGGGTATGTGCGCGGGAATTTCCACACACGACTTGGCTGGGTATGTGGATCTCAGGGATGTGCGGGAAGTCCCACACGCGATTTGGCCGGGTACTTACGCGGGAATTTCCACACGCGATTTGGCTGGGTACGTGTATTTCAGGGGTATGCGGGAAATTCTACACGCGATTTGGCTGTGTGCTCCCAGGTATTCCCTGTACACCCTCCATGGCCCCTGCAGGCAGCAGACACTACAGGGGACTACCCTGCACACCTGCTCATGTCACCCAGCACCCCCACCCCCCAGCAGTGTGGGGCACCCTCCACCAGGCCCCCACTCATGTCCCCTATCACCCCCACCCCCCAGCATCCAGGGGCACCCTCCACCAGGCCCCCACTCATGGCCCCCTGCACCCCCACACCCCAGCAGTGCAGGGCACCCTACACCAGGCCCCCACTCATGTCCAACTCATGTCTCCCACCACCCCCACCCCTCAGCAGTGCAGGGGCACCCTCCACAAGGCCCCCACTCATGTCCCCCTGCACCCCCACCCCCCAGCCACCATGGGCATCCCCACCAGGCCCCCACTCATGTCTCCCACCCACCTCCCCTGCCACCATGGGCAGCCTCCACCAGGCCCCCACTCATGTCTCCCACCACCCCCACCCCCCCAGCAGTGTGGGGCACCCTCCACCAGGCCCCCACCCATGTCTCCCACCACCCCCACCCCCCAGCCACCATGGGCAGCCCCCACCAGGCCCCCACTCATGTCTCCCACCCACCCCCACCCCCCAGCCACCATGGGCAGCCCCCACCAGGCCCCCACTCATGTCTCCCACCCACCCCCACCCCCCAGCCACCATGGGCAGCCCCCAACAGGCCCCCACTCATGTTTCCCACCCACCCTCCCCCAGCCACAATGGGCAGCCCCCACCAGGCCCCCACTCATGTCCCCTATCTCCCCCACCCCCCAGCCACCATGGGCAGCCCCCACCAGGCCCCCACTCATGTCTCCCACCCACCCCCCCAGCCACCATGGGCAGCCCCCACCAGGCTCCCACCCATGTCCCCTATCACCCCCACCCCCCAGCAGTGCAGGGGCAGACCCCACCAGGCCCCCACTCATGTCTCCCACCACCCCAACCCCCCAGCCACCATGGGCAGCCCCCACCAGGCCCCCACTCATGTCCCCTATCACCCCCACCCCCCAGCCACCATGGGCAGCCCCCACCAGGCCCCCACTCATGTCTCCCACCACCCCCACCCACCAGCCACCATGGGCAGGCCCCCACTCATGTCTACCACCCACCCCGCCCCAGCCACCATGGGCAGCCCCCACCAGGCCCCCACTCATGTCCCCTATCACCCCCACCCCCCAGCCACCATGGGCGGCCTCCACCAGGCCCCCACTCATGTCTCCCACCACCCCCACCCCCCAGCAGTGTGGGGCACCCTCCACCAGGCCCCCACCCATGTCTCCCACCACCCCCACCCCCCAGCCACCATGGGCAGCCCCCACCAGGCCCCCACTCATGTCTCCCACCCACTCCCACCCCCCAGCCACCATGGGCAGCCCCCACCAGGCCCCCACTCATGTCCCCTATCACCCCCACCCCCCAGCAGTGCAGGGGCAGCCTCCACCAGGCCCCCACTCATGTCTCCCACCACCCCCACCCCCCAGCCACCATGGGCAGCCCCCAGCAGGCCCTCACACATGTCCCCTATCACCCCCACCCCCCAGCCACCATGGGCAGCCCCCACCAGGCGCCCACTCATGTCTCCAACCACCCCCACCCACCAGCCACCATGGGCAGGCCCCCACTCATGTCTCCCACCCACCCCCACCCCCCAGCCACCATGGGCAGCCCCCAACAGGCCCCCACTCATGTTTCCCACCCACCCTCCCACAGCCACCATGGGCAGCCCCCACCAGGCCCCCACTCATGTCTCCCACCCACCCCCCCAGCCACCATGGGCAGCCCCCACCAGGCTCCCACCCATGTCCCCTATCACCCCCAACCCCCTGCAGTGCAGGGGCAGCCCCCACCAGGCCCCCACTCATGTCCCCTATCACCCCCACCCCCCAGCCACCATGGGCAGCCCCCACCAGGCCCCCACTCATGTCTCCCACCACCCCACCCACCAGCCACCATGGGCAGGCCCCCACTCATGTCTACCACCCACCCCGCCCCAGCCACCATGGGCAGCCCCCACCAGGCCCCCACTCATGTCCCCTTTCGCCCCCACCCCCCAGCCACCATGGGCGGCCTCCACCAGGCCCCCACTCATGTCTCCCACCACCCCCACCCCCCAGCAGTGTGGGGCACCCTCCACCAGGCCCCCACCCATGTTTCCCACCACCCCCACCCCCCAGCCACCATGGGCAGCCCTCACCAGGCCCCCACTCATGTCTCCCACCCACTCCCACCCCCCAGCCACCATGGGCAGCCCCCACCAGGCCCCCACTCATGTCCCCTATCACCCCCACCCCCCAGCAGTGCAGGGGCAGCCTCCACCAGGCCCCCACTCATGTCTCCCACCACCCCCACCCCCCAGCCACCATGGGCAGCCCCCAGCAGGCCCTCACTCATGTCCCCTATCACCCCCACCCCCCAGCCACCATGGGCAGCCCCCACCAGGCCCCCACTCATGTCTCCCACCACCCCCACCCACCAGCCACCATGGGCAGGCCCCCACTCATGTCTCCCACCCAACCCCCCCAGCCACCATGGGCAGCCCCCACCAGGCCCCCACTCATGTCCCCTATCACCCCCACCCCCCAGCCACCATGGGCAGCCTCCACCAGGCCCCACTCATGTCTCCCACCACCCCCACCCCCACAGCAGTGTGGGGCACCCTCCACCAGGCCCCCACCCATGTCTCCCGCCACCCCCACCCCCCAGCCACCATGGGCAGCCCCCACCAGGCCTCCACTCATGTATCCCACCCAACCCCACCCCCCAGCCACCATGGGCAGCCCCCACCAGGCCCCCACTCATGTCTCCCACCACCCCCCCAGCCACCATGGGCAGCCTCCATCAGGCCCCCACTCATGTCTCCCACCACCCCCACCCCCCAGCAGTGTGGGGCACCCTCCACCAGGCCCCCACCCATGTCTCCCACCACCCCCACCCCCCAGCCACCATGGGCAGCCCCCACCAGGCCCCCACTCATGTCGCCCACCCACCCCCACCCCCCAGCCACCATGGGCAGCCCCCACCAGGCCCCCACTCATTTCTCCCACCCACCCCCACCCCTCAGCCACCATGGGCAGCCCCCAACAGGCCCCCACTCATGTCTCCCACCCACCCCCCCCAGCCACCATGGGCAGCCCCCACCAGGCCCCCACTCATGACTCCCACCCAACCCCCCCCAGTCACCATGGGCAGCCCCCACCAGGCTCCCACCCATGTCCCCTATCACCCCCACCCCCCAGCCACCATGGGCAGCCCCCACCATGCCCCCACTCATGTCCCCTATCACCCCCACCCCCCAGCAGTGCAGGGTCAGCCTCCACCAGGCCCCCACTCATGTCTCCCACCACCCCCACCCCCCAGCCACCATGGGCAGCCCCCACCAGGCCCCCACTCATGTCTCCCACCACCCCCACCCACCAGCCACCATGGGCGGCCTCCACTAGGCCCCCACTCATGTCTCCCACCACCCCCACCCACCAGCCACCATGGGCAGGCCCCCACTCATGTCTCCCACCCACCCCCACCCCCCAGCCACCATGGGCAGCCCCCAACAGGCCCCCACTCATGTTTCCCACCCACCCTCCCACAGCCACCATAGGCAGCCCCCACCAGGCCCCCACTCATGTCCCCTATCACCCCCACCCCCCAGCCACCATGGGCAGCCCCCACCAGGCCCCCACTCATGTCTCCCACCCACCCCCCCAGCCACCATGGGCAGCCCCCACCAGGCTCCCACCCATGTCCCCTATCACCCCCAACCCCCTGCAGTGCAGGGGCAGCCCCCACCAGGCCCCCACTCATGTCCCCTATCACCCCCACCCCCCAGCCACCATGGGCAGCCCCCACCAGGCCCCCACTCATGTCTCCCACCACCCCCACCCACCAGCCACCATGGGCAGGCCCCCACTCATGTCTACCACCCACCCCGCCCCAGCCACCATGGGCAGCCCCCACCAGGCCCCCACTCATGTCCTCTATCGCCCCCACCCCCCAGCCACCATGGGCGGCCTCCACCAGGCCCCCACTCATGTCTCCCACCACCCCCACCCCCCAGCAGTGTGGGGCACCCTCCACTAGGCCCCCACCCATGTCTCCCACCACCCCCACCCCCCAGCCACCATGGGCAGCCCCCACCAGGCCCCCACTCATGTCTCCCACCCACTCCCACCCCCCAGCCACCATGGGCAGCCCCCACCAGGCCCCCACTCATGTCCCCTATCACCCCCACCCCCCAGCAGTGCAGGGGCAGCCTCCACCAGGCCCCCACTCATGTCTCCCACCACCTCCACCCCCCAGCCACCATGGGCAGCCCCCAGCAGGCCCTCACTCATGTCCCCTATCACCCCCACCCCCCAGCCACCATGGGCAGCCCCCACCAGGCCCCCACTCATGTCTCCCACCACCCCCACCCACCAGCCACCATGGGCAGGCCCCCACTCATGTCTCCCACCACCCCCACCCCCCAACCACCATGGGCAGCCCCCACCAGGCCCCCACTCATGTCCCCTATCACACCCAACCCCAGCCACCATGGGCAGCCCCCACCAGGCCCCCACTCATGTCTCCCACCACCCCCACCCACCAGCCACCATGGGCGGCCTCCACTAGGCCCCCACTCATGTCTCCCACCACCCCCACCCCCCAGCTACCATGGGCAGCCCTCAACAGGCCCCCACTCATGTCCGCTATCATCCCCACCCCCCAGCCACCATGGGCAGCCCCCACCAGGCTCCCACTCATGTCTCCCACCACCCCCAACCACCAGCCACCATGGGCAGGCCCCCACTCATGTCTCCCACCCACCCCCCCCAGCCACCATGGGCAGCCCCCACCAGGCCCCCACTCATGTCCCCTATCACCCCCACCCCCCAGCCACCATGGGCAGCCTCCACCAGGACCCCACTCATGTCTCCCACCCCCCCACCCCCCCAGCAGTGTGGGGCACCCTCCACCAGGCCCCCACCGATGTCTCCCACCACCCCCACCCCCCAGCCACCATGGGCAGCCCCCACCTGGCCCCCACTCATGTCTCCCACCACCCCCACCCCCTCAGCAGTGTGGGGCACCCTCCACCAGGCCCCCACCCATGTCTCCCACCACCCCCACCCCCCAGCCACCATGGGCAGCCCCCACCAGGCCCCCACTCATGTCGCCCACCCACCCCCACCCCCCAGCCACCATGGGCAGCCCCCACCAGGCCCCCACTCATGTCTCCCACCCACCCCCACCCCTCAGCCACCATGGGCAGCCCCCAACAGGCCCCCACTCATGTCTAAAACCCACCCCCCCAGCCACCATGGGCAGCCCCCACCAGGCCCCCACTCATGACTCCCACCCAACCCCCCCCAGCCACCATGGGCAGCCCCCACCAGGCTCCCAACCATGTCCCCTATCACCCCCACCCCCCAGCCACCATGGGCAGCCCCCACCAAGCCCCCACTCATGTCAACCCACCCACCCCCACCCCCCAGCCACCATGGGCAGCCCCCACCAGGCCCCCACTCATGTCCCCTATCACCCCCACCCCCCAGCAGTGCAGGGTCAGCCTCCACCAGGCCCCCACTCATGTCTCCCACCACCCCCACCCCCCAGCCACCATGGGCAGCCCCCACCAGGCCCCCACTCATGTCTCCCACCACCCCCACCCACCAGCCACCATGCGCGGCCTCCACTAGGCCCCCACTCATGTCTCCCACCACCCCCACCCCCCAGCTACCATGGGCAGCCCCCAACAGGCCCCCACTCATGTCCGCTATCACCCCCACCCCCCCAGCCACCATGGGCAGCCCCCACCAGGCTCTCACTCATGTCTCCCACCACCCCCAACCACCAGCCACCATGGGCAGGCCCCCACTCATGTCGCCCACCCACCCCCCCAGCCACCATGGGCAGCACCCACCAGGCCCCCACTCATGTCTCCCAACCACCCCCACCCCCAGCCACCATGGGCAGCCCCCACCAGGCCCCCACTCATGTCCCCTATCACCCCCACCCCCCAGCAGTGCAGGGTCAGCCTCCACCAGGCCCCCACTCATGTCTCCCACCACCCCCACCCCCCAGCCACCATGGGCAGCCCCCACCAGGCCCCCACTCATGTCCCCTATCACCCCCACCCCCAGCCACCATGGGCAGCCCCCTCCAGGCCCCCAATCATGTCTCCCACCACCCCCACCCACCATGCCACCATGGGCGGCCTCCACTAGGCCCCCACTCATGTCTCCCACCACCCCCACCCCCCAGCTACCATGGGCAGCCCTCAACAGGCCCCCACTCATGTCCGCTATCACCCCCACCCCCCAGCCACCATGGGCAGCCCCCACCAGGCTCCCACTCATGTCTCCCACCACCCCCAACCACCAGCCACCATGGGCAGGCCCCCACTCTTGTCTCCCACCCACCCCCCCCAGCCACCATGGGCAGCCCCCACCAGGCCCCCACTCATGTCCCCTATCACCCCCACCCCCCAGCCACCATGGGCAGCCTCCACCAGGCCCCCACTCATGTCTCCCACCACCCCCACCCCCCCAGCAGTGTGGGGCACCCTCCACCAGGCCCCCACCATAGTCTCCCACCACCCCCACCCCCCAGCCACCATGGGCAGCCCCCACCTGGCCCCCACTCATGTCTCCTACTCACCCCCACCCCCCAGCCACCATGGGCACCCTCCACCAGGCCCCCACCCATGTCTCCCACCACCCCCACCCCCCAGCCACCATGGGCAGCCCCCACCAGGCCCCCACTCATGTCGCCCACCCACCCCCACCCCCAAGCCACCATGGGCAGCCCCCACCAGGCCCCCACTCATGTCTCCCACCCACCCCCACCCCTCAGCCACCATGGGCAGCCCCCAACAGGCCCCCACTCATGTCTAAAACCCACCCCCCCAGCCACCATGGGCAGCCCCCACCAGGCCCCCACTCATGACTCCCACCCAACCCCCCCCCCAGCCACCATGGGCAGCCCCCACCAGGCTCCCACACATGTCCCCTATCACCCCCACCCCCCAGCCACCATGGGCAGCCCCCACCAAACCCCCACTCATGTCAACCCACCCACCCCCACCCCCCAGCCACCATGGGCAGCCCCCACCAGGCCCCCACTCATGTCCCCTATCACCCCCACCCCCCAGCAGTGCAGGGTCAGCCTCCACCAGGCCCCCACTCATGTCTCCCACCACCCCCACCCCCCAGCCACCATGGGCAGCCCCCACCAGGCCCCCACTCATGTCTCCCACCACCCCCACCCACCAGCCACCATGGGCGGCCTCCACTAGGCCCCCACTCATGTCTCCCACCACCCCCACCCCCCAGCTACCATGGGCAGCCCCCAACAGGCCCCCACTCATGTCCGCTATCACCCCCACCCCCCAGCCACCATGGGCAGCCCCCACCAGGCTCCCACTCATGTCTCCCACCACCCCCAACCACCAGCCACCATGGGCAGGCCCCCACTCATGTCGCCCACCCACCCCCCCAGCCACCAGCCACCATGGGCAGCCCCCACCAGGCCCCGACTCATGTCCCCTATCACCCCCACCCCCCAGCAGTGCAGGGTCAGCCCCCACCAGGCCCCCACTCATGTCTCCCACCACCCCCACCCACCAGCCACCATGGGCAGGCCCCCACTCATGTCTACCACCCACCCCGCCCCAGCCACCATGGGCAGCCCCCACCAGGCCCCCACTCATGTCCTCTATCGCCCCCACCCCCCAGCCACCATGGGCGGCCTCCACCAGGCCCCCACTCATGTCTCCCACCACCCCCAGCAGTGTGGGGCACCCTCCACCAGGCCCCCACCCATGTCTCCCACCACCCCCACCCCCCAGCCACCATGGGCAGCCCCCACCAGGCCCCCACTCATGTCTCCCACCCACTCCCACCCCCCAGCCACCATGGGCAGCCCCCACCAGGCCCCCACTCATGTCCCCTATCACCCCCACCCCCCAGCAGTGCAGGGGCAGCCTCCACCAGGCCCCCACTCATGTCTCCCACCACCTCCACCCCCCAGCCACCATGGGCAGCCCCCAGCAGGCCCTCACTCATGTCCCCTATCACCCCCACCCCCCAGCCACCATGGGCAGCCCCCACCAGGCCCCCACTCATGTCTCCCACCACCCCCACCCACCAGCCACCATGGGCAGGCCCCCACTCATGTCTCCCACCACCCCCACCACCCAGCCACCATGGGCAGCCCCCACCAGGCCCCCACTCATGTCCCCTATCACACCCAACCCCAGCCACCATGGGCAGCCCCCACCAGGCCCCCACTCATGTCTCCCACCACCCCCACCCACCAGCCACCATGGGCGGCCTCCACTAGGCCCCCACTCATGTCTCCCACCACCCCCACCCCCCAGCTACCATGGGCAGCCCTCAACAGGCCCCCACTCATGTCCGCTATCACCCCCACCCCCCAGCCACCATGGGCAGCCCCCACCAGGCTCCCACTCATGTCTCCCACCACCCCCAACCACCAGCCACCATGGGCAGGCCCCCACTCATGTCTCCCACCCACCCCCCCCAGCCACCATGGGCAGCCCCCACCAGGCCCCCACTCATGTCCCCTATCACCCCCACCCCCCAGCCACCATGGGCAGCCTCCACCAGGCCCCCACTCATGTCTCCCACCCCCCACCCCCCCAGCAGTGTGGGGCACCCTCCACCAGGCCCCCACCGATGTCTCCCACCACCCCCACCCCCCAGCCACCATGGGCAGCCCCCACCTGGCCCCCACTCATGTCTCCCACCACCCCCACCCCCTCAGCAGTGTGGGGCACCCTCCACCAGGCCCCCACCCATGTCTCCCACCACCCCCACCCCCCAGCCACCATGGGCAGCCCCCACCAGGCCCCCACTCATGTCGCCCACCCACCCCCACCCCCCAGCCACCATGGGCAGCCCCCACCAGGCCCCCACTCATGTCTCCCACCCACCCCCACCCCTCAGCCACCATGGGCAGCCCCCAACAGGCCCCCACTCATGTCTAAAACCCACCCCCCCAGCCACCATGGGCAGCCCCCACCAGGCCCCCACTCATGACTCCCACCCAACCCCCCCCAGCCACCATGGGCAGCCCCCACCAGGCTCCCACCCATGTCCCCTATCACCCCCACCCCCCAGCCACCATGGGCAGCCCCCACCAAGCCCCCACTCATGTCAACCCACCCACCCCCACCCCCCAGCCACCATGGGCAGCCCCCACCAGGCCCCCACTCATGTCCCCTATCACCCCCACCCCCCAGCAGTGCAGGGTCAGCCTCCACCAGGCCCCCACTCATGTCTCCCACCACCCCCACCCCCCAGCCACCATGGGCAGCCCCCACCAGGCCCCCACTCATGTCTCCACCACCCCCACCCACCAGCCACCATGGGCGGCCTCCACTAGGCCCCCACTCATGTCTCCCACCACCCCCACCCCCCAGCTACCATGGGCAGCCCCCAACAGGCCCCCACTCATGTCCGCTATCACCCCCACCCCCCCAGCCACCATGGGCAGCCCCCACCAGGCTCCCACTCATGTCTCCCACCACCCCAACCACCAGCCACCATGGGCAGGCCCCCACTCATGTCGCCCACCCACCCCCCCAGCCACCATGGGCAGCACCCACCAGGCCCCCACTCATGTCTCCCAACCACCCCCACCCCCCAGCCACCATGGGCAGCCCCCACCAGGCCCCCACTCATGTCCCCTATCACCCCCACCCCCCAGCAGTGCAGGGTCAGCCTCCACCAGGCCCCCACTCATGTCTCCCACCACCCCCACCCCCCAGCCACCATGGGCAGCCCCCACCAGGCCCCCACTCATGTCCCCTATCACCCCCACCCCCAGCCACCATGGGCAGCCCCCACCAGGCCCCCACTCATGTCTCCCACCACCCCCACCCACCAGCCACCATGGGCGGCCTCCACTAGGCCCCCACTCATGTCTCCCACCACCCCCACCCCCCAGCTACCATGGGCAGCCCTCAACAGGCCCCCACTCATGTCCGCTATCACCCCCACCCCCCAGCCACCATGGGCAGCCCCCACCAGGCTCCCACTCATGTCTCCCACCACCCCCAACCACCAGCCACCATGGGCAGGCCCCCACTCATGTCTCCCACCCACCCCCCCCAGCCACCATGGGCAGCCCCCACCAGGCCCCCACTCATGTCCCCTATCACCCCCACCCCCCAGCCACCATGGGCAGCCTCCACCAGGCCCCCACTCATGTCTCCCACCACCCCCACCCCCCCAGCAGTGTGGGGCACCCTCCACCAGGCCCCCACCATAGTCTCCCACCACCCCCACCCCCCAGCCACCATGGGCAGCCCCCACCTGGCCCCCACTCATGTCTCCCACCCACCCCCACCCCCCAGCCACCATGGGCACCCTCCACCAGGCCCCTACCCATGTCTCCCACCACCCCCACCCCCCAGCCACCATGGGCAGCCCCCACCAGGCCCCCACTCATGTCGCCCACCCACCCCCACCCCCCAGCCACCATGGGCAGCCCCCACCAGGCCCCCACTCATGTCTCCCACCCACCCCCACCCCTCAGCCACCATGGGCAGCCCCCAACAGGCCCCCACTCATGTCTAAAACCCACCCCCCCAGCCACCATGGGCAGCCCCCACCAGGCCCCCACTCATGACTCCCACCCAACCCCCCCAGCCACCATGGGCAGCCCCCACCAGGCTCCCACCCATGTCCCCTATCACCCCCACCCCCCAGCCACCATGGGCAGCCCCCACCAAACCCCCACTCATGTCAACCCACCCACCCCCACCCCCCAGCCACCATGGGCAGCCCCCACCAGGCCCCCACTCATGTCCCCTATCACCCCCACCCCCCAGCAGTGCAGGGTCAGCCTCCACCAGGCCCCCACTCATGTCTCCCACCACCCCCACCCCCCAGCCACCATGGGCAGCCCCCACCAGGCCCCCACTCATGTCTCCCACCACCCCCACCCACCAGCCACCATGGGTGGCCTCCACTAGGCCCCCACTCATGTCTCCCACCACCCCCACCCCCCAGCTACCATGGGCAGCCCCCAACAGGCCCCCACTCATGTCCGCTATCACCCCCACCCCCCAGCCACCATGGGCAGCCCCCACCAGGCTCCCACTCATGTCTCCCACCACCCCCAACCACCAGCCACCATGGGCAGGCCCCCACTCATGTCGCCCACCCACCCCCCCAGCCACCATGGGCAGCACCCACCAGGCCCCCACTCATGTCTCCCAACCACCCCCACCCCCCAGCCACCATGGGCAGCCCCCACCAGGCCCCCACTCATGTCCCCTATCACCCCCACCCCCCAGCAGTGCAGGGTCAGCCTCCACCAGGCTCCCACTCATGTCTCCCACCACCCCCACCCCCAGCCACCATGGGCAGCCCCCACCAGGCCCCCACTCATGTCGCCCACCCACCCCCACCCCCCAGCCACCATGGGCAGCCCCCACCAGGCCCCCACTCATGTCTCCCACCCACCCCCACCCCTCAGCCACCATGGGCAGCCCCCAACAGGCCCCCACTCATGTCTAAAACCCACCCCCCCCAGCCACCATGGGCAGCCCCCACCAGGCCCCCACTCATGACTCCCACCCAACCCCCCCCAGCCACCATGGGCAGCCCCCACCAGGCTCCCACCCATGTCCCCTATCACCCCCACCCCCCAGCCACCATGGGCAGCCCCCACCAAGCCCCCACTCATGTCAACCCACCCACCCCCACCCCCCAGCCACCATGGGCAGCCCCCACCAGGCCCCCACTCATGTCCCCTATCACCCCCACCCCCCAGCAGTGCAGGGTCAGCCTCCACCAGGCCCCCACTCATGTCTCCCACCACCCCCACCCCCCAGCCACCATGGGCAGCCCCCACCAGGCCCCCACTCATGTCTCCCACCACCCCCACCCACCAGCCACCATGGGCGGCCTCCACTAGGCCCCCACTCATGTCTCCCACCCCCCCCAACCCCCAGCTACCATGGGCAGTCCCCAACAGGCCCCCACTCATGTCCGCTATCACCCCCACCCCCCCAGCCACCATGGGCAGCCCCCACCAGGCTCCCACTCATGTCTCCCACCACCCCCAACCACCAGCCACCATGGGCAGGCCCCCACTCATGTCGCCCACCCACCCCCCCAGCCACCATGGGCAGCACCCACCAGGCCCCCACTCATGTCTCCCAACCACCCCCACCCCCCAGCCACCATGGGCAGCCCCCACCAGGCCCCCACTCATGTCCCCTATCACCCCCACCCCCCAGCAGTGCAGGGTCAGCCTCCACCAGGCCCCCACTCATGTCTCCCACCACCCCCACCCCCCAGCCACCATGGGCAGCCCCCACCAGGCCCCCACTCATGTCCCCTATCACCCCCACCCCCAGCCACCATGGGCAGCCCCCACCAGGCCCCCACTCATGTCTCCCACCACCCCCACCCACCAGCCACCATGGGCGGCCTCCACTAGGCCCCCACTCATGTCTCCCACCACCCCCACCCCCCAGCTACCATGGGCAGCCCTCAACAGGCCCCCACTCATGTCCGCTATCACCCCCACCCCCCAGCCACCATGGGCAGCCCCCACCAGGCTCCCACTCATGTCTCCCACCACCCCCAACCACCAGCCACCATGGGCAGGCCCCCACTCATGTCTCCCACCCACCCCCCCCAGCCACCATGGGCAGCCCCCACCAGGCCCCCACTCATGTCCCCTATCACCCCCACCCCCCAGCCACCATGGGCAGCCTCCACCAGGCCCCCACTCATGTCTCCCACCACCCCCACCCCCCCAGCAGTGTGGGGCACCCTCCACCAGGCCCCCACCATAGTCTCCCACCACCCCCACCCCCCAGCCACCATGGGCAGCCCCCACCAGGCCCCCACTCATGTCTCCCACCACCCCCACCCACCAGCCACCATGGGCAGCCCCCACCAGGCCCCCACTCATGTCTCCCACCACCCCCACCCACCAGCCACCATGGGCGGCCTCCACTAGGCCCCCACTCATGTCTCCCACCACCCCCACCCCCCAGCTACCATGGGCAGCCCTCAACAGGCCCCCACTCATGTCCGCTATCACCCCCACCCCCCAGCCACCATGGGCAGCCCCCACCAGGCTCCCACTCATGTCTCCCACCACCCCCAACCACCAGCCACCATGGGCAGGCCCCCACTCATGTCTCCCACCCACCCCCCCCAGCCACCATGGGCAGCCCCCACCAGGCCCCCACTCATGTCCCCTATCACCCCCACCCCCCAGCCACCATGGGCAGCCTCCACCAGGCCCCCACTCATGTCTCCCACCACCCCCACCCCCCCAGCAGTGTGGGGCACCCTCCACCAGGCCCCCACCATAGTCTCCCACCACCCCCACCCCCCAGCCACCATGGGCAGCCCCCACCTGGCCCCCACTCATGTCTCCCACCCACCCCCACCCCCCAGCCACCATGGGCACCCTCCACCAGGCCCCCACCCATGTCTCCCACCACCCCCACCCCCCAGCCACCATGGGCAGCCCCCACCAGGCCCCCACTCATGTCGCCCACCCACCCCCACCCCCCAGCCACCATGGGCAGCCCCCACCAGGCCCCCACTCATGTCTCCCACCCACCCCCACCCCTCAGCCACCATGGGCAGCCCCCAACAGGCCCCCACTCATGTCTAAAACCCACCCCCCAGCCACCATGGGCAGCCCCCACCAGGCCCCCACTCATGACTCCCACCCAACCCCCCCCCAGCCACCATGGGCAGCCCCCACCAGGCTCCCACCCATGTCCCCTATCACCCCCACCCCCCAGCCACCATGGGCAGCCCCCACCAAACCCCCACTCATGTCAACCCACCCACCCCCACCCCCCAGCCACCATGGGCAGCCCCCACCAGGCCCCCACTCATGTCCCCTATCACCCCCACCCCCCAGCAGTGCAGGGTCAGCCTCCACCAGGCCCCCACTCATGTCTCCCACCACCCCCACCCCCCAGCCACCATGGGCAGCCCCCACCAGGCCCCCACTCATGTCTCCCACCACCCCCTCCCACCAGCCACCATGGGCGGCCTCCACTAGGCCCCCACTCATGTCTCCCACCACCCCCACCCCCCAGCTACCATGGGCAGCCCCCAACAGGCCCCCACTCATGTCCGCTATCACCCCCACCCCCCAGCCACCATGGGCAGCCCCCACCAGGCTCCCACTCATGTCTCCCACCACCCCCAACCACCAGCCACCATGGGCAGGCCCCCACTCATGTCGCCCACCCACCCCCCCAGCCACCATGGGCAGCACCCACCAGGCCCCCACTCATGTCTCCCAACCACCCCCACCCCCCAGCCACCATGGGCAGCCCCCACCAGGCCCCCACTCATGTCCCCTATCACCCCCACCCCCCAGCAGTGCAGGGTCAGCCTCCACCAGGCCCCCACTCATGTCTCCCACCACCCCCACCCCCCAGCCACCATGGGCAGCCCCCACCAGGCCCCCACTCATGTCCCCTATCACCCCCACCCCCAGCCACCATGGGCAGCCCCCACCAGGCCCCCACAAATGTCTCCCACCACCCCCACCCACCAGCCACCATGGGCGGCCTCCACTAGGCCCCCACTCATGTCTCCCACCACCCCCACCCCCCAGCTACCATGGGCAGCCCTCAACAGGCCCCCACTCATGTCCGCTATCACCCCCACCCCCCAGCCACCATGGGCAGCCCCCACCAGGCTCCCACTCATGTCTCCCACCACCCCCAACCACCAGCCACCATGGGCAGCCCCCACCAGGCCCCCACTCATGTCCCCTATCACCCCCACCCCCCAGCCACCATGGGCAGCCTCCACCAGGCCCCCACTCATGTCTCCCACCACCCCCACCCCCCCAGCAGTGTGGGGCACCCTCCACCAGGCCCCCACCATAGTCTCCCACCACCCCCACCCCCCAGCCACCATGGGCAGCCTCCACCAGGCCCCCACTCATGTCTCCCACCACCCCCACCCCCCAGCCGCCATGGGCAGCCCCCACCAGGCCCCCACTCATGTCCCCTATCACCCACCCCCCCAGCCACCATTAGCAGCCCCCACCAGGCCCCCACTCATGTCCCCTATCACCCCCACCCCCCAGCCACCATGGGCAGCCTCCACCAGGCCCCCACTCATGTCTCCCACCACCCCACCCCCCAGCAGTGTGGGGCACCCTCCACCAGGCCCCCACCCATGTCTTCCACCACCCCCACCCCCCAGCCACCATGGGCAGCCCCCACCAGGCCCCCACTCATGTCTCCCACCCACCCCCACCCCCCAGCCACCATGGGCAGCCCCCACCAGGCCCCCACTCATGTCCCCTATCACCCCCACCCCCCAGCAGTGCAGGGGCAGCCTCCACCAGGCCCCCACTCATGTCTCCCACCACTCCCACCCCCCAGCCACCATGGGCAGCCCCCACCAGGCCCCCACTCATGTCCCCTATCACCCCCACCCCCCAGCCACCATGGGCAGCCCCCACCAGGCCCCCACTCATGTCTCCCACCACCCCGCCCCCCAGCCACCATGGGCAGCCTCCACCAGGCCCCCACTCATGTCTCCCACCACCCCCACCCCCTCAGCAGTGTGGGGCACCGTCCACCAGGCCCCCACCCATGTCTCCCACCACCCCCACCCCCCAGCCACCATGGGCAGCCCCCACCAGGCCCCCACTCATGTATCCCACCCACCCCCACCCCCTGCCACCATGGGCAGCCCCCACCAGGCCCCCACTCATGTCTCCCACCACCCCGCCCCCCAGCCACCAGGGACAACGCCATCTGCTCCTCCAACACCCTGCGGATTGCCTCGAGGCACTTGGCCCGCCTCAGGGCCCTCTGCATGGAGTTCTCCGCCCTGCCATCGTGAGCCTCGCCTCTTCCGCCCGCCGCTGCTCCGCACCTATCTGCTGGCCCAACCGCAGCCACTCGGAAGACACTTCCTGTCCTGGGTCCTCCTGCCCTCCGGCCGATGCCTGCCCCTCCGATGTTGATGGCCCCGAGCCATGATGCCTCCCACGTTGACTCTGCTGCTGCCTCCGACGCAACTGCCTCTGCAGCACGACGGCATTCAGGCTGATGGAATCCACCGACGCCATCATGCACGTGCCCTGCCTGATGATGCCGGCACATCCTCCATCTGCTGGAGTACAGTTGCTGTGGTGTCCACCCCTGCTGGACCTCCGACTCCCAACGGTGGCAGGGATGGGATCCCCACCAAGTTGGGTGCATTGGTCAGGGCAGGTCCACAGGGGGCCCTGGTAGCATCTGGGCCGGAAGACGGCAAGGAGAACGACCGGCTTATAGCCTCCACAGAGGAGGAGAGGGCCGCCAGATTGGCCGACACATGCAGGAAACCCCCGAACATGGAAGATCCCAATTGGGCCACGTCGGCACGGTGCTCTTCGTGATGACGTGCGTGCTCCTCCCGGGAAGCACGCACGTCATCACGAATTGAACCCGCGCGCATCGCGACCCCAATCAGGACCTTCTACATACGGCCACGGGTCCCCTCGTCCACAGGTGGAGGGGAGTCAGGTGACATGGACATCCCCTCTACCTGCGGACGGGCCTGGGACAGGGCATCCCTGCTGGTGCATGGTGGTGCACTCACAGGGTCAGGGACAGCGACATGCACAGGCCCCTCCACGATGACCTGTGCTGCCTCCTGCCCCTGCCCCTGGACTGCACCACTTGCACCAGCAGGGATGCCCCCACCAGGCCCCATGTGTGCCTCAGTGGCGGCCTCCTCCTCCTCTGTGGAAACCACCAACCTGGATGGCTCCTCACCGTCTTCCACCGTAGCAGGCCCCTGTGGGGGCTCACCCACCCCTTCCGCTGCAGCCGTGGGGGCATCCCCGCCGCCTTGCTCCACAGCGCCGTCTCCGCCCTCTTCTTCACTAGCCGCTGCATAGAGGGAGACATAGAACACAAGCATCAGGGTACTGTACAATGGTCCCCTAGACAGGAAGCAATAGCAGATGAGTACCACTGTCAAAGTACACTTCCATCATGTCCCTCCACAACACATGGGTCAGTCCAGGCAAAACACACACAGTAACAGGCATGGTGCATGCCATGGACATTTCCATACATGTCCAATGGACTCTTGAAACATACAATGATATGGAACTCACATGCATCATGGGTCATGCCTATCACATGCACACACTTCACCTCAGTCACATCCATCTGGCCTCATACACCCCAAACACAGCGGATACAAGGATAACTAGGCTGCATCAGTGAATCTGTGCATTGTCACACACATGTGGCATGCATCCATGGCATTCACAAGTCACAGACACGCAGGTCAGGCACACAGACATGGCTACCATATATGTACCTGGCATCAGCACCCATCCCTCACCCCCACCCATGTTCAGGAACAGAGACTGGCATGCTCTCATGTGTAAAATCTGCATAGGGCTCCCCATGTCGCATTTAAACACATGCAACAACCATGTGGTTCACACATCACTGGTCGCACATGCATTACCATGATGTCCCTGCACACATACATGCATACATTGCCTATGTCACACATACAGGCAAGTATCAGACAACCAGCACACCGCAACATGCCCTGTCTCACCCAGCAATGCTTGGCCACTTACCGCTCAACTCCAGACGGGTCTCCCTCTCAAGGATCTGGGCGTGGAGCGCTGGGCGTACGCGTTCCAGGACCCTCATCTGGATGGAATTCATGCGGCCCCAGCCCCCCTCCACGAGGTGCCGGGCCTTCACGAGGGTCCTGGACCTCAAGTCCTCCCAGCGCTTCTTGATCTTCTGGACGTCGCGGGTTGCCACCCCCTCCGCGTTGATTACAACCACACAGTCGGCCCAGATCCTCTCCCGTCCTTCCTTGCTGGCGCGGGACGATCCAAAGAGGGCATCATACTGCCTCAGGACATGCTCCACCAGGACACCAACTTCAGTGGCAGTGAAGCTGGTGCCCCTCTGCCCCTCTGGCCTGGGGTTGCCACTGGTGCCAGATTTTGAAGTGCCCGACATGGCAACCCCAGAGGCAGGAGTGGGTGGGCAACTGGGTCCTGGGGCTGGGCTGTGGAGCGATGTTATCCCAGTCGGGAGTCTTCTGTTCCAGCAGGGGTGGACACAGCAACTGGACCCCTGCAGATGGCTGATGTGCAGGCACCAAATGGCAGGGCACGGTGGCAGCAGGCAGGCAGGCAGGCAGGCAGCAGCAGATGGCACGTGGGAGGCTGCTCGGGGCACTGGGGGGCAGTAATTCGGCCTTCTGGGCAGGAGCGTGGTCTTCCGTGTGTTTTCGCGTGGCCAGCTTGATATGGAGTGATTTGGCACGTGAAAATCCTGCACGTCAGCGTGAAATTCGAGGGAAGGCCCTTAGCGCGTAAGCGCGTCAGCACGCATACGCGATTCTATTGGACCAAAGGCCCTCAGTGCGTAAGCGCGTCAGCACGCATACGCGATTCTATTGGACCAAAGGCCCTCAGCGCGTAAGCGCGTCTGTGACGTGACCCGCACGGGTGTTTCCCTCATAGCACGTGATGCTGGAGCACACGTGGAAAGACTGCACGTCAGAGTGTCATCGCGTGTAATTGGACAAAAGTGCACGTACATGCGATTGGCCTATGTACGTGTATTTCAGGGGCGCGCGGGCACTCACACACGCGAGTACATCAGCGCACGTGTATTCCGGGGTGCGCGGAAATTTCCACATGCTATTGGCCTGGGTACTGGATTTCAGGGGTGCGCGGGAAGTTTCACACGCTCGCCTACAACACGCGCAAAAAAACACGTACGCCAGTTGGAAGCAGGCATACTTCGACCCGCGACGCATAAATTTGCGCGCAAAAAACTAACAAGCTCAGACGCCAGGATGAATATACCGTTCCTAGCAGCAGTGGCCGTGGGCTACCAAAGGAGGAGGAGGAGGATAGTCAGGGCCAGAATTTTCACACCCAGAACCAGCCTTTTCGGGATGCCTGATGACCAGGTGTATGGGAGGTACAGGTTTCCACCACACATAATACTGGACCTGGTGAGTGAGTGGGAGGATGACCTCACATCACCCACCCTGTGCTCCCAAGCACTCAGCCCCCTGGAGAAGGTCCTCAATGTACTGCACTTCTTAGCCACTGGATCATTTCAGCGGACAAGTGCCATAGTGGGTGGGGTGTCACAGGCCACGCAGTCACGCTGCCTACACCAGGTCTTGAACATCATCACTGCACGCCCATCAGTCCGCAGGCACATATACCTGCCCAGAACACCTGCAGAAAGGCATGCTGCCGCCCTGGATTTTTACGGTGTGGCACGATTCCCCAAAGTGCTAGGTGCCATCGACTGCACCCATGTGGCTCTACGTCCCCCCAGGGCATCTGAGCACATCTATAGGAACCGCAAGCACTGGCATTCCATCAACATGCAGGTAGTATGTAATGCCAAGGGAATCATCACCTCAGTATATGCCAACTATCCCGGGTCCACCCACGACAGCTTCATTTACCGAATGTCCACCCTAAGCCGGGACCTACAAGCTGGGCGGCATGGCGATACATGGCTGCTTGGTGAGTATGAATGCCACTGCACATGCATGCATGTCAGATACTGAGCAAGGTCACAACCCCACCAATGATACCCATCACCACCTCCACAGGGGACAGTGCCTACCCTCTCAGCCCCCACATGATGACGCCAATTCGGAACCCCACCACGCCACCCGAGGTAAGATATAACACAGCCCACATTGCAAACCGGGGCATAGTGGAGCGCACATTTGGAGTGCTTAAGTCACGCTTTCGCTCCCTTGACCGTTCTGGCGGGCAGCTGTTATACGCTCCCCCAGTAGTGTGCAGGATCATAGTGGCAGCATGTGTCCTGCACAACGTTGCAACACGCCGGGGCCTTGCCGTGGACATGGTGGTGCCCCCACATCCCCAACCACATGCACGCCCGCTGCGCATGGGAGGGGAAAGGGCACGGGGGGAGGCAGCCCGTACACAGCTAGTGGCTAATTACTTCACATAGAAATCACACCCCTGTGGAGTGCACACTGCCCTGGCACATACCATCTTAGAATCAATGATGACTCAACCTGACACTGATCCTGAATGTCTGTCTTGGATCCTGCAACAATGACCATTTCGTTATCATGTGCGGACACATACGCGACAAGTGAATTCAGTTCGGCATCCATGAAGCGGGGCTTCCTCGACGGGCCGGACTGTGTAGCCGTGTCTGGGGCATCAGCCTGTGCCGGATGAGCACTCTTCCTCTTCCGCTTGGAAGGTGGTGGCGATCCTGAGTGTCCTACGCCGCTCTGGACACTAGGGGCAGGAGCCCTGGTGGACTCTGTATCAGGAGTGTGGGATTGCACACTCAGCATGGGAGTTGGTGCAGGCATTGGCTCAAGTGTAATGGTGTCAGGGGGAATGTCAGCAGGATGGACTAGGACCGACACTGTCCTGGCTGGGTGTGTGAGAGCTGGGGTGGATGGAGCCGCAGCTGCCCCTGCAGCCTCTCCACCCTGCCTACTTGGGGCAGCAGATGACCTTGCTGCCCCTGATCCACGTGGCCTGATGACATCAACGTGCACCAGCGCACGTGTCATAGGCCTGCTGACCTGGAAGTCAGCCATGGAGTCAGTCAGGTCTGGTGCCACAATGGGCTGGTCCAACAAGGGCTGAGCATGGATGGTGTCGGCCACATCAGCCTCAACCAGGGGAGTTGTGGGGGGGGATTATGGGTGCCCTTGACTGGTCCTCCACACATGGGGGGACAGGGTCACCCTGCAAGTAACGACCACGTCCCCTACCGGATCCACCACGGCCACCACTTGTGGCTCGTCCACCTTTGCCACCCTTACGGATTCCTCACCTCCCAACCATGGCACTGATGTTAATGTGCGTATGGGAGTGGCTGTAAACTATTGTCCTGGGCAATTGGGGGTCAAAGGGGTTGGGTACCAGATGGTAATTGTACCCTAGCGCTCTAGCACGGCTGAATGTGACCCCTGGGGAAAGAGGACGGGTCACGCAACGCACAGGAAGCCCAAAAAAGGGAGATGACGTGCACGCAACCCCTCCTAGACCACGTGTGCGGAAAAAAAAACCTGCACTAGGCTGTGGCACCCAGTAACACAAGAATGAACGTTTGCGTGTCACACGCAGCCTAGATTGACCTCTGAAGGGGTAGGCTACACACGGGGCAAGCACAGATGTTAGATACGTGCGTGACTCACCGTCTGCCAGGAAAAAGAGCGTGAAAAAGAAGCGCGTGTGCGCGTTGGCAACACCACCGCCAAAAGAAGAATTGTACTCTGTCTGAGGAGACAGGACAACAGTAGAAGGGAACGCTGTTTGAGGGAACAGGCCCAGGAAAACCAGAAAAAGAGAAGAAAGAGAAAAAGCTGTCAGAGGTAACAGGGAATACGAACTTGAAACGCCGTGAAGTAAATCGTGTGTGAAACGACAAGAAGTACGGATTTCACCCACTCGCTCTCCACGAAAAGCACGTACAAGGAAATGGTGTTCTACACGTACCTTTTATGCAGGCCCACACGTCCAGCGTCACTTCTGCGTGTACGCGCTAGGGCCATTTCCACCAATTACACGCTTTGTCACTTCCGTGTGTACGCGCTAGGGCCATTTCCACCAATTACACGCTTTGTCACTTCCGCGTGTAAGCGCTAGGGCCATTTCCACCAATTACACGCTTTGTCACTTCCGCGTGTACGCGCTAAGGCCATTTCCACCAATTACACGCTTTGACACTCGGACGTGTCTTTCATTTTTTTTACACGCAACATTTCAAACGTGTGCCATATTCAACGTGCGCCATATTCAACGTGCACGTGACTTCATAGACGCGCATACGCTGGTGGCATTTGGGCCAATGAATGTAGAGACGTGTGCTGACGCGCTTACGCGCTAAGGGCCTTTCCTCGAATTACACGCAGACGTGTTGGATTTTCACGTGCAAAATCACTCCGTATCAAGCTGGCCACGCGTTCACACACGGAAGACCACGCTCCTGCCCAGAAGGCTGAATTACTGCCCCCCAGAGCCCTGAGCACGCTCCCACCTGCCATCTGCTGCTGCCTGACTGCCTGCTGCCCACGTGCCCTGCCATTTGCTGCCTGCACATCAGCCAGGGGTGCTGTTGCTGTGACCACCCCTGCTGGAACCGAAGACTCCCGACTGCTTTTCCATTGCCCCACAGCCCAGCCCCAGGACCCAGTTGCCCACCCACTCCTGCCTCTGGGGTTGCCATGTCAGGCACTGCAACATCTGGCACCAGTGGCAACCCCCGGCCAAGGAGGCAAAGGGGCACCAGCTTCACTGCCACCGAAGTTGGTGTCCTGGTGGAGCATGTCCTGGCGCAGTGTGATGCCCTCTTTGGAAGGTTGCGCGCCGACAAGGAAGGACGGACTCGGATCTGGATGGACATCGTGACTGCCATCAACACGGAGGAGGTGGCAGTCCGCGACTACGAACGTGTCAGGAAGCGCTGGGAGGACTTCAGGTCCAGGACCCTCAACATGGCCCGGCGCCTCCTGAAGGCAGCGGATGCTAAGGGGCGCTGGGGCCACTTGTCAGAAGATCAGATGAGGGTCCTGGAACGCATATCCCCAACGCTCCATGTCCAGGTCCTTGAGAGGCAGACCCGTCTGGAGTCGAGCGGTAAGTGTACATGCATACTGATTGTAAGCTGTGCGTGTGGTGTGCCAGGAGTGTGCAGGTTGAACATGTATTTTTATGTGGGCAAGTAGGGGGGGTGTACAGGGCCGTGAGGGTGACACATGCGAGGGGTCTCATGTGTGACACATGGATGGTGCTTGTGTGTGTGGGCTTGCATGGCACAGGATGTGGAGGAATGATTGTCAGGTGTGACATGGATGTCGATCGGAACACTGCGACAGTTGGCGGAGGTGTACACATGCATGCAAGTTTGGTGGTGTGTGTGCATGTGTAGTGTACTCCCTATGTTGGATGTGATGTGTGGATGACCTTTGGCTGCTCATGCTGTTGTATGTGAATGGATGGCGCTGGCTGTTGCAATATGGCTGTGTTATGGCTCATGTGTGCAAGTTGAAATGACATGTGTGTTGGGGATTGTGATGCCATGTCTGAGGTTTACCAATGCCACTCATGTATGACTGTCATGTGTGTATGAGTCCATTGGACAGTGCCCTGATGCTTGTGTTTTCTTTCTCCCTTTCTGCAGCGTCAACTGATGAAGAGGGCGGAGAAGGTGCTGTGGAGCACAGCGGCAGGGGTCGCACCACCAGCCGGAGACGCAAGGCCCGGTCCCCTCCCAGGTTCTGATCTCGTCGGGGAGTGAGGAGTCCGGTGCCGTGTCCCAGGCCGCAGCTGCCGAGGGGAGGTCCAAGAGGCGGAGGTTGGAGTTGTACTCCTCGGCAGCAGAAGGGGCAGCTGGGACCCCACAGGGCCCAACGGAGGAAGATGGCACAGAGTCATCCAGGTTGGTGGGGGGTTTGGAGGAGGAGGAGGCCGTGCAAGCGACAGAGGCGGAGTCTGGAGGTGGGGATTCCACTGGTGCTAGTGGTGCAGTGCAGGATCTGGGACAAGAGGCAGCACAGGCCGCCACGGAGGTGCCTGTGTGCAATCCTGTCCCTGCTCCTGTCACTGCATCATCTTGCACCAGCGGGGATGCCTACCTCCAGACCCGTTCTCAGGGAGGGGATTGGCTTACAACACCTGGCCTTCCTCTCCCTGCGGATGTGGCTATCCTGCACCAGGTTGAGCCTGTCCAGGGTGGGGTGGCGTTGCGTCAACGGGCCATGCGAGCTGACCTGCAGTCTTTCATGATGAGTCTGCACGTCATCTCGCATGGCTCGTTGACTGCGTTGACCCACTGGGACAGCTCACCAGGGCTGGATTCCTCCGTTTCCTGGACCTTGTTCCCACCCCCTCCTCCACGGAACCCCCTATGCACCAGTCGTCCTCAATGCCATCTTCCCACCCATGTGTCACCTGGGTGCCCTGTGGAGCTGCCTCCGACCGTGCGGCCAGGCTGGTGGACAACAGATCCCTGCCACAGTCGGGAGTCGGACGTCCAGCAGGGGTGGCCACATCAACGACTGCACCCCAGCTGGAGGAGGATGTGCAGGCACCATCGGACAGGGCACATGGACAGCAGCAGCTGCAGCAGCAGGAGGCTGTAGGTGGGAGCCACGATAGCTCGGGGCCTTCAACATCGGAGGGGCAGGCATCGGCCTGGAGGGCAGGAGGACCCTGGACAGGAAGTGTCTTCCGTGTGGCAGCGGTTGGGCCACGCCATAGATGCGGAGCGGCGGCGGGCGGAAGAGGTTTGGCTCACGATGGTCAGGGCGGAGAACTCCATGTGGAGGGCCCTGAGGCAGGCCGAGTGCCTTGAGACAATCCGCAGGGAGTTGGAGGTGAACATGTCGGCGTCCCTGCGGACCCTCGGGGACATAGAACAGGACCGCCTCCGGGACATAGACGAGGAGTTTGATGATGCCCTGGCCCGGAACACCACTAAGTGAGCCGCTGGACTGGCCCGCCGCCATTGTATATAGTTATTTAGTGATAGGTTTCATTTATAGTTTATTTTTATTCGGAGTCAACGGACACTGCTCCACCTTTTGTATATAGTCCCATTTTAGATAGGTTTTTTGGTAGGTTTCATTTCTTCTGTTGGGATGATGGACCCTGAATACTTTGTACATAGTTGGACTTTGGATTTGGAAATTTTTTTTACTATGAATATTTTTTCCCATGGAGCAATGGTTTTCTATTTCTTTTTTCCCTTCATTTCCTTTTTATGGAGTTGAACTTTGGAAGAAATTTTTTTGGATTATCATTTATTGATTTTAATTTGAAAAGGGACAGCCAGCTTAATTTTGTTTTTTTTTTACTTGTGTATTTTGTTTAATTTTGTTTGCCATTACTTTTGTTATTAATACATTATTTGGATTTTTTAATTCTTCGATGTGTGGTTTCATCTCATTGTTTTCATGCATGTCATGATATGGGTTTTCAGGTTCTCTTGCAACCATTGTGTGTGTGTGTGTGACACATGTGTTGATTTACATTGTTTCCATTGGAGTAGTATCATGGGCGCATGTAATACTTGGTTGTGTCTTTGGGCTGTGGTGGCTGGCCATGAGTCCCATGCTTGAGGATTGTCAGGGCCTGTGGGCAGGGGGACATGAGTGGGTGCCTGGTGGAGGCTGCCCCTGCACTGCTGGGGGGTGGGGGTGGGTGGGAGACATGAGTGCGGGCCTGGTGGGGGCTGCCCATGGTGGCTGGGGGGTGGGGGTGATAGGGGACATGAGTGGGGGCCTGGTGGAGGCTGCCCATGGTGGCTGGGGGGTGGGGGTGGTGGGAGACATGAGTGGGGGCCTGGTGGAGGGTGCCCCTGGATGCTGGGGGGTGGGGGTGCAGGGGGACATGAGTGGGGGCCTGGTGGAGGGTGCCCCTGCACTGCTGAGTGGTGGGGGTGGTGGGAGACATGAGTTGGACATGAGTGGGGGCCTGGTGGAGGGTGCCCCTGGATGCTGGGGGGTGGGGGTGTTAGGGGACATGGGTGGGAGCCTGGTGGGGGCTGCCCATGGTGTCTGGTGGGTGGGGGTGGGTGGGAGACATGAGCGGGGGCCTGGTGGAGGCTGCCCATGGTGGCTGGGGGTGGGGTGGGTGGGAGACATGAGTGGGGGCCTGGTGGAGGCTGCCCCTGCACTGCTGGGGGGTGGAGGTGATAGGGGACATGAGTGGGGGCCTGGTGGGTGCTGCCCATGGTGGCCGGGGGGTGGGGGTGATAGGGGACATGAGTGGGGGCCTGGTGGGGGCTGCCCATGGTGGCTGGGGGGTGGGGGTGATAGGGGACATGAGTGGGGGCCTGGTGGGGGCTGCCCATGGTGGCTGGGGGGTGGCGGTGGGTGGGAGACATGAGTGGGGGCCTGGTGGGGGATGCCCATGGTGGCTGGGGGGTGGGGGTGATACGGGACATGGGTGGGAGCCTGGTGGGGGCTGCCCATGGTGGCTGGGGGGGGTGGGTGGGAGACATGAGTGGGGGCCTGGTGGGGGCTGCCCATGGTGGCTGGGGGGTGGGGGTGATAGGGGACATGAGTGGGGGCCTGGTCGGGGCTGCCCATGGTGGCTGGGGGGGGTGGGTGGGAGACATGAGTGGGGGCCTGGTGGAGGCTGCCCATGGTGGCTGGGGGGGTGGGTGGGAGACATGAGTGGGGGCCTGTTGGGGGCTGCCCATGGTGGCTGGGGTGTGCGGGTGGGTGGGAGACATGAGTGGGGGCCTGGTGGGGGCTGCCCATGGTGGCTGGGGGGTGGGGGTGGGTGGGCGACATGGTTGGGGGCCTGGTGGGGGCTGCCCATGGTGGCTGGGGGGTGGGGGTGATAGGGGACATGGGTGGGAGCCTGGTGGGGGCTGCCCATGGTGGCTGGTGGGTGGGGGTGGTGGGAGTCATGAGTGGGGGCCTGGTGGAGGCTGCCCATGGTGGCTGGGGGGTGGGGTGGATGGGAGACATGAGTGGGGGCCTGGTGGAGGCTGCCCATGGTGGCTGGGGGGTGGGGGTGGTGGGAGACATGAGTGGGGGCCTGGTGGAGGCTGCCCATGGTGGCTGGGGGGTGGGGGTGGGTGGGAGACATGAGTGGGGGCCTGGTGGGGGCTGCCCATGGTGGCTGGGGGGTGGGGTTGGGTGGGAGGGAGACATGAGTGGGGTCCTGGTGGGGGCTGCCCATGGTGGTTGGGGGTGGTGGGAGACATGGGTGGGGGCCTGGTGGAGGGTGCCACACACTGCTGGGGGGGTGGGGTGGTGGGAGACATGAGTGGGGGCCTGGTGGAGGCTGCCCCTGCACTGCTGGGGGGTGGGGGTGATAGGGTACATGAGTGGGGGCCTGGTGGGGGCTGCCCATGGTGGCTGGGGGGGGGTGGGGGTGATAGGGGACATGAGTGGGGGCCTGGTGGGGGCTGCCCATGGTGGCTGGGGGTGGGGGTAATAGGGGACATGAGTGGGGGCCTGGTGGGGGCTGCCCATGGTGGCTGGGGGGTGGAAGTGATAGTGGACATGAGTGGGGGCCTGGTGGGGGCTGCCCATGGTGGCTGGGGGGTGGGGGTGGGTGGGAGACATGAGTGGGGGCCTGGTGGGGGATGCCCATGGTGGCTGGGGGGTAGGGGTGGGTGGGAGACATGAGTGGGGGCCTGGTGGAGGCTGCCCCTGCACTGCTGGGGGGTGGGGGTGATAGGGGACATGAGTGGGGGCCTGGTGGGGGCTGCCCATGGTGGCTGGGGGGTGGGGGTGATAGGGGACATGAGTGGGGGCCTGGTGGGGGCTGCCCATGGTGGCTGGGGGGTGGGGGTGATAGGGGATATGATGGGGGCCTGGTGGGGGCTGCCCATGGTGGCTGGGGGGTGGCGGTGGGTGTGAGACATGAGTGGGGGCCTGGTGGGGGAGGCCCATGGTGGCTGGGGGGTGGGGGTGATAGGGGTCATGGGTGGGAGCCTGGTGGGGGCTGCCCATGGTGGCTGGGGGGGGTGGGTGGGAGACATGAGTGGTGGCTTGGTGGGGGCTGCCCATGGTGGCTGGGGGGGGGGTGTTTGGGAGACATGAGTGGGTGCCTGGTGGAGGCTGCCCCTGCACTGCTGGGGGGTGGGGGTGATAGGGGACATGGGTGGGAGCCTGGTGGCTGGGGGGGGTGGGTGGGAGACATGAGTGGGGGGCTGGTGTGGGCTGCCCATGGTGGCTGGGGGGTGGGGGTGATAGGGGACATGAGTGGGGGCCTGGCGGGGGCTGCCCATGGTGGCTGGGGGGGGTGGGTGGGAGACATGAGTGGGGGCCTGTTGGGGGCTGCCCACGGTGGCTGGGGAGTGGGGGTGGGTGGGTGACATGAGTGGGGGCCTGGTGGGGGCTGCCCATGGTGGCTGGGGGGTGGGGGTGATAGGGGACATGGGCGGGAGCCTGGTGGGGGCTGCCCATGGTGGCCTGCACTGCTGGGGGGTGGGGTGATAGGGGACATCAGTGGGTGCCTGGTGGGGGCTGCCCATGGTGGCTGGGGAGTGGGGGTGTTGTGAGACATGAGTGGGGGCCTGGTGGAGGCTGCCCCTGCACTGCTGGGGGGTGGGGGTGATAGGGGACATGGGTGGGAGCCTGGTGGGGGCTGCCCATGGTGGCTGGGGGGTGGGGGTGGGTGGGAGACATGAGTGGGGGCCTGGTGGAGGCTGCCCCTGGTGGCTGGGGGGTGGGGGTTGTGGGAGACATGGGTGGGGGCCTGGTGGAGGGTGTCCCACACTGCTGGGGGAGGTGGGGGGTGGGAGACATGAGCAGGTGTGCAGGGTAGTCCCCTGTTTTGTGGGCTGCCTGCAAGGGCTGTGGAGGGTGTACAGGGAACACCTGTGAGGACCCACCCATTCTAATCGCGTGTGATTATTCCCGCGCACCCCTGTAATACACGTACCCAGCCAAATCGCGTGTGATAATTCCCGTGCACCCCTGTAATACACGTACCCAGCCAAATCGCGTGTGATTATTCCCGCACACCCCTGTAATACACGTACCCTGGCTAATCGCGTGTAAAAGTTCACGCGTACCCCTGTCATACACGTACCCAGCCAAATCGCGTGTGAAAATTCCCGTGTACACCTGTAATACACGTACCCTGGCTAATCGCGTGTTTAACTTCACATGTACCCCTGTCATACACGTACCTTGGCTAATCGCATGTAAAACTTAACGCTTACCCCTGATATGTACGTTACCCGCTTTGCGTTCCTTGTTTGGCAACCCTGTAAACTGGTCCAGGGTTAGCGCAGCCCTTTGCAATGATTTAGCGATTTTGATGGCTTTTCCTTGCGCGAGGGCGTTCTTGGGGGCGTTACTGGCGCTGCTGCAGGGTCGCTGCGATACTCTGCGCCACGGCTGGTTTGGGAGCCTAAAATCCATGAATACGCTTTGCGCGGAAATCGGTTTTGGCGCACGTGCCTGGTGCAGACAATCGCACGCGGACACTCTGCGCCAGCCGCTTGCGACACTTTTCTGCGAAATTCTATGAATTACCCTGTTAGTATTTTAGACACTTTTCCATTATTCCTACTAATGAATGGCAGACAATGTTTGCAAAGGAATACTGTAGAATCTGCCTACTTATAGCAGGAGCTAAAGAGAGGAGCATTTCAAAGGAACCTTTTTGCTTTAGGGCAGCAGACACATATCATGCTATTGTATAAACAGGAGCAATTTGAATGTGGAAGGGTGCATGGTGAGCAAGTTAAATCTCTTGTGTGCCCCTGCTCTGCCTCCAAATTCAGTCTGAACCCCTAGTGTGTAAATGTAAGATGACAATGGCCTATGCTTTGCTTTTATGCTATACCTTTGAACCTAATGGCTTGTTAAAACAGAACAAAACTCACCTCAAACTCCTGTGTTCACTATATTTTGTAAACAGTTCAAATGTTACCATCAGTTAATGATTGAGGGGGACATTTAAAACGGATTCTTTTGGAATCTGCTTGCTTTTAGTAGGTACTCTAAACAAGTTGATTACATAGAAATCTTTTGACTTTACACCAGCACGAAAATGTCATGCTGGCATGAAACCAAATGTTTTCGGAGTAGTGGGAATGCAATATAGACATGCTAATTCCCTTCCATACACCAACCACCAACCCTGTCAGAACAATCAATCAAAATCAGCATCACATTAAAAAAAGGCGCTAATGCACCTTCATGTCTGTCACTTGAAAATGAGTCCCCATATGTTCTCCATACTTCTCACAGTTGATCTATCCAGCTCTTGATGCTTTACCCATTTGTCTATTAAACGATATGTTTTCAATGCTCTGTGTATTTGCACAGTGTTTTTTTTGCTTTTGTATTTGTGTTTTTCATTATTACCTCCATCCGAAATTTAATTTCCCTTTCCATCTTTTTTACTTCCTTTTCATAATCGATCCCTTAACCTTCTCTCTTCTTTCCAGCCTCTTTTCAGCACACATCTGGATGTGGAAATCAGTTTCTGGCAACAGTCACTGTTGCAGTCAACAGCACAGGGCACAGTTGTCATGGTCAAAGCTACCGTTGTATCTCGGGTCACTTGGATGTTGGAATGTCGATATTTAGCAGATACAACCTCTGTAGGACTAGCTGCCAGGGCCCAAATTTCCAAGGCAAACCACAGAATGGCGATGCTCCTATCACGATAGCCCAATTTGTAGTTGATCAGCCCAGTGGATGGCACATGGTTTCTTTTGAAGACTTCAATTGTCTTAGGTACGAGGAGACGTCATGATCAGTCGTTCCTACTAGTCCAGAGGTTAGAAGCATCGACAAGGGCCTTATGGTATCAGCAGATAGACAGGGCATAAACAGCACTTCAGCATGTGTTGGTCAAGAGCCTCATCAGGGATCATCCACTGGTCATCCTTCGGTCTTCACAGCTGCACAGTATACTTGGATCCTCCTCTGATCTGCTAGAATGGCTGCAGGACACCTCTTCTTATCCCAAAGTTAGATGAGTGATCTAACTCAGCCCTCCAATGGCAAGATCTGCCTCACACATGCAGACTAGCAGTGGTCCAATCAGGGATCAATGTGGGGTTCATATGCACACCAGACATGCAGGTATCAATATGTGGATTGGGACTAGACAGTCCCCACCTATGTCTTGGAACCCCACATCCAAGTCCTGCAATGGCCTGCGAAAAAGTCATGCTTTTCCAAGCCAGTGCATGACCATAAAAGGATTTACCTGACCTGGCAGGTCAGAAAGAAGGCTGAAAGGCTAGATGGCCAGGGAACAAAGAAATTGCCATGTTTGCACACTAGCCTCTGTTAGTAGCCAAACATGGTAAATGCGGTAAGGCTAACAAGAAGTACAGTAAAAAGTAAGAATATGATATGATATGATATGATGATATGATATGATATGATATGGCATTTGTAACGCACCTATACACAAGTGTTTCAAGGCGCGATGAGGCGGGGGGACAAGGGGAGACAGACAACGATCCTACTAGGCCAGGTGTCATTCAGATCGCGCAAGTGCAAGGGTAGAGGGGACTGGGAAAAGTGCAAGGGGAAGGGGAGAGGGGGAAAAGTGCTGTACATGGTTAGTAGAATACAAGATAAATAATAGGGCCAGCTGGTGGCAAGTGCAAGGAAAGTGCAGTACATGGTTAGTAGAATACAAGTTAGATATTAGGGCCAGCTGGCGGCAAGTGCAAGGTAAGTGCCGGGAGAAGGGGCTGTAGGATACAGAGACAGTCCCGTAGTGCAGGTAGGCAGTGCAGGGAAGAGTGGCTGGGCCAAGAACCGAGATCGGTGAGTGGCCCAGTAGCAGATTCAGTGCAGGTTCAGTGATTTTAGCAGGAGAGAGAGGGAGAGAAAGCGGAGGCAAAGAGGAAGGTTTTGAGGTGCTTCCGGAACCGGAGATGGTTCTCCTCAAGTTTCAGGGAGGCAGGAAGGCTGTTCCAGAGGGAGGCCCCTGCTGCGGAGAGAGATCGACCCCCAGCTCGTTGCTTGGAGAAGCGGCTGACCCTGAGGTATTTGTAGGTGGAAGAGCGAAGAGCTCGAGAAGGAAGATATTTCGGAAGAGAGAGTTGAAGGTATTTTGGCCCAAGGCCCCAGAAGGCCTTGTGGACAATGCAGAGGGTTTTGAACTTAATCTGCGCAGCCTGTGGGAGCCAGTGTAGTGATTTCAGTCCTGGAGAGATACAGTCCCTGGGCTTGAGGCCAAGGACAAGTCTCACAGTCCTGTTCTGGATGAGTTGCAAAGGGCGGAGAGTAGAGGCAGGAAGATTTAGATAGAGGCTGTTACAGTAGTCCAGCTTCGAGAGAACCAGGGCTCTGGAGACAGTGAGCTTCTGGGGGAAGGAGAGGAAAGGAAGGATACCTCTGAGGAGGTGTAGCTGATAGTGTGACTTCTTAGAGATGTCAGATATGTGAGGAGAGAAAGAGAGTGTGGAGTCGAAGATGACCCCAAGGTTTTTTGCCTTGCAGGTAGGCGCAGGAAGAGGGCCAAGGGCGGCCGGCCAGAGAGCTGCAGGGAAGGAGGGAGTGGGTGTGCCGATAAGTAGAATCTCAGTCTTACTGGCATTAAGGCAGAGGTCGTTGGCGGCACACCATTCCTGGATAGCAGAGAGACAGTCAGAGATGAGGGAAGGGGAAGAGGAGGCCGAGGGTAGCCTGAAAATGAGCTGGGTATCATCCGCGTAGCACTGAAAGTTGGGACAGAGAGCAGCGATGCGGTGAGCAAGAAGAGCCAGATACTGGTTGAACAGCCAGGGGGAGAGGTTAGAACACTGGGGGACACCACAGGTAGAGAAAAAGATGTCAGAGAGGAAGGAACCCAGTTGGACCTGGGAGGGTCTATTGGAGAGGAAGGAGGTCAGCCACGCCAGAGCCTGACCAGTGATACCCAGGTTATCACAGAGACGGTTGAGCAGGATGGTGTGGTTGACAGTGTCAAAGGCAGAAGAGATGTCGAGCAAAATGAGAACACAAGGGGTGTTAGAGTCAAGGTTAGAGAGCAGGTCATCACGGATGTTCAGGAGAGCAGTTTCCGTGCTTCTGGCAGCTCTGAAGCCAGACTGATGGTCATGAAGACTACCAACAGATTCAGCATGGAGATTAAGCTGGGAGATGGCCAGTTTCTCCAGGAGCTTGCCCAGAAAGGGAGTGATGGAGATTGGGCGATAGTTAGCTGGGCAGGAGGGGTCGGAAGAGGGTTTCTTAAGAAGGGGTGCACAAGGGAGTGCTTGAGGGGGAATGGGAAGACTCCAGAGGCGAAGGAGTGATTGCAGAAGTCAGCCAGGGCAGGGGCCAGGGAGTCAATGTGGTCCTTGATAGTTTTGGAGGAACAGGGGTGGACCTATTTTGACGAGACTTTCCTAGATCGGACTTGTCTCGAAACCTTGTCAGCAGAAAAAAGGGGAAAGGCAGAGAAGGAGGGAGGAGGGGTGGCTGCAGAAGGGCCAGAGGGAGAGCAGGGAATAGAGGGGGGAAGGTGATAGGAGGAAGGTGAGGACAGGATGTCCTGAGTTTTTGAAATAAAGTGAGAGGCCAGTGCCGTGCAGAGGGCCTGGGAGGGGACAGGAGAGGTGGAGACGGCAGCAGGGTTGGCAGCTCCTTGCAGATTTTAAAGAGTTCAGCCGAATTGTTAGATGCTGCAGAGATGCAGGCTTGGATAAGGGCTCTCTTCTTAGTGAGAACGGAGAGCCGATATTGCCTTTGGAGCAGACGGCAGGCCAGTTTGTCAGAGGATGAACATGAAGCACGCCATTTCCTTTCTGCCACCCTGCACTTGCGTTTAAGGGTGACGAGATCTGAGTCATACCAGGAGTTACGTTTGGCTTTGGGCTTCAGGCAGATCCTCATGACAGGGGCAAGGATATCAAGGGTATCAGATATAGCAGAGTGGAGTGGGCTGTGTCAGGGTGGGAGTCAGCCGAAGGGGGAGGCGGGGGTGAGAAGGTGGTAGCGAAAGCCTCAACTGACACGCGCTTCATGGGTCGGATGACCGCGAAGGTGGGTGGCAGTGATGAGGGTGGCTTTGCCCGGGGGGTTAGGGAAGGTGAGGTGAGAGGATAGGAGAAAGTGATCACTCCAGGAGAGAGGAGTGGAGAGAGGGACAGATAGGGGAACGTCAGAAGAGATCAGAGCATCAAGAGTGTGCCCTGCTGAATGGGTCGGCCCAGACAGGAGACTAGAGAGTGAGGGAGAGTTGCAGAGGTTGCGAAAGAGTCCAGAGGGAGGACAGGAGGCATCAAGGTGGATATTTAAGTCTCCAAGAAAGAGGAGTTGAGAGGTTGAGGACAGGAGTGAGGAGGAGAGGAAGGCGGAAATTTGACCAGGTGGCCGATAGATAGTAGCCACGGTAAGGGAATGGCTAGGAGAGAGAGAGAGTCGGCAGACAAGGCATTCAAAGGATGAGTAAGTCTGCGTAGGAGTGACAGTGGCAGTAACTGTTGACACCAGTTTGCCCTTAGGCACACCTAAGGTAACCAAAAAAAACCTTTGAGTGTAGTCTAGGGTCATACAAAAAACCCCATTGCACTGAATTGTAAGATGCATTGTGCTAAAATAAAATGTACCAGAAAAAGAAACAAAGTCAAAAGGCTAAGGGAAACAAAGTTTCCCAGTACAGGCAGCCTGAAGGACTAGTCAGTTTCCCTATAACATGTGAGCAAAAGACCAGTGGAGTAAAGCTGAAGGCATCACTTCAATGCAAAAAGTCAGGTCAGTGTGAAAAACAAAAGCAACACGTTTGGGGGTGCATAGAATATGGAGGGAAAGTTGCTAAAAGAGAAAAACTTTCTAAGATTCGCTGGAAGAGTGTCACATTTTGGAGCTCGTGTTGAGTCAGGTGTAGGAGAAAATGCATGCCTAAAATGAATGCATCAAACTTTCACGCATGCAATTCACATCATGTTACATTTTCATGAATTTGCATGTTGGCGAGGCGACATGGGATTGGATTTCCGTTTCCGCTACACTCATCCTCTCTAGCGTACAAATATATGTTATGTTATGTTAAAGGATATTTATATTGCACACTATTAACAAGGGAATGGTCCGCTGGCACTGGCGGACCTGAAAACAAGACGGTAGGGTAAGTTAGTAGGACTAAGCGGGAAAAAGCGCAAGAGAGCTGTTATGTGCTGTTGGCAGCTTCACTTCAGTTTACACAGTTCGCTGAGCGTAGGAGTGATTTTTTGGTTGGTAGTTGTCATGTGCTGTGTGCGAGGTTGTGTGTGGTTTGTTTCGTTGTTGTGGTGTAGTGAAGTGTGTGCAGTTGTGCAATATAGGTATGTTATGTTTAGAATTTGAGACGGGTAAGCAGAGCAATGAGCTTTTTAGTGGGTTGGTTAGTGGAGATGATCCATCATACCTCCTCCGTTTTGTCCACCTGTGGTATGCATCCCTGCTAGTGTTGCGTATTGTGGTGCGCTAGGGGGTTTTGCTGCTATAATCTTTGCAGGGTTGTGGGTTGACTGCAGAGCTATTTAGTGGTGATGCCTCCTCCAGCCTTCCCGTCCACCATGTGTCCCGAATAATGAATTTCTGCACTGCTTTGGCCTGCATACTAGCATTTATGTCACCATGCCATTTTTAGGCTAGCAGAAATGTTGTGGATTCCTATGGATTCTGTTAATTGTGGTTGACATTTACACTTTTCTGCCAACCTATTGGAAAAGGTGATTCTACCCAGAGGCGTTGGTGGGGGTGAGGGGGGTGTAGGAGCTATAGCCCTGGGTCTTTTGGTTGTAGCCCCGGATAGAAGTTCAGGGTTTACAACCAAAAAGGCTAGGTAGCCCCCAGTCCCCACAGTCCCAAAATGAGCGTAGCCCCGGATCTTTTCCAGACCTAGCAACACCCTGATTTTACCTATGTATTTGGCCTAACTTTTCCACTATAAGGTCTAAAGCAGTAACAATGCATGGACGGAATAGTTTTGTGGATAAGTGCAAACAAATCCAGTCCCCACTTGCAATTAACACTTCGAAAAACATGAAAAATACGTGTTTCAGAACTGGCCTCATATCAGATATGAAATCTACGCAGTACTCTAGCTAGCTCACCTCTATACAATTGCCCCAAAGTCTGACATGTATATAAGACTGTGAAAAAATCCAATATCATGCATTCTATTCAGCAATATACCGTAAAAAAAAAAAGCTGTATTTATGTACACGAGGCATAATAGACGACGGGTTTATTTAACTTCAAGGACTTTCTTTTATCAGGAAGAAGTAGAACTCTCTTTTCAGAAAACCTGCTTCCTAATATATTTTTAAAACAATGTATATAATCCTGTGAAACTCGCCTGGCAAATCCTTGATTTAGAAATGTATTAGTCACGGCACGCTAATAACTGTAACTTCCTAAATTATTGCTAATGGTGAGGCTGATATGATATGCAGCTGTGAAAATGAAACTGGTTAAATTTCAACTAACGCACAATCAACTTTAGGAAATAACAGCTCAAATGCAACTCGCTTCCTTTCGGTGAGCCAAACGTCAACATGTGTTTTAATTAATTCGTAATTTTCCTAGGGAAAATCAGTGTGCACTGCATTCATTGTCTCTACAGCTCCGATAATGGGAAATTCGGAGTCCTCCGGATGAATAATAACCACAAAAAGGTCGTGACTGTGACTCAAAGTCTGATTCAGGTTTTTTTTTTTTTCGTTGCTGTAAATAGTTCTGAAGTATTCAATGGCAGTGTTGTTTTGGGAGGTAGAGCATTTATTTTATTTATTTATTCAGTTTTGTAGAGCGCTCGTCAGCCTGGGGGCATCGTGGCGCGTGTTACAGACAATATCTTAATTACATAGGATACAATATTTACATACAAATACAATATTTACAGTAGACATGTACACATTAGCAATGCAGTATATTTACATGGATTCCTGAGAGTTTCCTATTATTTTGCAAGGAATGAGGTTTTCAGTTTCCTGCGAAAAATAGGGAGTGCGTTTTCAGCTCTGTCTGCAGGAAGAGCGTTCCAGGTCTTGGCTGCAATGTAGGGGAAACTTAGACCTCCGGCTTTGGCTTTTTTGATGCGTGGGATGCATAGTAGGTTGGAGTATTGCGTCCTGGTGGGACGGGAGGAGGATGTTTTGAAGATGGTTTCTGATAGATAGGATGGGCCGGAGAGAGAGAGGCATTTGTGAATGAGGGTGAGGATTTTGAGAGTGATCCACTCTTTTACCGGGAGCCATTGGGCTGAGTGCCTGGCATGGGTGATATGCTCTCTTCTTGGGATACTAAGAGCCGCCCGGAGAGCATTGTTCTGCGTGACTTGTAGTCTGTTTAGGTTTTTGGCTGATGTGCCTGCTAGGAGTGCATTGCAGTAGTCCAGTTTGGCTCCAATGGTTGCTCTAGCTATGGTGAGGCAGTTGGGTTTAGAGAGGTAAGGCTTGATGGGGTTTATGAGTTTGGTGGTGTGCGCAGATGAGGAAGTGATTGCGCTGACTTGTCTAGTCATAGATAGTGAGGAGTCAAGGTATACTCCCAGTGTCTTTACGGCTGTGGATACGGGGATGATGGAGTTGTCAATGGAGAAGTTAGCGTACAGTTTGTCAAGTTTGTCTAGGGTGCATTATCCCGGCTAATGTCCATGTACATGTACGTCCATGTTTATAATTCTAGATCTTCACGAGGAATGTCAATTCACCAAAATGCAAAGGATTGCAGAAGTGACAACACAGGAAGTGTCATCAGTGATCGCTGACACACTGATAGCAAGGGACAATGTCATACAATATTTGATATTGGCGACAAAATGTCTCTAAAGCAGATAAATGGCTGTTTCAGTTACAAACCATATATTAACTAGAATGCTGCATTGATAAACAAAGATTTGCCATGGGCACTTCCTGAAAAGCCATCCTATGCGAGTAGCGTGGCCATCATGCGCAAGCACAGTGTCATACAGTCAACTGATGCACAGAATGCTGTTCACATTCCTGACATTCCAATTGCAGCATGAGAGTTGTGCTTAGGTGCTACTGTTGAGATGCACGTTCAGATTTCAGTACCTCCTCAACGTTTTAGACTGCGGAAAACATACCACTACACGTGAAATAAACCTAAGTGGGTGCATGGGGGAGCCCTGCGGACATAGGCGAATAGTGCTGGGTGCACTGATAGTAGAAATTTAGAGAGGGCTATGGCAAATTAGAAATAGCCCTATAGAGTGTTACTTTTAAATATTGTATATGTAGAGCACACAGGGTGCAGCTCCCTACCCAATGATGAGAAACATCGAAGTGTCACCATATACGATGAACAGAGCAAGCAAAACACAGGCATCAGCCCACAATATCCTATTAATTGGACTATTATTAACCACTGGCTCTACGAACCAACTGGATTTTGCCATATGAACTTTACCAATTGCCTGATAAAGTCCCTCAGGGGTTGAAACACGTGTCGGCTGACCTTCACCCACTAGACAATGGGCCTCATTACGACCCAGGCGGTAAGTTACCGCCTGGGTCGTACCTTTAACACCATGGCGTAAACTACGTTTACGCCATGGTGGTTGGCGGACTTACCGCCCCATTCCGAGGTTGGCGGGGCGGTAAGTCCCCAATCCCCATTTACCCTTCCCCATTCCCATTTTTGCCCCATAGGGCATAATGGGAGTGGGGAAGGCGTTAATTACGCCACCGTAAATTACGGTGGCGTAATTAACAACAAGGTCCCTTAGCGCCATGGATTTTAACACCTGCTAAAAGCAGGTGTTAAATCCTCCATGGCGCTAAGGGACCTCGGAATCAGGCGGTAAGGGTCGGCGCTGTTTACGCTGCCGTAAACCCCTTACCGCCTGGGTCGTAATGAGGCCGACCCAGGCGGTAAGTTACCGCCTGGGTCGTACCTTTACCACCATGGCGTAAACTACATTTACGCCATGGTGGTTGGCGGACTTACCGCCCCATTCCGAGGTTGGCGGGGCGGTAAGTCCCCAATCCCCATTTACCCTTCCCCATTCCCATTTTTGCCCCATAGGGCATAATGGGAATGGGGAAGGCGTTAATTACGCCACCGTAAATTACGGTGGCGTAATTAACAACAAGGTCCCTTAGCGCCATGGATTTTAACACCTGCTAAAAGCAGGTGTTAAATCCTCCATGGCGCTAAGGGACCTCGGAATCAGGCGGTAAGGGTCGGCGCTGTTTACGCTGCCGTAAACCCCTTACCGCCTGGGTCGTAATGAGGCCCAATGTGTCTAGTGTATGGAAATACAAATAAAAACCTTCTTGTGACAACCACAGCAGAAACACTTGAGATCCTTCCATAAATAAGGGTCTGATTACTTATCATGCAAGGTAACCAGGACAATTTCTCTTAAATTTCCCCAGTAAGAGGTATTGGGTTTACCTCTTCCAACTTGTGACCTTGCAACCAACAGATCAATTCCAAGAGAACTACACACAGAGCTTAGCACAGGAGTGTTCATTACCTAGAACCCATCCTTTACTCTATACCTCACCATATATGAGGTTAGGCCTGGGTCCACGCAGGCCATGTAGAGAACAAAGAGCAACGGGGCATTGTGCTGGAATCACACACGCACACGCACACACACACACACACACACACACACACACACGCACACACACACACACACACACACACCCCTTGTTAGAGCATTGCAAAATTTGGAAGGAATGTGAACGGCCTAATGCGAGTAAGGGCTACGGCTGGTCATGAAGCACAAACCCATGGGAGTCAAGGCAGTGGTCTTGATTTGCCAAAGCACACGTTGTGAATTAGGACGGCAGAGTCCCCCAGAATAATAGCCATCCATTTGAACTACCAGATGTCCACGAGCAATGAAGGTTGATTAGTGGGACACACCAGAAAACTAAACCTGCCACCGGGAGAGGCAGCTAATAAGCGGGGAACAGAGGTCGACATGGCCAGTGAGTTGTACCATGGAGAGCAAAGGGTTATGCTAATACATCTAAGACTGTGATGGGGGGGTATGCTGGGGGTGCCTGTGTGTCTGGGATGAGAAAAGAGTTGCTGCATTCGCATAGACCAGACTGACCTCGAAGCTATCCACTGAGCTCATGTTGATGGCCAGGCCCACATGAAGAGATTAGGCCCATGGCAGGATAGTGAGGTCAGTAACTTAACCAACAATCTAACAGCAACCCAATGTGAAGAGATTGAATCCCACATGTGAAGAGGTTGGTGTCAAAGAGAATGGGCCAATGAACTGGAGGTCCATATGTATTCAGTAGCATGTATGTAGGTGGCAGCTTATGAGGGTGGGTGATGAACATTTTATATCATGTGTCATAAATGCTGATTTTTGCAGGTATAATGTGCTGTTTGCTTTAGAAGAAGAAAGAGAGCTCTGTGGCAGTGGACATGCGCTGTCACCATTTTCTTTATACAAAATAAAGCTCTTGTTCTTTTCACAAAAGGGTGCACAGAGCCTTTTTCCTTAGATGATCTTTACTTATTTGTCTGGCTGTTGGAGGTTTACCCTACAAAATTGGTGACCCCAATGTGATCCGGAGGGGCCGTGCCCACCTGCTGTGACCAGTCCCCTTTCACGCACCTTGGAGAGGTTTACAGGCGCTGTCTTGTTGAAATTCCTGTCTGTTCTTAGTAGAGGGCGCTGTCTCTGTATTGTGCATACCATTGATGGGACCATGTGACAGAGGATTTCAGGAGAGCATGTAGATTTAAGTGCATCTTTTTGCGGAGAAAAACAAGTGGGGCAATGGAGAGGAGTGTGAGTGTTTGAGGGTTTAAGGAATGGTGTGAGTGTTGTGAAAAGGAATGGGTGGAAAGTATGGAAGGCCACGTGGCATTACATATAGGTTGGTTTGGTTATAATATAAAGGCAAAAGAATGTCTTGGAGTCCCTCTTGCAGCACAAACACAGCCCATTGACCTGTTCTTGGGTAGACGGCCCCCGTGAGAGTCTCAACCTTGCTTTAGCTTATTGTGCTTTTCACAGAGGAGACATTTCCATATCGGTTTTTGTCCCACCCAAAGGCAGTCCAGCAACGAAATGATAGGCAAATCACCTCTGAACAAGAGTACCAACATCAACCCCCGACACGGGTTTCAGCCAAGTCAGGCCTCATCATTGAGGCGGAGCTGTGCCTCTCTGAGCACAGTGAGCAAGGGGTCCACATCTGGATTCCCCTGGTAACTTATGGTTAGAGCTCAAGTACCTTAGAATATGCAAAAGAAGGTCTGGGAGTCCCTCTGCTGGCATGAACACAGCCCATTGAACTGTTCTTGGGTGGATGGCCCCCAGGAGAATCTCAACCATGCTTTAGCTCACTGCGCTTTTCACAGAGGAGAAATGTACATGTGCATATCACTCTTTGTCCCACCGAAAGACAGTCCAGTACCGAAATGCTAGGCAAATGTCCTCTGGACAAGAGTACCAACAGCAACCCCAGACATGTGTTTCTGCCTAATCAGACCTCATCAGTGAGGTGGAGCTGCGTCTCTCTGAGCACAGTGAGCAAGGGGTCTATGTCTGTATTACTCTGTTAACAAATAGTCTAATAAATTCAATCCCATCTCTCACCGCTGGAGTGGGTAATCGGATATATGCTTTTGAGAAGAAGACGGCTGGTACTACTTTTGCAGTGGGACTACAGTTAAGTTTATTTGTTGCAAAACTGGGGATCAGGCAGATGACATTTGGGTTAAAGCAGGGTATCCGGAGTGAAGTTAGGGGATTGCAGCTATGATGGAGCTCATGTTAATGGTATTAGGCCCCAAGTATGGATGGTGCTCAGTGTACATTTCCAGATACACCAAACTTTCAATCAATAATGCAGCAGACAATCCAGGATGATGAGAACAGCGCTCAGTACATTTAAAAAATTCAGGAACTGTGGAGGGCAGAGACAGGAGACTCATGGGACCAAGTGATTCCATTCTTTTATTTTGTAGTGCAGAGAAGGCTTCCGAAAGAAGTACAGATTACTCTCAATAAGATAGTGGGGATTGAAGCTAAGTGGTGGCCGGAAATACAGTCTATTATTGCACATCATTGCAAACGGTTAAAAAAGAAAGAGAAGGAAACAGCTCAGAGTTCTCAAATAGAGGAAGCAAAACTGGTGCAGAAGAAATTTGCGAAAGTTGCATTGGAAGGGGGAGTAATGGGACTACAGACAGAAGGGCAGGCAGAGCCTAGAGTAATCCAGGCAGCCTACAAGCAGCACCCGGGTGGGAGGTGATTACTAGTGTAATGGTGGGTTCACGCCTCAGTACCAAGTGAGGTTTCCAGGGGGGTATCAGTGAAGGAAAAGGAGGTTCTCAGGGGCCCAGGAGGACGAGATGGAGTTGGAGGAACAGGACCATGGGGAGGAGGACCAGGACAGTGTTGGACGTGTGGATGGATGGGCCATTTTTCAAGAGAATGTAGGAGTAGACAAATGTTTGCATACCCGCAGCTGCAGATGCACCCCTACCCACAAGGAGCATCAACCTCGTAACCCCCAGCCTTATTTACAAACACACCAATCAGTTTCATATGGTGTGCCATTGCCCATGGCCACACCTGCTCCCCCACTGCCATTTCTGCAGCTGCCAGCCCCAGTTTCTGTTGACACACCAACATATGCAGTACACCTTGGGCAGCAGCAGTGTCCTCAAGTGCAGAACAGTAACGCAATACCTAGTGGCACTGTGATGCATTATCTAGAAGCCACTGTTGTTGTAGGGAATGCATTTGTTTGTCCAGGAACAAACACGTATCCAGACTAGGCCAGCCCACAGATAGCCTTTCGTGCCCAGCTGTGTCAGTCACTGCCAACCCAGAAGAGGAACCCTTGCAATAAACCATGTATATTCATGGTGGACAACGGTGCAAGGAAGCTGTGCTTTAGTGAGGGAGGATTCCCTTTGTCAGGCGAGGTAATGGTGAGGAAAAGGACACACAGGGCTTCTCTGAGGCTTTACAACCAGTTCTGTCTACAAGAGAATTGCCCATTAAGATAGGGGACAGGGTAGTATGGCCCCATTGTTGTTTTCCACTGTGACCCCAGTCAATCTATTGGGCAGTGCCATCCTAAGTAAGCTCAACATGACCATCTTGTTTACTGAACGGGGAGTGGTGTGCTCGACCCCTGGTATTTGTTACGTGAGGGTGATGCTGATCATACATGTATTGGGAACTGAAGCCGGTGGTACAAGGAATACCGTTTCCCTATATTTGTTTGTATTTGGGATCACAGTGCCTCTTGCTGCAGTTACCCATGTAACCAACCAGTACTGGTGAGTGCACTCTGTATTTCTGTTCAGACCAGCCTGGTGCACGATTTTGGTATCAACCCAACCCAGCCCTTGAGAGGCATAACAGATGAGGAGCTTTATGAGAATAAGGATAACAATGGAAAACAATATTGTAAATATGTGCACAATAATACAGTATCGATACATCCCATGTTATTGCTAGGGAATGCCCCTTCATTTGCTCAAGAAGATCTATCTCAAATATCTGACAAGTTGTGGACAAGTAACCCTCACAATGTGAGGCTTTTGCATAGTGGAGTTGAGGTGAGTACACACAACCTATTTTTCAATTTAGTCAAATTTCTCTTTATTGTATTTTCATATAATTTCGGGTGCAACCCCACTATCAAAACTGCCTCCGTGATGTAGCACTAAAAAATAGAAAACTGTTCCAAGACCTTGGCTGTGAAGCCAGCGGTGTGGGTTGCACTCCTGTGACTTCTACTGTGTGGTGTCTTTTTACTTATACTAAGTGTATATCCGCATTTAAGAAAATTCATGCAACCAGTTGGTTCTGATGCAGTTTTCTGAATATTTATTCACAAAGGTCTGAGATAATAAATTCTCTATTCATTCAGGTGCCATTAAATGGGCCAATGCATTTCGGAAAAAACTTCCTTCATCAGGGCCTTATTCATTTGGTCTTTGTATTATTAACACAAAACATAATTACCAATGTCAAACAAAAAAAAAATGTAAACGCCCAAATTGGTTGTGACCCATACATCGGTATCACACAAGTAAAATATTAACCATGTTCGTTACATGCAAGTTTTTCATTATATCCACACAGCAATTAGAGCAGCCATTGGAGTTGCATTTCATCAATCAATGTTTTTTTTAAATATATAAAAAAATGGCCCCATTCAATTAATGTAGCTATCCCATATCATCAGATGTATAGGCATAATTAGCATCAATAAAGTGCATCACAGTCGTGTTAAAAAAATTATTCGAGATTGTAACGTGAACTCTATATATTTTGAAATAAGTACGCTGAGACTGAAAGTAGATGTTTTCCTGTTAGTGAAACAACCTTTATTTTGAATTAACTCTCTTTTCTATTTTAGGAAAAAGGATACGTTTTCAGCTTGTTCGAGAACTTCTACCAATGATAGCTTCATGCAGCGGACTTGGTTCCTTCAGGCAAGTCTCTAAGAGTAGAAATGTTCTATTCTCATTTCCTTCAATCCCCTCTCATAGTTTCTGTCAGTTCATTTCGTTTCAAATGCCTTTGCCTTTTCCCGTTAATTCACTACAAATGTTTCCAGCTCTCGGAATCTTACAGTCTCTGTTTTTTCAACTAGCTCTGGTGCTTTATTCTCTTTCTGGACTGCAATTTCTTAATCCTTTAACACCTTGTTTAGTAGTCTCTTCAGCCTTTAACTTTTAATCACAATATGTAATGGTTCCCTTTTCTTCTCCTTTCACCTTTCTTTGTTTCTTGTTGTTGTTGCGTGTATACTCTTGTTCCCTTCCGATTAAGTGTCCATGTGATATTAACAGGGATTAACCATTGGCACAGTCTTAGAACAGTTCTTTCAGGGTAAAGCGATAATGGCTTCTTCCCTTTCACTTGTGTGAATCAGTGTGTGAAAAATCATATCCTCGTTCCACTTCTTTCGTGACGTTTATTTATACTACACAAAGGAAAAGAGGCTAATTACATTGACACTGCAACGCCAAAAAGCCCTTCAGTCTGCCTCAATGTCAAGCATATTTTCTCTATGTACCTTTTCGCGTTTTCAGTCTTCTCAGCTCCTCTGCTCTGATACGTTGTGCGTCAATGATGGCGAGGGATCAAACAGCTGGGCCGAGCGTTTCAGCGTATGGGAGTTGTACACACTGCTGAGCCCAGCCCCCTCACAGCTGAATCTCTGTCTCCTCGCTCCTCCCCTTAGAAGTGGCATAGGCTATTCGCTGAGGCCGCCAAGCCCCCTCACCATCGGAGACTCGCCGTGTTACGTTTCCTCGCTCCGATAGGCAGAGGCGTGTCTCCATAAAATTTCTCAAGCGAACAGCCGGCACTCTTCCTACATGCTTCGCTCGGCTCCTTCAGCATCCTCGGTAAGACACGAACCTTCTTCTCTCATTCACAATCTCTCAACAATAAACATTGAGAAAGCGCAACGGCGCAACTTTTACTTTTTTAAGTTAAAACAGTTTTCTTTGTTTTCTTGCCGGACCTTCTCAGTAAGCCGAGCTATACCGTCGTTTTCCTCCTCCAGCTCCTCCAGCTCCTCCATTCCCTAGCAACCAGCAAAACAAAAGAAATGGTCAACAGCTTGAATCCCTGACGTGATTGGCTTTAAGCACTGTCAATTATCCTCCCCAGCTGACAGAAATATTTAACCCTTTGATGCCCTGTTTATCCTGGTATTGCCAGAGTCAGTGCCTGACGGGAGTTTTCCTTTGCACTTCAGAGTGGATTCATTACAGAGATGTACATATGAGTTGGTCAATGGTGTGGATGTTCACATTATCGCGGTCGCAGAAGAAAGAGATGAAGAGAAAAATAATGCATTTAAGTTAGCATCTGGCAACAGAAGAAAGAAGAAGGTGACAAGAATCGTATATCTTAGATTCATATACATTCAGGCACAGTATGCATCATGAAATTCTGAAACTGACCTTACTGTTACAAGAGTGTAACTTCTGTGCATAGACATGAAAGGTCAGGGGTTATGCGTGTTAGTCAGCACCTAAACAATCTCTCTGGCCTAATCACAAAAGCGTTAAGGGTAAATAAATGGTCACTGTTTCCTGGCAATATGAGAAATCTGTAAGTTTCCATAGTTATGCAGTGTTAGCCAATATGCCAATGTGTGAAATCTGTATGTTTCCATAGTTATGCAGTGTTAGATCTTACCTCGTATTTAGTGAAACAACGCCGGCAAGCCGCGTGAACTTGCGCTTCTCTGGTGATGACAAAGTTGTTATAAGGTTGCTATGGTGACGCTCTGAAGGCGTGAATGCAGTGTGTGACCATGGCGGCCATGTTGCAATGTCAGAGCTTGTATTTGCATGATGCCATGCTGTGCTTTTTTCGTGTATAGCTGTAAAGAAACCAACTCTGTTGAATTTGTAATTTAAATGAGAGCAGCACCAATTTATAGATAGTGATATAAGAGTTCAGACAACAAAACTTCTAAGAGTCAAACGTTATTGTACATCATATACAATACTCATCATCTCGGTATGGAGTGCAATGTAAAGAGGGGGACTGGATACAAATAAAAAGAGTAATTATACTATAATTCAATCAACATGCCCTTATGTGTATATATGTGACAATATGTGTGGAAAATATATATGCTCATGGCGTGTACTATTGATGGAGGACCCATGCTAGATGGGGCACAAAAATGGGCAGAGCTAAGTATATTAGGATACAATTAGTATATAGTCATCTTTACTAAGCTTATTTATGGCTCTCTCAGTTAATATTTGTCCATAGTTATGAATTCTGATCATTGCTGCACTCGTTCACATCATATTTTAATCCAATATTATTGATCAGTAGACATTGTGGGATCAGCCATTATACCGATTACTCCTGACTTCCATTGGTCAATATAAAGCTCACATCATATTTGGTCAAATAATATTGATCAGCAGACATTGTGGGATTAGCCATTATACTAATTACTCCTAAATTACATCTATCATTATGAAGCTCACATCAGATCAGGGTATGTGTGGACATAATACACATCACTCAGGTCAATAATTACTTGGTTGAGTATGTGATGTTCAATTACAAAAAAACAACTTAAGTCAAACCCCACGTTAATCCCATCCGGGGATAATGAGTCCAGTTTATCGATCCAGAAAGCTTCTCGCTGAACCCTCCATTTTTTCATGTCTTTATACAATCCTTTAGTGGATTGTACTTAAAGTACTGCAAACCTTAGTTGAGTGATGGGGTGTCCTTTAGCCTTAAAATATCTTGCTACTGCTGAGGCAGGGTTGGCATTCCGAATGCAAGATTTATGCTCATTGATTCTTACTCGTACTTTGCATGCCATTTCTCGTATGTAGTAGGTACCGCAAGGGCACTTGATGGCATAAATCATGTTTTCAGATATACATGTGGCGTGGTGCCTGAGCTTAATTTTGGATCCTGTTTTGGGGTGCGTTATAATGTTGCCCTTAATAACGTTATTACAATTGCTGCAACTCATGCAGGGGTAAGTGCCTGGATGTTTATCTGGTTCTCTGATGGTACTTTTGCCTCTTGTATTGACTAACATGTTGTGCAGGTTGTTACTTCTTTTATAAGCAAAGACAGGCGGTTGTGGGAAAAGATCCTTTATTCGTGCATCACTTGTCAATATGCTCCACCTATCTTAAATTATTTCCTTGATTTTTCTGCTTTGTATAGCATACGTTGTTATACATACCAGTTCCGGATTTTGACGGTCTGTTCTTTTGGTAAGAAGCTGGTCATGTGTCTGTGCTTCTGTTTTGTCATGTGCTGCTTTTAGACATGTTTGTGGGTAGCCCCTCTCTTTCAAAACCTGTTGAAGTAATTGTAGTTGTCTTTCACAATCTTCTGGGTCACTAACAATACGTTTGATCCTCAGCATCTGTCCAAACGGTAAATTTTGCAGGATATTTGGTGGATGTAAGCTCATGCGGTGCTTTGTGTAGAGTGTTGTGATTATTCTGTTGCCATTAATTACTGTCTGTACATCCAGATAGGGTATATTGGGATTTCCAATTTCTAAAGTGAATTGCAGCCTTGTATCAATGCTGTTCAAGTAAGCTAGAAAGACTTCCAAGTCTTTCTTATCTCCTGACCATACCCCAAAAATGTCGTCGATATAGCTCACCCAAGTTTTTAAACGCTGCTTCCATCTTGCAATTTCCAAGATATTTTTCTTTTCAAACTGGTACATAAAACAGTTGGCGTAAGCCGGCGCCATAGTTGCCCCCATGGCTGTCCCAGATATTTGTCTGTAATGTATTTGATCATACTTAAAGCAAGAGTACTTAGAGATAAATCTTAACAAGATCATCAGAAATTCTTTATTCGCTCCGATATGTCCTGTTTGAAGCAGGAGAGTTTGGACTGCCTCTTGACCTTGGTCGTGGGGGATGCTCGTGTATAAACTCACGACATCAATAGTAAACAGAATATCTTGGTCCTCCAATTCAATCTGATTCAGTATTTGTAGGAACTGGGTCATGCCCTTAACAAATGTTGGTGTTGCTTGAATGATAGTTTGCAAAATATAGTCAATATATGTAGCCAGAGGTTGCAAGATACTTTCTGTTGCAGCAACAATCGATCATTCTGGTGGATTATCCATTCTTTTGTGTATTTTTGGAAGGATGTATAAGTGTGGCATCTTTGGATGTGTTGTAAATAAAAAAGATCTAGTTTTCTCAGTGATCCAATTATTCTCCAATGCGTCATCCAACAGTGCATAACTATGGAAACTTACAGATTTATCATATTGGCAGCAAACAGTGACCATTTATTTACCCTTAACGCTTTTGTAGATTCAGCCAGAGAGATTGTTTAGGTGCCGACTAACAAGCATAGCCCCTGACGTTTCATTTCTATGTGGCACTCGCACAGAAGTTACACTCTTGTAACAGTAAGGTCAGTTTCAGAATTTCATGATGCATACTGTGCCTGAATGGATATGAAGCTAAGTGTTTACTTAGATAAACGATTCTTGTCATCTTCTTCTTTCTTCTGTTGCCGGGTCCTAACTTAAATGCATTATTTTTCTCTTCATCTCCTTCTTCTACTACCGCGATAATGTGAACATCCACACCATTGACCAACACGACTCGTATGTACATCTCAAATCATTTTTTTAACACGACTGTGATGCACTTTATTGATGCTAATTATGCCTATACATCAGATGATATGGAATAACTACATTCATTGAATGGGGACAATTTTTTGTATATTTAAAAAAAAAACATTGATTGATGAAATGTAACTCCAACGGCTGCTCCAATTGCTGTGTGGATATAATGGAATACTTGCATGTGACGAACATGGATAATATTTTACTTGTGTGATACCGATGTATGGGTTACAACCAATTTGGCCATTTAAATGTTTTTTTGTTTGACATTGGTAATTATGTTTTGTGTTAATAATACGAAGACCAGATGAATAAGGCCATGATGAAGGAAGTTTTTTCCGAAATGCATCGGTCCATTTAATGGCACCTGCATGAATAGAGAATGTATTATCTCAGAACTTTGTGAATAAATATTCAAAAAACTGCATCAAAACCAACTGGTTGCGCACATTTTCTTAAATGCGGATATACACTTAGTATAAGTAAAAAGACACCACACAGTAGTGGTCACAAGATTGCAGCCCACACAGCTGGCTTCACAGCCAAGGTATTGGAACAGTGGGCTTTTGCATAGTGTCACCCCAATACGCATCACATTGAAGCAAGGTGCAGTGTTACACACAGTGAAACACTACACATTGTCCAAAGCAGCTGAAGAAGAGATACACAACACCATAATGGCCCTCCTAAACCAGGGCTTTATAGTATCATTGAATTCTCAGTGCTATAGAGCCATTTATCCTGTGAAAAAATCGAAGGGATCCAGTTGGAGAATGATTCAGAATTTGAACCCTCTTTACCATGTAGCATAGGCTGAGTTTCCCATGGTCCCTAACCCTGCCGTGATACTATGTAATATACCCACTGCGGCCACATATTTCACTGTTATAGACCTCAAGAATGCTTTCTTTTCTGTCCCGCTGCACACAGATTCTTAACCGTTTACATTTTCCGGGAGGCGGTTCCGATATACTAGGCTCCCACAGGGGTACTGTGAGTCCTCCAGTCTTTTTAACAGGGTGTTGTATGAAGATTTAGGTAACATCCAAGTTCCAATTACAGTCATTCAGTATGTGGATGACTTGTTGGTGTGTAGCACCACAGAGAAACAGTGCAGGAGAGATTTAATTGTGTTACTACAGGTGTTGGCTGACAAAGGGTACGAGTTGGATAGGTCAAAATTACAGTACTGTCAACACGAGGTGTTGTATTTAGGCCAATTGATCTCAGTAAATGGTAAGAGAGTGGTTCCAGAACACGACACAGCAGTGTGTGGCACATTCCAGCCAGTAACTGTTAAGGACATTCAGAAATGTGTAATGTTGTCTAATTACTGTAGGACGTGGCTATTTGACTATTCATCTTATACTGGGCCACTGCTGCAGACCCTTAAAGAGACCAAATCGACCTAAAGTATTATTACTTGGACTGATGAGATGCTAACTAGTTGTCAGGAATTGAACTATGCTATCTCCACTTACTCCATCTTTGCAACCCCCGACTACACCAAATAGTTCTATCTTTTCTCCCATTCTGATGGTCAGATGGTGAGGGCAGTCCGGACACAACACAGTACCATGGGTCACAAACCTCTAGCATATTATAGTGCCGTGTTAGAGTCAGTAATTCAAGGATAGTTCCCCTGCCGACAAGCATTAGCTGCAGTTGCTTTTGCCATTGAGAACTCAGCCACAATTACCATGGGGTGTTCAGTAGCTCTGTACGTAGAACATGCAATGTTTGCAATATTTGAAAGATCAAAATCTATATTGACAACACAGAGGGCATCAGCATATGAAATTATTCATTCCAGCCCATCCATCCACATCATTCACTGTAAAACTGCAAACCCTGCTACCTTCTTGACATAACCCTTTACTAACTCTGATGACATTCATGATTGTACCACATACGAGAACCTGGACGATGACATACCCAAAGCATGACACTACACCCTAGATGATGCGTGGTGTTCTTTGTTGATGGGTCAGCAACTATTGACCAAGAGACAGATCAGCAATGGTTCTATGTCATTAGATCACCAGTTCTTTTTTTTTGCAGAGCTTTTTTCTGAAAATCTTCAGACGAAAAAAACTCTGTGCTTTTTTAACATATTTGGTGGGTCCCCCCAAACCGACTTCCCTATTATCTGGTCCCTATTCTCCACAGCCGCCTTCCACTTTATATCCCCTTTCCAGCCCAACCCCCATATTTTTTTATGAGTTTTTGAGTCAATGATTTTCAACAAAAAACTCCACAAAAAGCAATGGTGATTTAATAACATCATACCGTCAGCGATGTACTGGGACAGCAGTGGTCCAGTTTTTTGATGGAGAGTATGATGTTTTCCAAGAATGGTTGTCTGTGCATTATTATGCCAGGGCAGCCAAACTGATTGTTCTTATTGAAGCGCAGGGATGTCGAGTGACAATTTGCTCAGACTCGGCATATGTGATGACAACTATGCATTCAGGATTGTCAAGGTGGAAGAGTAGAGGGTTTCGGAGAGCAGATGGGTGCCCAGTTCAGCATGCAGACCACGCAGACAGATGATTGATTCATGCTCTCACACAGCCAACAGTTGTCACAGTCGTCAAGTGTGCTGCCTAGACTAATGGTGAAAACCTTGTTTCACTTGATAACGAAGGAGCAGACATAGCAGCAAAATAAGCAGCATATTTACCAGTGCCATATATCCCTGAGCACCCAGCCCTTGTCAATATGCAGGAATACAGTTCCCAGACACAGCACTACCCATTACTGAAGTTATGGAATTGTAGGGCCAAACACTGCAGAATGAGAAGTTGTTGTGGCAGAGGAGGGGGTGTGTGCAGTCACCCACAGTCCTTGTTTGGAGACAAGTTAGTAAAGAGAAAGTTGTGATGTAATTGTAATTGTAATTGTTTATTTGTATAGCGCTTAAACACAAGTGAAGTGCTTCAAAGCCCGTCAAGCCGGAAGGGAGCGAGGGAAAAACAGTAGTCATTTTTAGGCCTTGAAGTTTCTGAACTATCTAACACAAAGACTATAGCGTAGTAGGCCTGATGGCATTTCACCTAGTGCAAGTGCATGAAGTGTAACATGCGCAACCAGATTTGGGAGGGCAGACAAAGGGGGGACAAGACAGAACTTATTAGGGCTAGTCAATTCTGACATGCAAATGTACAGATGGAGGTGCAAGGGAGCAGGGGAGGGGGGAGGAGGAAGGGGGAAACAAGTAAGCCCAGTCCAGCAGGGCTCAGGGTTAAGTGCAGAGATGTTACCTCTCTCATGGAACTTATGCTGAAGTGCAGTGGGGGTTACCCCTCTCATGGAACAAAAACTAAAAGTGCAGTAGTGCTGGGCATAGTACAGAGGCCCGGAGGCAAGTGCACAGACTGGTGGGTGAGCCTGAGACCTATGAGGCTCTGGAGGTGAACCAGACAACCAGTCAGCAAAAACTGAGCAGAGTTAGGGAATAGATGGCAGAGTGAGGCTGGAGAGAAAGAGAGGGGAGGTTAGCAAGGAAGAGGGAGAGATTAAGAGGAAGAGAAAAGGAAGGTCTTGAGGAGTTTCTGAACCTTAAGGAGTTCTGACTCAAGGCAGAGAGAAGCAGGGAGGCTGTTCCAGAGGGAGGCACCAGCAGAGGATAAAGTTCTACCCCAAATCTCTGCTTGGCAAAATGGCTCACATGCACAGAGTTGGAGGAGGCCGAGCAGAGGGCTCTAGAAGGAGAGTATTTAGGAAGAGAGCATTGTAGATAGTGCAGGCCCAGGCCCCAGAAAGCCTAGTGGAGTATGCAGATGATCTTGAACTTGATCATAGCAGCAACAGGGTGCCAGCGAAGGGATTCTAGCACCGGAGAGATGCAGTCCTTGAGCTTGAGGCCAAGGATAAGTTTTGCGGTTCTGTTTTGTATGAGTTGTAGTGGGCAGAGAGTAGAAGTAGGTAGATTGAGAAAGAGGTTGTTGCAGTAGTTCAGCCTAGAGAGAACCAGGGCTCTGGAGACAGTGAGCCTTTGGTGGAAGGTAGGAGAAGGTAGAGTACTTGTGAGGATGCCCCAGAAATAGTTTCTGGTCTCATTCAACCAATTGCACTACCCCTCCCATGTGTCTAAGCAGCATATTTCTTCTAATATACAGGAGGATTGGTATGTGTCAAACATGCAAGAGTTATTGAATGTGTTCACATCAAACTGTACTGTCTGTCAGACATACATCACTGGGCATACATTGAAGACCCTGGGGGGAACATTGCCCCATCAAAGCAAACCATTCAAAGACTTACAAATGTATTTTGCAGATATGGGAGAATGATACAACACCTTTTGCTATCTCATAGTAGTGGTGTCCCCTTCTCCCATTGGATTGATGTTGCTCCATGCGCCCATCCTGAAGCCCTACATTTTTAGTCAGAGAAGTGTTTCCCCGATGGGTGCAATAATCATAAAATGTATAATGGTACCCACTTTTTAAATGAGCTGTTCAAGAAAATTGTGGCTCTTCTATGATATGATATTATATGATAAGTCATTTATAACGTGCCTGAACACTAATGTTTCTAGGTGCAAAAAAATAAGGGAGGGAAAACAGATGTAGGACAAGACAAATGATCTTACGAGCCTTGTGTCATTCAGATTGTGCAAGTGCAAGAACGATAATTGCAAGGGCAGGGGGGGAGTGCTGGGAAGAGTGAAGGGGAACAAGGCAGCAATGCTCTGAGTAGTGCAGCCAGTGCAGCACGGCTCTGGTTAAGAGCAAGGAGGCAAGGGACTGAGGAGGTTACAGTTACAGCCCCTAAGTGTCTGGTGGCCCGGAGGCAGTGAATTAGTGACTGACTAAGAGAAAGCCTGGTACCCAGTGAGACTCTGAGGGTATCCAATCAGCCAGTCAGTGCAGCAGACAGGTTGGTCAGGTAGGTCAGCAGGGAGGGAGTGGTAGAAAGCAGAGTAAAAAAGGAAAGTGTTGAGCGGCTTCCGGAACTTTAGGTGATCCGTCTCAAGTTTGAGAGGGGCCGGGAGGACATTCCAGATGGAGGCACCTGCAGAGGAGAGAGAGCTACCACCCACTCTCTGTCTTGAGAAGCGTCTGACCCTTAGAGTGTTGGAGGTAGCTGAGTGAAGGGCTCGAGAAGGAAGGTATTTAAGAAGAGAGCGCTGGATGTAGTTTGGGCCCTGACCCCAGTAAGCTTTGTGGACACTGCAAAGGGTCTTGATCTTGAGCCTTGCAGCAACTGGGAGCCAATGGAGATGTTTTAAAGCAGGAGAGATACTTTTCCTGGGCTTGAGACCAAGTATAAGTTTTGCAGTCTAGAGAGAACCAGGGCTCTGGACCCACCAAGCTTCTGGGGGAAGGTGAAAAAGGGAAGAATGCCTTTGAGGATGTTAAGCATGTAGTGTGACTTCTTGTCGACATCCAAGATGTCATGTCAGAATGAGAGAGTGGAGTCGAAGATGACACCAAGGTATTTTGCCTCACAGGAAGGCAAAGGAAGAGGGCCCAAGGAGGGCAGCCAGAGAGAGGGGGAAGGAAAGTGAGAGCAGGTGTTCCAATGAGAAGGATCTCTGTCTTACTTGCATTAAGGCACAATCTGGCAGTAATGCATTAAGGCATTAGGTCAGAATTCTAGGGATCAAACACAAGATGTGCTTGATTTACCACCACCAGGCAAATGGAATAGTTGAGAGGATGAATGGCCTCTTGAAGGCTAAGCTTTCCGAACTGTGTGTTATGCTAAAAAGATTTTGGGCCCATTGCTTGCCTCTGGCCCTTTTCAGTTTGAGGACTCAGCCCTGTAAGGACCATCACCTCTCCACTCACGAAATAGTGACAGGGAGACGTATGCATGTGCAGTTATCACCCATGCAGAGTGCTTCTGGTGCTGTGTCAATTTTAAGAGCTGAGTTCAAATTGTATTTTGACTGAATTAACAAAGTCAATAAAATGCTTACCTTGACAGATATTGCCACAACGAGCAATTGAAGAGACCAGCGCTGCACCGGATTCTGCGATGTTGCTACCTCTCCAATTATCTCCAGGAAATACTGTTTACATCTGTAATTTTGCCCACAGTTGAGAGTGAGCCACGCTAGAATTGCAGTATTGGGTGCACCTCTCCGATGTCAAGATATAAATATATTGTCTGAATGGTTTTTATAAATTGCTTTATTCAAGAAATAATAGTTGTGGTGTTTAAAAGTTGTTTTATTGTTTTGATTTCAGTAGACTATTTCCTATATTTACATCATCGAATCACAAATCCAATATATGTGTATTTTCTAATATTGATATGCTGCTATTTTTGTGTAATTGTTTTCATTGCAAAAAATGACATTTCCCATTGATATTATGCAACTTATCCTTTCTTTTCAAAGTGCCCTCAAGTTGTTTTATAAGTATCAATGTATTACCAAATCCTCATGCTATCTCTGATTTGCTGCCCTCCTATGCCTCAGGGCAGATGTAAAATGAAGTGGATCTTACAAGGAACATGGAACCTGCTTATACGCTTTCCTTTCACACTCTGAACCATTCGAACATGACCACCTACCTTATAAAAGCAGGCAGGCAACTAAAATACCTAGACGCCAGCAAACAGGATGCTCCTGGCCTAGACAGAAATGTCCCTTACCTGCCTCATCAAAGTCGCCTTGACCCTAATACTCATCACCGCTATATTTAGTATAATGGCCTTTACTATTAAAATCAGCCCCCCCAAGGATAGAAACTCGAGACTCAGGTCTAGACTGCCCAGCTTCTATGAACCTGTAAGTAACCATCCGAATAATGCCAATAGACGCACCAATACCCAGCCAAAAAACTTGCCCTGATTAGTCAAGCAATCCACCTACACCAGGCTCAAACCTCTACTAGAACTCTCACAACTCTAGATATCATACCACCTAAAACCTGTCAAACAACCAAACACAACAATTCTTTGACGCTAATAGAATCCCTTATTAACGCAAGAGCAGTGGTGGCCACAGAAATTGCTGACATCCTAAATAATGACAACTTGGACCTACTGGCCATAACTGAGACTTGGCTTCACGAGGCTGCAGGACCAACACTAATGCTAGCAGTGCCCGATAAATGCCAAATTCTCAGAGCTGACAGGCCAAATGCCAGAGGTGGTGGACTGGCTATCATCTTCAAATCTACCCTTCCCATCAGACCTGCCACGTCAGCCTTCTACTCATCCTTTGAAACACTCACATCCAAAATGTCCCTTTCCAATAATTGCACACTCTCAATCCACTTGATATATAGACCTCCTGGTCCACTAGGCACCTTTGAAGACGATCTAACTAGCATTATAGCCAACAACACCAAAGACCATTCCCAAACCCTACTGTTGGGAGACTTTAACCTCGGCTTTAATGAAACTGACAATAAACAGGCAGAGTCAGTTGCAGCCCTGATCAAGGACCACAGGCTTGATCAAAAAGTCCTCTCCCCTACCCACATCAAAGGAAGGACCCTCGACTGGGTTTCTGAACTGAATTGCAATATCAGTATTACAGATATTGCTCCACAAACATGGACTGATCATTATCTAATAACTTTCTCCGCCACACTAGATCTCCTGAGCCCTAAAATCAACAACATGGTTGCCCCTCTCCCGACTAGAAGTAAGAAGGATATGACCACTGGAAATATTATCCCTCTCCTCCTTCCAGCCATATCTGGATTGGAAAGCAACAACCCTGACGTCTTAATAAATACTTTCAATGATGCTATGATCAAAGCACTAGACGCAACTGCCCCAATCAAACTGCGCAAAGCTAAACAGGAAGCCCACCTAAATGCCTGGTTTACGCCACACCTCAAATCTCTAAGACTACAAAAAAGAAAGCTCCAATCTATCTGGCGCCACTCACCCACGGAAAACAACAAAAATAACCTAACTGAATTTGCCAAATCTTACAAAAAAGAAATTATCAAAACTAAGAAGAACACCTTTAACGACAGGATCGCGAAAGCTAACTCTAACACTTAAGAGCTATTCGCCATCCTCCGTGAACTGAAATCCCCTGTTCAACCCACAGACAATGCACCCAAAAACAAAGTTTGGTGCACCAACATACAAAATGCCCTCTCTACCAAAATGTCCTCGCTTCAATGCAAAATTGCAAAAAAAAAGGCCACACTGTCGCCCTCGGACCAACAAATACCCCAACTTCAGGAGAATAAGTCTACTGCACCCTTCAGGTTCAAGACCATCTCCATAATCGACACAGAAAAAAATAATACTATCCCTCAAACCGTCAACCTGCAAGGGCGACTCCTGCCCAGCACAAATGATAACGGACTCAGCTAGGGACTTAGCTCCCTTCATTACCAAGCTCATAAAATCCTCCTTTAAATCCAACACGGTACCCACCAACCTCAAAGAATCATGGGTCCTCCCACTACTGAAAAAACAAACCTTGTACCCCACTATCCCCACCAACTACAGACCTATCACCACTGTGCCATTTCTACTTAAAATCCTAGACAGAACCACCTACATGCAAATCCAGGATTACCTGGAAGCTAACCACCTGCGTGGCTCACAGCAATCTGGCTTCCGCCCACTCTACGGTATGGAAACAGCTCTGTTAGACCTCAAGACACAAATTGAGGAACTAAAGGATAACAGAAAAACAGCCTTGCTCCCCCTACTGAACTTGTCGGCAGCTTTCGACCTGGTGGACCATGCAGTCCTAGGCAACCACCTCGAATCTGCCACCAACTTCACCAGAGATGCCATAGCTTGGGTCCAATCCTTCTTAGCTAATCGCACTATCGAGTCTTCTCCACCTTCGACTCTGCTGACCATATCAAAATAACCTGTGGTGTCCGACAAGGATCCTGTGTCTCCCCCACCATGTACAACATCTTCACCAACCCTGTGTTTGGCAAGTTGGACAGACTGGGTGTCACCTACACGAACTACGCAGATGACACCCAGATCCTCATACCCCTTTCCGGCAACTACGAGGCAGACTCAGCCTTGGTGAACAAGATATACACCCTCATTCAGGCAATGATGGCCTCACATGGCCTCTACCTGAATGACGAAAAAACAGAGATACTAATCCTAGGCTTTGAAGCTAATCTCCAAAAACTAAGCCCAAACTACACGTCCTTCAGCATTGATAACAACCCTATCAAGGTGATGTCTTTGGTTAAAACCCCTGGATTCTATCTGGACTCCTCCCTCACTCTCAAGAAACAGGTCAACTCCCTCGCCTCCTCCACCACTTACACCTGCAAACTCATCCGTGCATCTAGACCATACCTCACCAGTACTAGCTGCATCACTCATCATGTTCTAGGTTAGACTATTGTAATGCCCTGTACTCAGGAGCCAACAAATACATCACAGACAAAATTCAAAGACTGCAGAACAATGCCCTGAGAGCAGCACTAAATATCCCTCACAGAGAGCACGTCACCAAATTCAGGAAAGAGGTTAATTGGCTGAAAATAACAGACAGAATCCTACTGAAAACAGCCTCCCTCACCTCTAAATGTCTGAACAACTTAGCCCCCCCGTACCTGATGGAAGAAATCACAAGGAAAACTTCCACGCAACCGACGAGATCTGCTAACACTTTTAAACTAGAGACTTCTAGATTTAAACGCTCGACCGCGGGAGGAACTAGTTTTCCTGTCAAAGCTGCTCACTGTTGGAACAAGTTACCACTCGACCTCATAACTGAACAACCGTAGCCTAAATTCTGCCACAAGATAATTAGTTGGTTGCGGGCCAACAACACATAACTTGACTAACAGCCAACCCACTCCCACCTTGGCCCGTACCATATCTCTTGCTCCCATGTATTTCTCCATACTAAGATAGCCGAGCATGCATCCCCACTCACCTACCTAGCCAATACATGATTCCTAGATTTATAGCCTGACCTATAAACCTGATTATATATCCATCTGCTAGATAGTCTTGCTAGAGTGCTTCAGACTTCTCTTAGTTATGCCTTGTTCTTGTACATATGTTTGTATATATTCTTGCATATTTTTTCTTGCCTATGTGCTCGTTATACTCATGCCAAATATTGTAATAAGCTTAAGATTTCTTGTACACTGTTGTGTCCGGCTACCCAAGGGTTTGGCGCGCAATACCAAATAAACAAACAAACAAAAAAACAAACAGATTCCATTAATTGTGGTGGACATTTACACTTTTCTGCCAACATATTGGACAAGGGGATTTTGTCTATGTTTTTCTTTTAACTTTTCCATTATATGGTTTAAAGTACAATTGCTTGGAGGGAATCATTTTTGTGCAGAAGTGCAAACAAATCCAGTCCCCACTTGCAATTAACACTTGAAAGACATGACCAATACATGTTTTAAATATGATATGTAACTGGTTCTGTGGACAGCTGACCTTTATGCAAATGGCCTCAAACTTTGACTTTTACATAAAACTGTGAAAAAAATCCAATATCATACATTATATTCAACAAAATGCTGTTAAAAAATGGTATTTATGTACATGAGGAATTATAGATGATGAGGAGTTTAACTTCAAGAACTCTGTTTTATCACGAAGAAGTAAAACTCTCTTTTCAGAAAACGTGCTTCCAAATATATCTGTAAAACAATGAATATATCTTGAGAAACCCGGATGCCAATCCTTGATTTAGAAATGTATTAGTCACGGCACGCTAATACCTATAACTTCCTAAATTATTGCTAATGGTGAGGCTGATATGATATGCAGCTGTGAAAATGAAACTGGTTAAATTTCAAATACTGCATAATCACCTTCAGGAAAAAAACAGCTGAAATGCAACTTGCTATCTTCCTTTTAGGTAGCCAAAGGTCAACATGTGTTTTAATGAATTTGTCATTTTTCCAGGGAGAATCAGTGTGCACTGCATTCATTGTCTCTACAGCTCTGATAATGGGAAACTCAGAGGCCTCCGGATGAATCATGACCACAAGAACGTTGTGACTGTGACTCAAAGTCTGATTCAGGGTTTTTCTCTGTTGTCATAAATAGTTTTGAAGTATTCAACGGCACTGTTGTTTTGGGAGGTAGGGCTTTATCCTGGCTAAAGCAATGACATTGTACGTCCATGTTTATAATTATATTTCTTCACAAGCAATGTCAGTTCACCAAAATGCACAGGGTAGCAGAAGTGACAACACAGGAAGTGTCATCAGTGAACGCTGACACACAGATAGCAGCGGACAATGTCATGCAATATTTGATACTGGCGACAAAATATCTCTAAAACAGATACATGGCTGTTTCAGTTACAAACCAAATATTAACAAGAATGCTGCATTGATACACAATTGGTGTAGCCATAATTTGCCATGGCACTTCCTGCAAAGCCATCCTATGCCAGTACTGCTGCCATCATGCGCCAGTACAGTGTCATATAGTCATCACACTGTGAGTCGTTCTTAGGTGCTACTGTTGAGATGCACATTCAGATTCAAGCCCCCTCTAAACGATTTGGACTGTGGAAAATATACTAATACACAAGAAATAAACACAAGTGGGTACAGGGGAGAGCCCTGTGGGGATAGGCGAATAGTGCAGGTTCCACCAATAGTAGACATTTAGAAAGGTCTAAGGCAAATTAGCAAAGCCCTATACAGTGTGAGTTAGAATTATTGTATATGTACGCCACACAGGGTGTATGAAGTTAAGCCTTGGTCCTCGCAGGCCATGTTGAGAACACAGACAAACACTGCATTGTGCTCGAACATTCCACCAGGTGAAGTAGGGAACACACACACAGACACAAATGTATCTTGTTTCGTGCTTTGCAAAATTAGAAAGGAATGTGAACGGCCTAACACGAGTAAGTATTGAAGGACAAACTCATGGGAGCCAGGGCAAAGGTCTTGAGTTGCCAAAGCACACACTAAGCTTTAGGACGGCAGCGCCCCCCAAGATAATGGCATTCCCATTTGAACTACCAGATGTCTACGAGCAAACCATCTAAATCCTTCACAGTGTAAGTTGATTTTTGGGACCTGCAGGAAAAATAGACCCACCCCCAGGAGTAGCAGCTGATAAGGGGGAGCAGAGGACATCTTGGCCCATGAGTTGTACCATGGAGAGCAAAGGGTGATGCCAATACATCTAAGAATGCAACAGGGAGGCATGGTGGGGGCACCTGTGTATCTGGGATGAGAAAAGGGTTGCTTTATTCACAAGGGCCAGACTGACCTAGAAGTTATCCACTGAGCTCATGTTGACGGCCAAGTGCACATCACGTGATTAGGCCCCAGGGCAGGATAGTCATTTCAGTAACTTAAAAAATCATTTAACAAAAACCCAAGGTGAAGAGATCGAAACCCATATGTGAAGAGGTTGGAGACAAAGAGGATGTGGCCTAGCAACTGGGGGTCCATATGTAATCAGTAACATGTATATAGATGGAAGCTTATGAGGGTGGGGTATGAACACTGTATATTGCGTGTGTCATATATGACAATTTGTGCAGTTATAATGCACTGTTTGCTTTGAAGAAGAGAGAGAGCTCTGTGGCATGAACTTATATAAATAAAGCTCTTGTTCTTCTCACAAAAGGGTGCACCAAGCCTTTTTTCCTTAGTGGATTGTTATTTGTTTATCTGGTTGTTCGAGGTTTACCCTACACTTCCTTCACATAGGAGTGGACTGGGAGCCAAAAAAGGCCCTGGATTATTTTTCCATACTGTCCCCTTATGAAAACGTGCAAGCAGAAATAACATCTTAATTGTGTGTGCAGCATGAAGCAATTAAATAACATCAGTGAATAGGCTCATAGTGCTGAGGCGTACCTGGAAATGTCCATGTTATGTTATGTTAAATTTCTAAAGTGCACATTCACCTGGAGGTATCTAGGCGCTAGGGTTGACATAAAGGTGCAGCAACGGGAACTAAAACAGATAAGTCTTGAGATCACGACTGAAGGCCAGGTTGTTTTCGCAGGCACGAAGCTGAGAGGGAAGGCTGTTCCAGGTTATAGCGGCCCTCACAGAGAAAGCACGACTGCCCATCCGGGACAGCCTGATACGAGGAACAGCAATCAGAAGAACTGAATGAGAGCGCAAGGGCAGAGAAGGCACATAAAGGGAGAATTATTCACGGATGTATTTGGCACCTTGATTGTAGAAGGCGCTGTGTACCAGGCACAAAGATTTAAAAAGGATGCGCTTCTCAATCGGCAAACAATGTAGTTGTCTGAGCAGCAGGGTCATATAGGCACGAGGAGGGGGCCAAATCACCCTCAAGCCGCCGAGTTTTGGAGCAGTTGAAGGAGTCTAGTTTGGTGACTTGGCTGACCTAAGTAAAGAGACTTACAATAGTCAGTGGTGCTCAGGACCAGGGCAGCCACCACAGGAGCACAATGTTTGATAGGAATGAAGGGGAGCACTTTACACAGAATCTGCAGTTTAAAATTCCCAGATTTACATACAGATGCCACCTGGGGTTCTTAACTGAGGCTGCGGGTGTGGGGCACGTGCTTAGTGAGGTAGACCAAAAGTAAGGGGTCCAAAAGGCGTGGGGGTTGGAGGTGCCCACTACCAGAACCTCAGTTTTAGAACCATTGAGCTTTAGCCAATTGGTCGCCATCCAGGCGCCAAGATCGTCCAGCCAGCTTTGTAGCCGAGACACGGTATCAGCCCTGGTAAGATCAAGATGAACCAGGATCTGCGTATCATCAGCATACGAATAATATCTGAAGCCATGCGACAGTAGATGAAATAGAAGAGGACGGATATACACGTTGAAAAGGATGGGGGAGAGAGCTGATCCCTGCGGGACGCCGCAGAGGAGCAGTTCCAAAGGGGAGCGGAAAGGAGGCAGGGACACCGACCCGGACTGGGTCAGGAAGGCTTGGAACCAGTTCAAAATCTGACCGGAGATGCATGCGTCGGCCAGCCGCGCTAAAAGAGTGAAATGATCTACCGTATCAAAGGTGGCGGATAAGTCCAATAAAAGAACCGCTCCCACCCCACCATGATAAACCAACCGGTCAAGATCGTCCATAACAGAGTTGAGTACAGACTTGGTTCCCCTTCCAGACCGGAAGCCAGATTGGAAAGGGTTGACGAAGCCAGAGGATTCCAAAAATGAAGAGAGGAGAGGGGAGACCAAGGTCTGAAGCAGCTTCATATTGAAAGGAAGCAAGGAGATGGGCCTAAAATTAGCCATTACCTTGGCATCAAGGGTGGACTTCTTTAGAAGAGGAAGCACCAATGCATGTTTAAGTTGGCTAGGAATTTTACCAGTTTGAAGTGAATTGTTAATAGCGATAGTGATGTAGGGGAGTAGCGCAGTGGCAGTGTCTTTAATCGGTGTGAGAGGTATGGCGTCTGCAGGAGAGGCCAACCTCAGATCATGTATGGCTTTGAGTATCTCAGGGGCCGAAAACACCAGAAAAGGCGACCATAATACCATAGGAACTGCCAACAGAGGAAGGCTCTGACAGTCACTAGTAGCTGAGGCAGTTTTAGAAATATCCGCATGTATACATTGAATTTTTGAGGAGAAGCAAGCCACAAGGGAGTCACATAAAATTGGAAAATTGCAGAGTCAGGTTTAGTAGGGGCAGAGAGAAAGTTGACCCGTTCAAATAGGGCCTTAGATCTATTTATGGCTGCTTCAACCTTGGCCTCATACATTCTTTTTAGACAATAGAATAGCCTGGTGGTAGTTGGACAGCAGGTTGCGAAAGGTGAGCTTGGCTATAGTGGAGTAACATATTCTCCAATTCCTTTCAGCTTGTCTGCAGGCCAGATTTTTAAGTTTCAGTTTGTCAGAGAACCAGGGCTCTGATCTATGATTAATGCCTTTGGATAGTTTAAGTGGGGCCATAAGGTCGGCTACTTCCAAACAAGCATTCTCAATTGTCATAAATCTAGGGGAATTAGCAGAAGAGAGATGTTGATGAAGAGCTGAAGAGAGCTCTTTTTGAGATATTTTCCACCAGTGACGTCTGAGGGCATCCGGTCTAGTGGCTGAAGGCTTAGAGGAATGGCACAGAAGGCTGAACTGAGTAAGGAAATGATCTGACCAAGCAAGAGGACATAGCGACAAAATTTCAGAGGAAGAAACAGGCGCACATATGAGGTCAAGAATGTTACCGAGGACTTCCCTTTAGGACAGACCACACTGCCTTCACATGCCAAATGCATCCTCATCTAACCAGGAACTGCACCTCTGTGCCACATATAGCCTCACATGGCAGGTAGCCTTTTCATATGCAAGTTAGACTTGATTTGTGTGTGCTTTATTGTCCATTATCAGTCACCATTAGTTTATTTCGTTTAAATCGAATGACATCTTCTGTATTACATAATGTCACTTTCCTAAATTACCCAACAACTGAATATTAATCGAGCAGTGCCAGCAGCACGGGTGTGCACATTTAAAAAAGCAAATCACCTTCTACAATGAAATTACTTTTTTGTTTTTAACTCACAGGGCACAATAATGAAACCACTTCAGCAGTGTGCTGAAACTAATTGTTACTATGTACATTTTACTTAATTTTATTTGAACTTCTAGCAACTGCATGATGTAAAAACGTGCACCGTTCATATATATTCCAATTTCTGAATGAATTGCTTTTATAGAAACCCTGTTCAATGTCATTTCCTGGATCCAATTTGGTGAATTCCTTTTTTTTTTATATATACTTATTGTGGCATCATTTTACATGATTTTCCTTTGATTGAGTGTTTGCAATTCTCACTTATTGTGCCCATGTGCTCATTTCAAATGATGTGGATTCTGCACATACAGTTACTGGAGGAGCAAAGCAAGGCTCCCAAATACAATGTGTGCATATCAGTGCTGGAAGGCCGTTCCGTACTCTGCTTGAACCACAGAATAACCAATTGTGAAGGGTAGACATTTTGATTACACAAGAACTCACAATTTGATATTCAAGAACTTCAATGGTGCTTCGGTCAGTCCCTCGTCCCAATGTTTTTGCACATGTGCACGCATTCATGTACAGCAGAGTTTTGTGGACCATTGAAGGCACACTCACAAATATCTCAAAAATGGTATTGGCACACCACTCAGAGATGTTATGATGTTATGATGTTATTTCTGTTACTGTGTTTTATACAGTGTTATACTGCCATTTGTATGGTTTCTTGGTGCACTGCTGTGGTCTTGATTAGTGGGCAGAGGTAAAATTTAAGATAGCTTTGCTGTGTGCGTATACCTGCAGTTTGGATGTACCAGGGGCACTGTGTGTGTATGTGTGTGCATGTCAGTTTCTGGGTGTTTGTGTTGAGGTTGGTGTAGCTATTTGTGTCCACAGGGAATCCGTGTGTGCTGGTGGAGCTTGAATGTTTTGGCTGCAACTGTGATATGTAAGTTGGTTGGAGAGGTGTAGCATTCCCATAGTTGATGTCAGATTGGAGGTGTATTCAGTCGTTATGTGTCCCTATTATTTTATTTGTTATTGTATGCACTTCTAGAGCACCTTAGGCCCATAGGCAAATGGGCACTATAACACAAATAGACAAAACAACACACTGTAGGGTATTTTATGTAGATTTGGGGCCTGGCGGTATTTTATTACCGCCAAAAATAATTTAGCAACAATCACTCCTTGTATTCAGATTGGGTTATGCATAATAATAATACAATGGATATGCATTATTTCAGTACACAGACATGCGTGGTTGGTATGCATGGTTGGTATGCGTGGTTGGTGGTATTTTGGTGAGCATAATTCCCTTGTTTTATTTGTGGCCCCAATATCCAGCACCCCTTATTTTTGTTTAGATTTTCCGTGTAATCACCATAGAGACCTCAGGCTTGCATTTCAGGAACACCACATTTTCACTTTTAGTGTGCCACCATGGGCAATTTCTCGCTGTCTTATCTACGGCAGCGAGCTATCATGTGGTATTTTTCACTAACTTATATACGGTAGTGAACTATGTCCCGGGTCTCTATTTTTGCTGACTCATGTACCTTCAGCAAAAAGGCTATAACACACACAGTTATTTATAATTGCTCATACTGAATGACATTTGCTCATACTGAATGGCTTCAGCCAAATCTTATTTTTAGCTACCTTGAAAATGACAATTGCACTGTCTAAACATCTCCCCACATCGTCAGCAGTGTATTGGTAAATATAAAACGCACCACCCGTCTGCTTTCAGATATTTTTGTGTATTATAAAAGTTGCATTTAAACACGATCTCACTCTTTACAGAAATAAATGAAATAGCACAGTAACAGCATTATTTGTGATACAATGAAAAGAGAGTGGCGGAGACAAGAATTCAATTTGTAACATTAAACACGTGGGTAAAGCACAGGAATCTCCTTTCCTACACTGACTGAATATTTTCGTACAAACTCAGCCCCCACACCTCAGCGAGATAATTAGCAGGATTATTCAGTATGTAACTTCTTTGGCTGGTCGCCTTCTGGAGGAATTCACCCAGCAAGGACAAGCATCTGCTGTCACTCAAACTGGGACTTGTTGACTGGAAAAGCCAGTCTCTGCAACCAAGTTTATTCTGCTTTAGGAATCAGGCATCCCCAACTGTCAACCCCGTCCTTCTTTGAGCTGTGCAGAATCGTCTGCCCCTAGCTCCTTCCTCGAGATTAAACAAAAACTCTGGTTCCCTCCTACCAAAGGATCCTAACCAATAAAAGTCTATCCTGCCCTAACCACCCTCTGCACACAATAGCTTGGCTTATATAGTTTCAACTGTAACCAAACTGATTTCCTGCTTATTCGAAGTCTTTGCTTCCTGCAGTTACTGTGGACAGAGCACAGAAAGGCAAAAGAAAAAAAAAACTTGAATGTGTGTTTAAAACTGATTTTCAGAGGGACTCCATATTCCATCGTCTCCCGTGACCTCCGGTATAAATAGTTAATGTTCTAAACCAAAATAGAAAAGAAACAGATTAAGTATATAGCACAATACTAACCACCCTTTTGCCAAAAATAAAACATTTTTTTTTAAAGAAATTAAACACAGGTTAAAAAGAAAATAAGCATACATGAAACAACATTTTAAATTCAATGCATTTTCATTCTGCACACCGACCATGAGCTTCCATTATATATTTTTTTACTTTTTATATTATTTATTTATTTACATATATTACAGGGTTTATGTGCCATTATAATAATCAACTTTTTAACTTCTCTGTCACTGCCTCCTGACTGTACCCATTTATTTTATCTTTTTGTGTTCAAGGGACTTTCTGTTGTATTGTGTGCATCAGTGGGCAGTAGCCCCAGGGCTTTCTGTTTCTACATGCTCAAGCCGCCTATCTCGTGTCTGGGATGGCATGGCTTGATCTGATTTACATGGACAAACTGCTCTATCGCTGTTTCACCTTCATTCTTCAAAATTGTATACACTACAGGAGAGATCTTATCTATAATTTCGAAATGGCCCCTGCCAGGCTGCTAGAAATTTAGAATGTTTCTGTTTACTTTTTCCAAAATGAAACTTGTACACCTGATCCCGTATTCTCTCACTGATGTTCTTTTATCATAGTATGTCTTAGCACTGTCAGCAGCCCTTTCCAGATTTCTCTGCACAAAAGCAAATGCATGTTGCAAATGCTTCCTCAGTTCATCAATGTACTCATGAACTGTGGATGCACTCACAAGTGTCTGCTCATGTGTTCTGTATAGTAGGTGTGTTGGTAACACCATTTTCCTATCTGTCAAGACCTCATGGGGGCTAACACCTGTTGCTTTGGCAGGAGTTGATCTGATTGCCATCAAAACCAACGGTAAACGTAAATCCCAGCTGGAACCTGCTTCTGCCATGAATTTCTTTAAAATATCCACAACAGACCTATTGCTCCGTTCAACTCCACCTGAAGAGGCTGCCTGATATGCGATATGTAGTTTCCTTTTCACACCCAGTATTTGCCATACCTTACTCATTAGGGTACTTGTGAAATGACTTCCTCTGTCTGACTCAATTCTTTGTGGCGACCCAAACCTTGAGAACACATGGTTCACCAGCAATGTGGCTGCTGTTTGCGCACTACAATCTGGTGCAGGAATACATTCAATCCACTTCGACATCAAACATATCACATTTAAAATGTAACGGTGTCCTCTGCTCGACCTTTTCAAAGGGCCTACATAGTCTATTTGCAAATCTGACCATGGAAGAGTTAGGCCTCTTTTCATCAATAGTGCTCTATGCATTGGTGAAGCAGGTTTAAATTGGGCGCATACTAGACATCCTCTAGTATATAATTCCACATCTTGGGACATATGTGGCCAGTAAGCATAATCTTTCAGTATTTCCAATGTTTTTTGTGAACCTCTGTGGCCTGCAGTTATTGCATCATATGCATGTTGTAGCATTAGCCCTCTGAATGAAAGGGGTACCACCCACTGTATCTGTCCTGTTATGGACTCTCTAATCATGAGTCCATCTTATAATCTAATTCATTTTTTATTCTTTAATAGTACCCTCAACTCTTCTTTTCCCATACAATCATTTTCTGTTAAAGGGTTTTGTTCAGGATCTATCAAATGATTATAATAGATTCCCAAAATTCGATCATTCTTTTGTGCCTCAATCAAATCTTGGTCTAGCGTGTCATGGCCCCATTGCACCACTGGTTGCTTTAGAACGTGTTAGTGCATCAATCTGTATTTCACCCAGTAAATCATCAATATGTAGCAATTCTCCCATCACAGCCCCAATTTTAGCCAGGCGGTCTGCCTTATCATTTCCCTCCTTATCCTCTCCTGGTGTTTTTAAATGCCCACAAATTCTTCTCCAGTATATTGTTAGATCATTCTCTGACACCAATTTGTCTATGGCTTGTATCATTTTTCCATGTTTAAGTGGCTTTTTGTTGTATATAATCATTCCTCTTGCTTTCCAGCCAGGTAAATACTCCACAAAACTATTCCGTGCATAGTCAGAATCAGTCACCAGGACAATTTCACTGAACTTTCTATCAACTGCAGTAGTAATTGCTTTATAAATGGCTGCCAATTCTGCCACTTGACTGCTCCTAGCTCCAATCCTCATCCCTATACTGGGGACTCCTTCACATTTCAACCAGACATTTCCTATTCCTGACACTAATTGTTTATTACTGTTATTTTCAATGTGAAAAGCACAACCATCCACATATACAGTTGGCAAATCCTTGCATGTTTTTTCATCAAAAGCTTTGTGTGGTGATTGTTCAAATTCCTGCCAATTAGGTTCCACTTCCATTTCATTTGATATTTGTTCAGCTGCGCAGTCATGTAAGTCAGCTAACCCTTGAGCAATTGGGCTCTTTTTATTTTGTCCATATCTCACTTCTATAGGAACACCTTGTAATGCCAGCGTTCATGAAGTGATTCTGGACTTCGCTAGATTACCTGACCTAATTCTTTTACTCTCTAAAAACTGCAAAGGTTGATGATTTGTTTCAATAATCACCTTTTCTCCATGAACAATGGGGCGGAAATGGTGTAGCGCCAACACAGTGGTTAATAGAGTCTTTTCACATTCATTACATTTCATTTCAACTTGGGAAAATGCCTTACTTACATAGGCAATTGTGCTGTGATTCAAATCATGTTTTTTGTGATAACACTGCTGACATACAATGTTCAGAAAAACCTATTTCTATGAAGAAATCCCTACCTTTTATGGGATATGCTAAACATGGTGCCTTTACCAGACATTCCTTCAGTTTAGCTACTGCCTCAGACTGCTCTTTTTTCCATTTCCAGGGAGTATTCAGTTTAAGCAGTTTAGTCAATGGTTGAGTGATTTCAGCATAATTTTCAATGAATTTTCTGTTATACCCTGTCATTCCTAACAAACTTTTTACTCCTTTCACATTCTTAGGATCTTTTAATCTTTGTACAGCCTCTATCTTCTTCTTTTGTGGATTTAGCCCATGCTCAGTCACTTCATGCCCTAGAAAGTTCACTTTTTTCTTGCACCATTGTGCTTTTTGCAAAGATACTTTGGCGCCTGCTTTCTGCAATTGGCCAAGCACATGTCTTATTTCATCAAAATGGCTTTTCAGGCCTTCATTTTTTATCAAGACATCATCCACGTAAACTATGGTTCCTCTTTCCGCTGCATCAGGCATGGCCTTTCTAAAATAAATGCCAAATTCACTCCCACTATTGATGTACCCGAACAGTGTTTTAAGCCAGGCGTATTGAGTCCTGTCAAATGTAAAGGAAAATAAATTCTGTATCTCCTCTGCCAATGGCACACACCAATATCCAGATGTGAGATCTAATGTGGTAAACACTTTTGAACCATGTACCTGAGCTAGGCCCTGATCAATGAATGGCAATGGCCATCTGGACACTGGTACTCTTTTATTTAACTCCCTCAAGTCTGCACATAGCCGCCATTGACCATTTGGCTTTAACACACCTAAAATATGTGTATTGGATGTGCTATGAATGGGCCTGATGATTCCCCGCGATTCCAAATTTTTAATAATCTCTGCCAATGATTCTAAACATGCCAGCGGTAGTCTATACTGGCGTACAAACACTGGACTTCTGCTACACCCTTCTGATAGTGTGGCCACATGTAAACCAGTTAAACCACAATCATAAGCATCTTTTGCAAATACATCCTTAAACTCCATAAATATCGCCCTCAGATTGTTTCTATCCTCATCGCTGTCACACGCATCCGCTAAGGAGATCTGCTCTTCTACCATTTTGGAAAATTCTGGAAAATCCTCTGGTAAGGGAATCTCGGCGCTTTCCTCTAACTGTGTGGCTGTGTCTTTTTGTAAAGCTGCCACTTTTAAATATTTTGGCATATCAGCTTCCGCTTCAATGGGCTGATTTCTGTTTCATTTTCATTTAAAATTATGCAATCCTCTTGATGGCAGCACACTGTCTCATTTGAATCATAATGATACACAGAATGAATTTTAAATATTCCTTTGGGCTGAGAGTCCAGGTGTTCTGGCAACTCACCCTTGGCATCTATATACTTTTCAGGGATATTTCCAATCACCATGTTATTTAAATCTGCCGTATAATGTGATTTTTGTATGGCCATTCCTAATGGGGAGTTTTCCTCTAAATGAATATCCTGACTACCTTTATTATTTACCATAATTATTACAGATCCTTCACCAATATCTACCAATGGAGTGTATTCATAATCCAGGCCCTGCTGTTTTATGGATTCATTCAGGCACACAAATGCATCAGAATCTTTCATCTGCTGTCCATTTTTGCATTTCAGTGTTATTGCAAACTGTTTTGTAAATGCAGGAATAATAGTATATTTCCTCATTTGTAATTCGATTGCATAAGGAACCAGTTGTGCACAATGATAAGCCCTTCTTTTGTCTTCAAATTCAGGTGCCGGGCCACCTAGGCGTGACCATATTTTTTGATTAAGGAAATCCAACACCATACACATTCTGTGCATGATGTCATTGCCCATGTAAAAGTCATTTTGTGCTCCACTCACTATCCATACATTATGGTGAATTGTTTTCTGCCCAATGCTAATTTTTAGCATGCATCTGCCTGCAATTCGGTTTTCAAAGTCTGGACCGTCCAACGCAGAAACGTATTGGTTTTTAATCCTAAATTTCGGGATTTCCTCCCTCTCCCTTATTTTTTGCAACAATTTCTCATTAATGAAGCTCCTCTCCTGTTCAAGCGCTAAAGTGGCTTTTATTGTTTTAAAACAGTCATTTATACCAACATGAACCCATGGTTGCTCATCTTCCATGTGTATTTCAGCAAGAGTGGTAATGTGTTTTTCTGAATCTGTTTTAGGAGCAATATTCTGTTTGATTGTTTTCTCTTTTAAATAAAAACGTAATGTGTGCTCATCTATGGCAGTCTGCCAATTTTTCCTAGGGTCCAAGTATATTTGTACAGGTAGATTTTCATTGTCGCTCTGCATTTTGTCTTGACACATCAACATAACAGTGACACTAGGTATGCAACTATTCTGGAGATATACCTCAACTGCATCATTTGTTTTGGCGATGGTGTGACATTCATTTATGTTGCTGTTTTGTGTACACTACAGGATACAATAGAACGACCCATTCATGAAACATTACATGATCTGAAGATACAACAAACCAGCATTCAAACAAGGGACCTAAAAGTGAGATCCAAGTTCACCCCAAACTTAACCCCAGATAACCTTGTGGACACTTTTTACCAAGCCGTTACCAAAGATCTCAATGACCATATGGACAGAAACACAAAAAAGAAAAAGAAAAAGAGCAACAGAAATGGCATCAAACATGATTATGACAATTTGACCAGAGCGGAAAGAACAGCACTTTTGGACCTGAAACGAAATCAAAATTTGACCATTAAATCGGCAGACAAAGGAGGAAAAATTGTGGTTATGAACCGGCAAGATTATGTAACAATGGCTATGAACCACCTTAACACCCCCTTATGTTACAACAAACTTGAGGGAAATCCTAAACAGGGCATTTCTACTGAACTAAGGGAGGCTATCACTAATTGGTACAGACAAGGCCTTATAACAGATGAAGAGAAAAGTTTTCTGGATATGCAACAACCAACGCTACCAACAATATATTTTTTACCCAAAATTCATAAGACTTTTGAGAGAATACCAGAAGGAAGACCAATTTTAAGTGGAATTAACTGGGCAACCATGAACATGGCCGAGTTAGTCAGATTTATAATTGCTTGATAGTATTGCATGTTAATATGAAACACAAGGAGTCTCGTTTTTACTTTTATTAACCACTAATCAATGTATCACACTTCCCGTATACTGACTATCACGTTAAACAAGCCAGGCCGATAACAGCATTAGCACGAGTGTGTTTTTTGTACATGACACAATACATTACATATTTTTTACTAAAATGATTCTTAGAATCAGGAGCATTTATATTTCCATATTTTAATTTTAGTACAACCGACATGAATGGAAACACTGACAATCGATATCAGAAAGAACGAGAGTACATAAGTAACATTGGGACACTAGGCTTTTAGCCCAAAAGATGGCACCCAAAGCTAGAAACAGTAGTAGGACTGGGCCAGGGCGGACACGCCGGAACGAGGACGGAGTACGTAAGTAGCATTGGGAAACTAGGACTTTAGCCCAAAAGATGGCACCCAAAGCTAGAAACAGTAGTAGGACTGGTTGCCTAGAAACCAGTTTATACAACAGACAGGGTCAGGGCGGACACGCCGGAACGCGGACGGAAAGAAATAACAGAACAACTTAGGTGAGTCTAACAGCAAGAGCAGCCCCCTCAGGCAGAGGATATGTAATACAGACATGCGGACCCTCGTGGTTTTTTGTCCTTACCAAACATACCTTCCGTATTTGACGAAACGGTATTGATTTAAAATTATGTCATGATTCTTATGTGAACCTCTATTCCATGCACATGAACAGAAAGGCGAGTCAACCGAAAAATACAATCTCGGTCAATTAATTGTAGAACAACATAGAGATCAGCGTTGTTTCCCGTGTTTTAAATTAAAGAAGGAGACACCCCCACCATATGCTATGTCTATTAGCACCCATAGACGAAGTTGAACATGGAAAACTCAGAGACGGCTTTAAAGAGTTTCTGCATTACAAACTTTTTAAGTTACATCATGAAATGATCATCGAACTGACTGTAGATGGGTATTTTTTCCCCCCAGGTAGCTGGGATTATCCCATGACCGTACATGAAAGCTGACCATTATATATACACTCACGGTTAACAATAGGTAAGATATTTAATCATTTTTTGTACATGATTAGAATCAATTATACTTGATTGACCCATGAATCTCACCTATTTTTGCATTAACATGTTTGTTTTTTCTTTTCTTTTTTGTGATTTTTCTCTAATTCCCACAAACCTCCTACCCCTCTCCCCCTCCCGAACATGGCCATTTGTTCTCAAATATCTTTCTATTTTCTCTTTGTACTTTGACTGAATGTGTAATGATTCGTAATTATTGTGTGTCACATCAATGGCTATTTTATTTCATTTTGTTGATCATTTAATTTATCCTTTTTTTTTTTTTTTTTTCCTATTACAATATCTGACTTGTAAATTAATTTATCATTTATGAATCATGTAGCCCTGATTTGAAAAAGACGTTGGATACGTCGAAACACGTGTAATCACCATAGGGCAACGTTTTCAAGATAAATTGAGTAATATCAATTTCCAATTGAAGTCATGTGATTTTTTCCATTTTAAGGATTCCATATCAATGGGCGCTGGAGCACATTTAAAGGGTAACCATTTTCATGTTTGTTTTGTGATTTTAGTTTCTTAGGCCTCAATGGTTTTTTGGTTAAAGACCACAGCACTCCATTCACCCCATCTATGAGAGGAGACAATCTTTTCAGGCAATCTGTCCCCATCAGAAATGGAATAGATGTGATCAATACCTCTTGTTTCATTCGGTGCTTTCCTATTTTTATGTCAACCTCAGTTACACCTATGATGGGCACCTCCTCCCCATTAAAGTTATGCACTGGACCTTTATTTTCCTTCACTGTGATCTGACTCTGTGGGGGTCTCCCTTCTTTGATACTCTTTACCAGCTCCTTGGACATAATTGTGGCCTGTGCGCCAGTGTCAATCATAGCAAATGTGTGGCATTTTTCTTCTACAGTGATGAGTGCATAATATCTGTCCTCAACTTTCTCTAATACACATAAGAAGTGTGAATTCTTACTGATTTCAGGGCCCACCTTTCTCAGGCCTTTTTCACTTTTGGCTAAGCACATTGGTAAATGGAAAGACATTTTTCCCTCCTTTTTACCCATTTCTGCGCGAGAGACTTTATTCATTTCTCCACGATCAGAGGTTTTTTGGAGTGTGGCCACTGTTCGCCCATCCATCTGGGTAACATCAGAGACCACATTACAACCTTCCAACTGAACATGTGTAACAACATCATTCAGCAATTTGTCATTGTTTAATTCTGTGCATTTGTGATCATTTAGTGTCATACCAGCCCTTTCAGCCTCTTCAAAAATATGTGGCTCAAAGAATTCTTCAGGTCATTGACCCGTACCCTCCTTTTGAGTATTTCCTTTTTCTACCTGTGTTTGGTCATTGTTTTGCTTGCCCAGGGAAGGAGCTATAGCTCCCCACTTACTCCCTGTTCACTGGTATTCCTCATACATGAGTCATTTTTCTTAAACCTGTCTCTTTGTTCTTTTGGAATTCCAGGTGTTTCTTTTTTATTTGCACAAATCTTCAATGTTTGACTTAGTTCTAGGTTAAACCGTACCTCTTTTTTAGAAGTATTTGCATTTTCTGTTACATGTTCATTTATTGGTGCTTTCACTTTTAAATCATTAGGCATCTCAGTGTCATTATGCAAAATTACATCAGGGCAATCTGTCTTTTTGGCACTGCAGGTGTCATACGTACTTAGTCATTTCTCAGAAGCCCCCCGGTCATTGCTAGGGCCATCAGCCCCCTCTTTAGATGGTTGTTTTTGTGCTGTATAGAGCTTTCCTATTTGCTCAGCTAACATTTTCACTTGGGCCTCAAGGCACTGGAACCTTTCCATCTCTCTAGAATCCTCTTTCTGTGGCCTAGGTCGATATTGGTTGTTTCCCCCTGATTGGATCTATTCTAATCCCTCTCAGGTGATTGATGTCAGTTGGGATGGTTTCTTGATTCATTTGTGGAGGGGAGCGGGGTGCACCCATCCTTTGATTATAGTCCCTTGGTGGGGAATCATTGTACTGACGTGGATTGTAGTTCATGTTTTGCCTCATGTCCTGTCTCTCATATTGTGGGTACTGGCCCCTATGTTGATTTCCATTATTAGTAAATCGATCCACATATTGGGGTCTATCCTGATTACCATATATCATGGTGTTGGGATCAAATCTGCTCTGTGTCCCCAATGACTGGTAGGGACCATCATTTCTTTGATCTTGATTTTGTCTCTGGTTATTGTTCATACCTGCCATATCAGGCCGATATCCTACCCGGGGTCTGTCCCTTAAATACCTAGGGCTGATGTAGCTCTCCCTATTACTAGGATCATGTGATTGGAACATTGGTACAGGAAAGGGCGATCTTTGTTGATTACCCCTTTGTTCAGGTGTCACATTATTTTTACCTTGGCTTTGAACAGACTCAAGGGACATTTTGGCTGACCTGATTTCCATTACCGTGGCTGAGGCTTCTTTAGATTTAGGTCTAGTATCTTTCATTTTATCACTTTCTCTACCCTGACAATAGAGTACCTCATATAGTTTTGTGCTTTGATGTACAATCCATTCAAGGGACTTGTCACGGTCAAATTCACGGACCAATTGGGATATGATGTCTTTCTGTAGCCCATAGAAGTATGCAGTTTTAAACTCATTAGAATTTGGGTCAAAAGATACATCAAAGTGAGAAAATGCTCTTTGTCTTGTAAAAATTGGCGAGGGGATGTATTAGGTCCAGCAGTGATTGTGTACGCGACTTTCTTTGCCTCCTGCAATGACTGAAAAGGAGAAAAATGACGCCTAATTTCTTTTTCAAACTCCACCCATGTCATATTCTGCTGTTCATTTAATCCCCTTATGATGCTGGCCGTCGGGGCATCTAAAGTTAAATGAAAATATTGTCGGTACTGTTCCTTAGGTATCTGGAGTGCTTTAAAAATGTCATGAACCGCTTCTAAGTGATCCTCAATGCAGCATTCACCTCCCTTTTTAAATGGTTTGATCAGGGCTTTAATGGATTTCATTATTTTTATGGGGCTACTTGTTGCAATGCATGGAATTGCACTACTTTGTGATTCAATCCTGTTTTCAGGTGTATGAGATTGGTGGCTGCCCCCAATGGGAGTATCAAATCCCCCAAGGGCACTGCAACCAAGTTCAGTCACTGGCCCAGTCACTTTGGGCAGAACTAGAATTCACCTCCACTCCATTGAATGTGGTACCCTGCCGCCTCTCCTGGGACCTGGGAATGCACATTTGCTGTTCTAAGTCGTTACACTTTTTAAGGAGTCTGTTTGCTTCATTTTGCAAATAGTTGTTTTCATCACTCATCTTATTTATCACCTCCTGCATGTCACACATTTGCATTTGGCATTCATTGAACTCTTTATTTCTCTTGTCTCTTTCTTGAGTCATTTTAATCATTTCTTGTTCTGCACTCTGGAGATCACATTCTTTTTCACAATGTTCTTTTTGTAAAATCTGCATTTCTGAAACAACCTCATCTTTATCCTGTCTAATGTGGTCCACTAAGGCTTTTAAGTGTACCAATTCTTGCTCACTATCCTCAAATTGTTTCTTGCTTTTGGATAACTGAGCATCAAAGTCTCTGCATTTTAATTGCATGTCTTTTTGGCATACATCCAATTCTGCTCTTAACATTTCCTGATTTTTACTTGCCACATCTAATTCAGTCTTTAACCTGTTAATTAGCTGAGTATCATTTTCCTGCCATTCGCAGGGACCTATTCAAAATAAACCATATTTTGCCATATAGCCGTATTAAACAGTCTTTCTCTGCACTTTTATCGGCTGCATTCAAAAATCTTGTAAGGCAGACCTGAATTATGCTGCCTTCTGCAAAAATATTGTCTAGTTTTTCTTTCTGCACCTCACCCTGAATGCGGTCACGCCATTCTAAGGTACTGTTCAACAACCACGTCCCATGTGCAAACAACTTTGTCTCTAAATATTGCACTAGGTCTGAAAATGTGGTTTCCCTTTGTGACATTCTGAAATTCGTTTTTAGTAACACACTGCTATTATGAAATGGGTTCCCTTTAATGTACCGATGGCAGTGTGAGACACACTTGCCATGCCTAGTAGGTGCTCTGTGATCACTTTCCGGGCCTGCAACGCACCATAAATATGTAGGGTATTTTATGTAGATTTGGGGCCTGGCGGTATTTTCTTACCGCCAAAAATAATTTAGCAACAATCACTCCTTGTATTCAGATTGGGTTATGTATAATAATAATACAGTGGATATGCATTATTTCAGTACACAGACATGCGTGGTTGGTATGCGTGGTTGGTATGCGTGGTTGGTGGTATTTTGGTGAGCATAATTCCCTTGTTTTATTTGTGGCCCCAATATCCAGCACCCCTTATTTTCGTTTACATTTTTCGTGTAATCACCATAGAGACCTCAGGCTTGCATTTCAGGAACACCACATTTTCACTTTTAGTGTGCCACCATGGGCAATTTCTCGCTGTCTTATCTACGGCAGCGAGCTATCATGTGGTATTTTTCACTAACTTATATACGGTAGTGAACTATGTCCCGGGTCTCTATTTTTGCTGACTCATGTACCTTCAGCAAAAAGGCTATAACACACACAGTTATTTATAATTGCTCATACTGAATGACATTTGCTCATACTGAATGGCTGCAGCCAAATCTTATTTTTAGCTACCTTGAAAATGGCAATTGCACTGTCTAAACCTCTCCCCACATCATCAGCACTGTATTGGTAAATCTAAAACACACCACCCGTCTGCTTTCAGATATTTTTGTGTATTATAAAAGTTGCATTTAAACACGATCTCACTCTTTACAGAAATAAATGAAATAGCACAGTAACAGAATTATTTGTGATACACTGAAAAGAGTGTGGCGGAGACAAGAATTCAATTTGTAACATTAAACACGTGGGTAAAGCACAGGAATCTCCTTTCCTACACTGACTGAATATTTTCGTACACACTCAGCCCCCACACCTCAGCGAGATAATTACCAGGCTTATTCAGTATGTAACTTCTTTGGCTGGTCGCCTTCTGGAAGGATTCACCCAGCAAGGAGAAGCATCTGCTGTCACTCAAACTGGGACTTGTTGACTGGAAAAGCCAGTCTCTGCAACCAAGTTTATTCTGCTTTAGGAATCAGGCATCCCCAGCTGTCAACCCCGTCCTTCTTCGAGCTGTGTCCAGAATCGTTTGCCCCTAGCTCCTTCCTCGAGATTAAACAAAAACTCAGTTTCCCTCCTACCAAAGGATCCTAACCAATAAAATTCTATCCTGCCCTAACCACCCTCTGCACACAATGGCTTGGCTTATACAGTTGCAACTGTAACCAAACTGATGTCCTGCTTATTCAAAGTCTTTGCTTCCTGCATTTACTGTGGACAGAGCACAGAAAGGCAAAAGAAAAAAAAAAACTTGAATGTGTGTTTAAAACTGATTTTCAGAGTAGGCCTCATTTTGCAGTGAAAACACATTCTTTTATTAATGAGTTATAATTATTAGTCTTGTTAGTAAGATTAGTTTGTTAATTACCAAATGTGTCTCTTGCAACATAGGAATTTCAGGTGAGAAATGGTGTGCATTTTGAAGGTACAGATGTGTGCTTTTAACTGTGAAAAATGTATTTGCATTTTATATGTAAAAATTGTTTTTGACTGAATAACCTGCCCTTACTTATATGTCCATGTTACAATGGCAACACATAGCTTGAAACAACTGCATCATAGCAATGCACCAAACCCATGCCGGTGCGCTGCATAAAAATGCTCAATAACACATGTCTTGCTGTACCACATTATATCAATGCACCAAACCCATGCAGTGGCGCTGCACTTCAAAAAAAAAACATGCTATACATTGATCCTGTGCAGTGGTGCTGTACTCTGTGCTCCCAAAACACGCTAAACAATCCTACAACACCAAAATAAAATAAAAACAAAAACACAAACAATGAATACAAACAGAAAAGAATACTCCACAGCTATAAGCAGTTCCTAAACAATGGGTTAAGCAAGTTAAAGAGGCAAAACAGGTCAATCTAATATGATCCTAAGATTTGACATTGATGATATATTGATCAGGGTCCTACATCATCTTAAGAAAAAAGGGAGGTTGCTATGGCCACAGCCAATAATAATACAAACAGTGTCAAAAACAGAACACCATTTCTTGATTCAGATTCTCTTGAGTATTCTCAAATCCTGTGTTCTAATCTAGGCTTAACCTGCTCTCATGCTAAGCCACACAAGTACTTTATTCTGGAGTGCCTCTCTCAGTACAATTTTTACAGGCTTCTCCACATTAGTGATGATAATATTTCTGTGGTCTGAAACAAGCTCTATAAGAGTTACATCAGTGATTTCTGGCATTCAGCATTTCCTAATGCAGTTATTCTTTCAAAGGCCAGAGCTAAGCAAACTGCTTGTGGGGACCATCAGATTAACAATTTATTTAGAGGGGGGAAAAAACCACATGATAGTTATACAGAGGCAGACACAACTACCAGATCTACCACTAAGCCCAAAGAATTGGACTGATCTTTTACAACGTCCTCACCGTCAGTTATCCCAATACTGATTGTCTTTCAATCCACTTGGCAGCCTTTATCAATCCCATTAGGCAGAACCTACATCCAGTTTGAATCTGTTTGACAGTATTTGTCTTCCCTATCCGGGTATAACTGCATAATGCCTTATAACCCAGATCGACCCTATTAAAAAAAAAAGTCCAATTTACATCCAGATCACATTGATTACATTTGTTGGGCATATGAGAGTGCGCCTGCAATGCCACTTTGTCAATAGTACCAACCCATAAGCAATAATCCAACCAGCTTTCACAACGCGTGAGATCCTTATATACAGAACTCCTGGCATGATCCACCACCTCTTTACTTCCCGGAATGGGTCTGCAAAAGGGCACCTGCAATAACAGCATCCATACTCCTTGTGTGAGACTGCATAGCCCTGGATAGACCATCAGTATTTTCTTATCGCCTATCAATCCCTGTAAGATCTTTACCAGGCTGACGCGCATTATCCTCCCTATCAACAGTTATAATTGGGCATTAAGGAAACAATGAGGGGGTCTAAAACACAGAGACTGGTATATCCAATTGGGGTGTGACAATATTTAAACCTGGACATGTTACTTGAACCCCCATCCGTTTGGTAGTTGTTAAATTACATACACCAACTACCTGGGGAAGTTCAGATTCTTTGGCCTCATCACTAGTTGGGCGGTAACGCCGGCACTAATAGCCCTACCGCCAACCCCCCCGGCACTATTAGCGCCGGATCACGGGTTTGGCGGAAGGGTTATTGCCCATTCCCCATTGGGCCCATTCTGGAATTCCTCATTCCCCATTGGGCCCAATGGGGAAAATTTGCGCTATTACCACCGGCGGCAATTTTGCCGCAGATTTCCCCCCAGCTCAGAGCTGGGGAGAAATCCACCAAAGCCATGATCTGGCAGACCCTTAAATGCAGAGATAATAGCGCTACCACCGCATTTAAGGGTTACCGCCAGACTCGTGATGAGGCCCATGTAGGCTCTGTTTCTGCCTAGCACTCAACGCAGGTATCGCCAAAAAGCGATTTGCTCTAGAATGAGCATGGGTTGGGGACTATTTTCAGGTCTACCTTAGTCTGCAACAGCAGAGCTAGATTCCTTTGTATTGCACACGGTCTGAGGAGACCCTACATTAGGCAACTTCTACTGATGAATAGGTTTATGATCATTCTTATTGCCTGGAACACATGCTGAAGGTGAATTAGCAAGCTGAGACCTTGTTAAAGGCGTTCTGAGTAGCATTAATTAGTAAAGCTATATCCGGCAAAAAAGAACCTCCACACTGATGATGAGATGATATAAGTGGGGTTATAGTATTTCACCTCCAATTAGTAAAGATGCGCAATGTACCAGACGTCATAGATGTTAAAATGACATTGAACGTGCAGCATGTCTCATGCCTGATCACGTGGCACCTATCAGTTTAATTTCCTTGCAGTTTCCATTTCAACTCCATCATTCAACTCCATCGTGCAGCAAAGACAACTGTGGAGGAGAAGTTGCCACAGAGGAAATACGCCCCATGCCGGAACCAAGGGCAAAGCAAGCAAAGAACGCAGAAGCATAGACAGTGAGACACTAAGGTACTGACAGCAACAGCAGCAGCAGACCCAGGTAGCAAGCCGCAGAGTGAGATGGCACGCCACCTCTATGCGCGCATACCCCACATGGTTGCTTCCGCTATTTTGAGAATTGCGTCTCCATACAACCGTGCACTAGCACAGTTGGAATTCATATAGTATGTTTGATTGTATCAGTTAAGGTCTTAGTTTGGGGAGATGTTAGTAGAGGTCCCGATGGGTGCCAGGGAGAATACATCCAGCAAAGCTGTTGCACCTTCTATGCAGGGTAGCCTCTTAGGCAACATCTTGATGGAGGAGCACTTTTGTTCAGGTCATTGTGAGGAGAGATCCTGGGGCACCTTATTGGTGGCTGTTGTCTTTAGCAGTGGGCAGTGTACAGTGAATGGCCCTGGAAAAGCGTGGGAGAAGACAGAAAGAAGAAAGCCACAGGAGCAGGCAGCTGTAGGGACCAGGTAAACATTGGGAAAAAGGGTTCTAGGGTTAGCTCATGGTGGGGATGACCGAAGGAAGATTGAGTCCTTGTCGGGGTTCTAGGAGAAATTCAAGATCGTCAAAGTCAACCATTATGCAAGGATTCAGCAGTGAACAGTGACATTGAATGTGGGCGTTCTCATGTGGAGTCAGATGAGTTCTTAAGCAGACAACGAGTTTGGGAGACTATAAAAGAACTATCAACTTCCTGTTTCCTTAATGGAGAGAGAGACAGATTTTGGAGGTATTAGGAATTATTTCTTTCCTTTGGGGACTGTGTGTGCAATTTGCGATTTGACATTGGGTCGTACCTGGCGGGTGGACGGGCACCCGCGAGCAGAGCATGTCAGATACCATTCTGAATGGTGCTGGTGCATCCGGCCTCCCCATTCCCATTGAGCCATATGGGGCTCAATGGGAATGGGGAGCATTTTTTATCGGCACCCGGGAATGGGCAAATACGGCAAAACTACCGCCAAACTTGTAATGAGGCCCATTCTCTTATTTTGCTGGAAAACCTTTATTTTTGTTTTCTTTCTTTGCTGTACTTTACTTTTCATAATTTGCATGCCAAGCAGTTTATTTGGAAAGTTAATTATTATATATGTTTGCGAAATCTTTTCTTTTTAGTTCTGACTTGAATCTGAACATTTAAGTTGGAGAATCTTGAAAGCCATTTTATTTGGGAAGCCATATTTCTGTTAAGGGGAACTTTGATGTTTAATTTGAGAAAACTAGTATTCCTTTGCAGTCATGGAGATTCTTTTTTTATGTATTGTTTTTATTTGTTTAGGACATCCTCTTTCTTTATTAAGTAAATGGCAGGGATGCAGGGAGAGGGATCTAACATGGTGCTTCTATTCAGGTAGAACACAGCAATCTGGATCCAGTGGCTGTGGATCTCGTTGTCTGGCAGATCAGGTCATTGGTTCTCATCTGCGTGCAGAGCTTGTGCCAAGAAGAATTAGTGCATGATGCGGTAATGGACAGGGCACAGCATCCTTCTGAGAAGCACCAGCCTGGGCACATTTGGAAATGCTGACACTTTTGCTGAGATTGCCTGGCACAGGGCAACCCTGTACAAATATTTGTTTTGGTTCTTTAGGTTTTTATTTATGATATTTGTGTTTTCTTCTCCACTCCTTTAAACAAAAACAAAAAAAAACAAGAACAATACTAAAGGGTAAAAAGAGAAAACGAAATTCTACAACACATAAAATACCAAAGAAATGACACATTGGACATTGTTCAATTTAGTTTGTATAATATTTAGAGTGTTTAAGAATAAACATTCAATTGAGTGTAGACATTTGAAAAGAAGTTGTCCTACTTCAGAATTCAGTATGGAATTATTTTGGTTAGGATTGGAATCATAAAACTCATTGAGACTTTAGTATCTCTATGTTCATTTTGATAGGTGGTGCATCATTTACTTGTCTAGAGAGATATCCTGTAAAAAGGGACAGTCATCTCTCTGAAAATGTCAAACACTAAAAATTCAGAATGCTTGAGAGTCTACACTGTGGAAACACTGTAGTATGCCTTGCTGCGGTTTGGTACTTATGTTTCATAATGTGTTCCACCATGTGAAAGTAATAAGCTTAGACTTCAGTGTGGTTCATCAATCAATTCCGACTGTATGCCCTTATCAACCACCACCACCACCACTGTCTATAACCACTTTTTTGGCATTCCTTAATTGTGCTATTTCTCCAAAACAATTCAACTACTTGTTTGGTATATGTGTCTGGGTCTGTTTAAATATTGTTGTCCAGTGCTCATTCATATTCCAGTCTACTGCTCTGTATAACTAGGCAAGAGGTGTGTTGCGCCACACAGCCAATCATCTTACCACTAATTACGCATCACTGCCCCCAACACATTTTCCAGCACTCACAAAATATTCTCTTTCACCAAAGCAATGTAACTGCTGCTATTATGTACAAGTTTACCTATTCAAACAAAATGGCTTAGAACAAATGACTCCCTTGTCCTATTGCTCTGTGTGCGCAATCAGGTGGTGTGCTTTGCCTACCATTCAGCCAATCAACCTGCTATTAATTGCCCTCCACAGCAAACACTTGTTTTAGCACCTCCAAAATGGTCTCTTCCCCAAAACAATTGAACTGCTTGTTTTGTGTCTGAGTATTCCCATTCAAACAAGTTGCCCCAATACAAATTATTCTTTGGTCTACTGCTCAGGGTGCTCAATCTGGTGCTGAATTGCATCACACATCCAATAAACCTACCAAAAATTCCCATTGCCTGCGATCACCGCCTCCAACAATTTCAACTGATTGCTAGTCTGTGTGCCGAGCAGACAGAGTACATACATGCTAAATTAATTGTTGAGGTTCCTGGCAGAGAATATATGATACTAATGCCCACCACATATGATCTCAACATTCAACGCACTGCACCCCACCTTTATTTATGTTGCTACAAATGTGTTCCAAATATATTCAATTCAACTGCTTTTGTGTGAACATGCGGGCGTGTATGCAAAGAAAAGTGTTGAATTGTCTGGCAGAGAAAGTGAAATATCTAAACAGGAAAATCACAAAGGCTATTAGCCTGTCTTTCTGTGAAATGCAGGTTGCCTTTAACTGAGGCTTGCAAAAACAAAACAAAACAAAACATTACGTTCTGGTTAGCACTGCCTAAATGTACCCTACCAAGGTTCTCTCTAATCATGTTCTATTGCAAAGTGCAAAACACCCTACCTAAACATGAAAATATAATTATCCAACTCTCAAAAGGCAACACGCACCTTTCTTTTAAATGTTCCTTCTTTATATCTCATCCTACAAATATATACAATTCACAATCCTTAACATCCCTAATTATAGAGAAGGTTAGAAATCCCATCTCCCAAACATTAAAAGACACCAGTCCACACCACCCTATGCTGTTGATGAATTGCATCACACATCTAATCATCCTACCAGGAATGACCACCGCTGTGATCACCACCTCCAACAATTTCAAAATCACCCCGATTATTTTCTGTTCCCCCAAAGCTGTGGCAAATAAATTAAATTCAACTGATTGCTACTGTGCGTTCAATTAAGCAGCTGGAGTGTATGCATGCAAAGAAAATTGTTCAGGTTCCTGGAACAGAATTTATGATGCTAATGTCTACAACCTGTGATCCCAGCCTCCAATACTTTTTGCAGCACCCCATTTATTTGAGTATCCGCAAATTTGTTACAAATGCCTTCAATTCAGCTGCTTTTGTGTGAGCATGTGGGCTTGCTTGTACAGAAAATTATTGAGTTGCCTGGCAGAGAAAGTGAAATCTCTAACAAAGAAAATTCCAAAGGCTATTCGCTTGTTTTTCTGTGAAATGCAGATTTCCTTTAAGTGATGTTTGCAAAAACAAAACAAACATTATATTCTGATTAGCACTGCGTAAATGTACACTACTCAAGTTCTCTCTATATAATAATGTTCTGTTGCAAAGTCCAAAAATCCCTACCTAAACATGAAAATACAATTATCCAACTCTCAAAAGGCAACACACACCTTTCTTTTAAATGTCCCTTCTTTATATCTCACCCTAAAAATATCTGAAATTCACAAGCCCAAAAAAGCCCTATTTATAAAAAAAGGTTAAATGTCCCAGCTCCCAAACAGCAAAAAACACCATTCCACACCACGATCCTCTCTCTGTGAAAGATGCCCAATGAATGGTGAAAAGCTCCAGCCCCTTCCCTATATATAGCCAATCATATCTGCTTGCCAATGATCATTTACCACTAAGCTCTTAACATTTTGGGAACTTTGGTGGATCCCAAATATGGTAAAATGGCAGAATTTTGGTATTTGGAATACTAATTTGTTCAAGGCTAAGTTATGAGCAGAGTAACAGTATGGTTGAAGTTATTGTGGGATATTTCTTGTGCTGGTTCTGAGAGATGGCTCTCCCCTCTTGTAGTCATTGCCCATTTGCTAGGTGATATGTCCACTTCACAGGGTGTGCCAGTAAAAGTCAGTATCCTGGTGCAGATGTTAGCCCATACTAGAGAGTGGGGGTTTGAGGCATGGACTGGTGTGTGGTTTATGGTGTTTAGGAGGTCAATCTTGATCCTTCAAGTGAATTTCCATCAACTCAGGTCCATGATGTTTAGTTTGTTAGTGTGCATTAAGTGTAGTCTGGAAGCATTATTCTATGTCCAGCAAATGTCATAATGGTGGTGCTTTGGTATGGAAGTTTAAGATATCCTGCCCCTGTTAGGCCCATCAGTGAAGTAGTCTCAAAAGTGGAAGAAGCGGTGTAGTGTATGGCCCCTTGATGTTTTGGTGTTGTGTCCATCTTCTGTTATTGTGCTACTGCTGTGGTTCTTCAGTGCTTATGAAACACCTGTTTCTTTTCGGAATTCAAGGAGGTCTTTGATGGCGTTGATTCAATTTGGAAGAGTGTTTCAGAGTTTGGCATTGGTGTCAGTGAAGGCCAATCCTCTATGCCTCTTTCTGGTGTATCACAACTGGTGTAGGCATATGCAGGGTTCGAAATGTCCAGGGACTGGGAGTTATTTAGCTGCAGGTTATAGCCAAGGAGAGCATGGTTACCCTGAAACCAAGAGCTACCAGAAGCTACTTTTGCTAGGCAAGCGGTGCCATACAAGCATAGCTATGGAATATTAACTGCATAAGAGACATTTAAAGCATAATTAATGCAATATAATGGACAAAATGTAAGCGTTTGCATCGTATGCGCAAGTTAGATCTGCTGTGCACTATGTAGTAGCTCCTGGTTCCCCGACATAGCTCCTGCTTAACAGGTAACGCCTCATACCCAGAAACCGCATTTTGCTCCTGGTTAACAAATTCCAATTTCAACCCCTGTGTGTACCATAGCTGGAGCTTATAGTTTACTTTGGTTTGGCTGGGATGATTTCTCCTTAGAGGAATTTAGCCCCACTGCCCTGAAAACCATTGTGGGGCATGCTACATATTTTTAAATGTATTCTTATCTTCACTGGTAGCTGGATGAGTGATCATAGAGATGATCTGATGCATTCCATCTTTTAAGTCTGAGTACAGGTCTCAGAGATGTGTTTTTGATGTGGTGTATTCTTGTAGTGAGGTGATTCAACAGCCAAGATATATGCTGTTGACATAATCAATTCTTGAAAAGACTACATATATGGCAGCACTAGTTCTAGCCAAGATGGTCATTATTCTTCTGATTGGCTGTAAGTGTTAGATGCATTTCTTAATGACACCATGATTGTGTGGCTCCAGGCTTAGTCCTTTTCCAGTACAATTCCTACATCTTTGACTACTTTTGGAGTTTATGAGCTTTTACCCATATTTGTAGGTCATGAGATTGCAGCCTGTTGGGTAGCATTGGCCAGTGGCATTATGATATCCTGCATGTCTCGGTTTAGTTTAAGGGTGTTGTCATCATCAATACATTCAATTGAGTAAACAGTGGTTAAGGCCCGTTTGTGTGTCTTTTCTGATTGTCACAGTGAAAATGATCTGTATGGTTGTAGCAAGTCATGGCATGACATTTGATGAGTCTCAGGAATGGGGCCATGTATATTTTGAAGAGCAGAAGTGACATGTTCAATCATTTGGATATTATAATTTTTATAATTAGAGTTTGGCTTGTAGGTGTGCAGTGAAGTGATTTGAGTTATAGCCCTAAGGAATTACCTTATTCAGTATAACCTGGTTTGTCACAGTCCTGCACCTTGTAGTCTATTTATTTGGGATGCTCGATTTACTGCTCACACACCTTTTGGTGTGTGAGGTCTGAGGTGATGTTGGCACCTCCATTGATGTTACTGTATCCAGTATGGTTAGCATCACTGATTCTGTTCCTTGCATCGTTCTGATTTCTAGGTGTGTATAGGCCATAATGTTGTCAGACTCTTTCAGACATATTTTTTAAAAATCTTAAATTGTATGTTTGGACCACCGATGTTAGCACTTACCAAAGATGCGGAGTGAACAAAGAAAACATATAAGCAAGGCAAACTCACGTTTACTCTTTCATGTGTTTGTGTCGTCTTGTGTAAATGTAAGCACGTATAGGCAGCATTTACAATGGATTCCAACGGGATCCACCTGGACTTGCTAGGTGCAAAACCGTGTTGGATCCCATTGGAATTGATTTGTTGTACACTCTCAAGGAAATTCCCTGGAAATCTTGTGTGGGTGCACAATGGAGCACACTCACAATACTGAGGATTCGAGCACTCTGGATATCTTATATATGTTCCTTGCCCTTTCCATCTCCTCAGTGCTCCAGCGTTAGGTGGTATGTCAGTTGAAGGCATGAAAGCATTAGTCCTTGCTTTTACACCTTCACTTAATGTGTCACTTTATTTATAAATGAGGCTGTATGGGTTGTAGGATTTTAATGTAAACATAGGCGTAGAGGAGTTGCTAATTAAATATAGGTTTAACAACCCCTAAATTAGCACATTTGTTGCATTTGAATTCTTCCAAATCTCCCCAATTCTATGTACCACACATCCACATGTTAGGACAATTTGCTTGAATTTTATGGTCACGTATACTCCAACTAAAAATAATAGCTATGCAACTAACAACAACAATATTAATCAAAACATGAAATCCATTGTATATCACAGTTTAATCTGCATTCAGAATGATGGTCTAGAGAGATAGCACCATACATGTAGATGAGAGAATGGCTAAACCATCTAAAGGCAAAAACATGATAATTTATGTAAATGTTTCCCATCCCTCATTAAACGGATGTCCAACCAAAATAAGATTGTCAGCTTGTGGATGCTAAAATAGGGAACAAAAGAAATGTCAGACACAATATAGACAGTTAAGCTGCCAACTACCAAGATAGGTAAATAATGAGGCATAATTCAAAATGCAACAGTTGATGGCCATTAAAGTTCTGGATGGGCATGGAAGGAAACTAATGCATTAAAATGTATATGTCACACGTCAGACCTCCTATTGTGACTGTGACATTTTAGGAGGATATGGGTGCAATGGGCAGGCAGAGGGAGAAACCAAGATGTCTGACTGAGTCAATTTTCCTAATGCACCTCAACACAATTCACATTAAATAGGTACCAGAACTGTCTTCATTTTCTCAAAAACCAGCCAAATGAGCAATCAGACTTGCCTCCCGAAGAAGATCTGTGAGTCGATTGTTGGTTTCCTTATCACTACTAGCTCAAGTAACAGATGTTGAATCAGCAACTAGGATCTTTCTGACCATGGATCACACAATCTAGTGGTCAGGCCACACAGCGCCCTACCTGGTGGCATTAGTTACCACATAAGGAATTCTATATAGCGTCCCTTTAGATTGGCTCATCACAGGCTTGGCCAAAGCTATGAAAATGATTTTCCCCCTCATTTTCATCTTGGTCAAAAAAACAATCCAACTCTCCAACAATACAATCTGCTCCTGCACCCTTATTATTGTAACTCATGTGTGGGATGGCCTCCATTAAGCCATTCAAGGAGTGAACAACCACTAGAATTCCCTCATAATCTCTACAATAAATGTAGATCAAAGTTTAAGCTGAAATAATGAATACTGATATTAAAGAAGTAGAGTCCGCAATCTAGAAAATTCAGCTATAGCAATAGATCATGAAAACAACGGTGTAATCATGCCTCTTGAAAATTGTCTATAATTTGGAAATCCACAATATGCACAAGCACCTTGTCCTGTATTGCATATGTGAATGGGATAATGCAATCACTTTCTTGTCAAGGTTCCTACCAATGTTTTACAAAAGGTCTCAATTTACCCAGCTGGATATCCGATCCGTGCACTATTTCAGTTTTAACAGAAACTTAGGAGGCCCAAATGAAGAGCCATGAACCTATATCTTGTTTGTTTTGCTCAGGTTATGGATATCCATTGTCATGAATCGCCGATATCGACCCTTCTGGTCCGCTTGGTCCTTCAGTAATAACCAAGTACTCTGCTCCCTTTCAACATGGCCGACACCAAGAGATGGCGCGGTCTAGTCTTTCTGTACTCTTGAACACATTTTTTTGAAAATGGACACACCCCCATGCTTCCACGCATCTCAATGCGCCCTTGCCTGTCCCTTCGTTCCGGCAAGTTTTGTGCTAGTTTCTGTCCTTTACCTAGTGAACCCTGGTATCCGATCCCCAATTCCTTCCTGGTCCCCCTTCCTCTCTCCTCCGCAGTCTCCGTGTACAGAGCCTCCTTACCCTTTCATCCATTCCTGGTTCTGTACTGGATCCTCCCAGGAACTTTGAACATTTTCCTAGTCCCAGAGCTGCTGCTGCCGGTAGTTAGTAATCAGAGCGCTCGCCGTAGCCCAGCAGACTGGATTCGGAGGATACCAGACCTTATCCCTACAAGGCTTGCTCATCCAGAAAGAATAAAACCGCGAGCCTTAAGAAGAGACCTACGAGAAACAAACAGGTGAGTCACGAATTGGAGGACTCAGATTCTGACATCCATCAAGCTAGTAAAACCATTAATCCACTGTCATGGGAAGGGAATAGACCTGTATTTAACTCCAGCCCAATGACTGGCAAAAGATTGATCTTGATACATATCGAAAATAATCAACACTATCATGGAAATATGGGTACTGTACAGATCCTGTGATTGGATCCCCATAAGTCAATATCGTCAACATAGCTAGATTTGTATTTAACTGGCCTTGCCATCTTCATGGCTTACTTAATGTATTGCTGCAACCATGTGAAGCAGTTGTTCCTCAAATCAGTTACATGATCTACTTGTGGTACTTCGTAATGTTTATGTACACATTGTTTCACTGAACTGTACTAGTGGATATGTCTGTTGATAACACCTAATGGATTGCTCCTTGCTCTTCTTTCTGTTAGGGTTTTAAACTGTCTATGAAACCTCTAAGTTTCTGTCTTTTCCCTTTTCAGGAATGTTCTACCCTAACCCGCTCTGTGAAATACTTATGGCAATTACAATATTATAGCAATCTGTTACTCTCTGGCATCCGAACTGCGAGGGTCAGGAAATATTAGGTCAATGCAACCAGAGTAGAACAAATCTAATTTCGAAGGGAGAAGTTTATCATCAGCAAAATACCTTATCAATCTGCATTAACAGTAATATGGCCACACTGATGTGGTATCGTAGAATGTGAAGGGAATTTAAAATCTCTTCAAATTTTGAAATTACTGTTGGTGCTAATTAGTACCTGCGTAATGCAGCTATAGGTTGAAAACTCATTTAGATGAAATAGATTTCACAATTGAAGTAAGATTGGATCAGGCACATTTGAGATCTTGTTATTGAGTACAATAACAATTCTGATCTTCAAGAAAATGTGAAACAAAATGCTCCTGTGAAGAGTGCACACTCATTGTAGATGGGTAATAGAATACCTTGAAGATTTACTGCCAGCTTTCTTGTTCACAGTGGTTATTTATTTATGTATACAGCATTACATGGGAACATTGTACGTCAGAGCAATATACATAAGAAACATTTACAATTAAATGAATGGAGCAAACATAAACAAAATAAAGCACAGCAAATATCAAAACATTATTTATTTATTTATGTTTATTGCACCAGCCACAATAGGCAGAATGTGTTGTGGTGCCCCCAGAGAAGGGCGAGGAGACAAATACAATGGGATTATGGAACACACAAGGTCATTCATAATTCCTGCATCATTTTGACCCAGAGATATAGTAAGGAAAGAAGCACAGTTAAATAGGCATCACATGATTGCAGTACTAAACAGACAGCAATAAGTGCAATAAGCAGCCACATAGGTGGTCAAGTTCTTAGGAGTAACTGCAGCCAAATGTCCAAGTGCAAGGAGCCCCCACAGGAAGAATCGAGGGAGAGGCAGAAGGTAAACCTCAAATTTCCCACTAGAATCACAACCTCATAAGTCATTCACTAATAGATACAAAGTCTGATAACTTCAGTCGCTATGAAAGGTGAGTTTGTAGCATTTTATGAATTTCAGATGATTTTCTTCAACTTTGGTGCTGAAAGGTACGGATTTTAAAGAGCAGATACACATTAGAGGACACACCACAAACCAAGTGTTGGAGAATACACTTTTAACCATGGTGGATCTCAAATTCTCAAGTCACAAGAAGGATTGAATGTTTTTTGTGCATTCTAATGTAGTGTATGAAGGCCCACCTCCATGTTTTGGCCACCTGTCAGATGCACAACATTTAAAAATTAAAACTTTACTTCTGCAAGGCCTTCACAGCTAAGAAAATGTAGTCAGGGCGTTTAAGTTCTAAGATAAGACATGATACCTTGTTCTGTTGCAAGTTAGAACAAGGTACATGTGTCGGAGGGCAAGCTCAAAAAATTGCAATCATATGATATCAACAATACATGTTCTGGCGACTTCCAACTTATGTTGCATATTGAAGAAGGGCAGAACGCCATTCAGCATGTGGAGGTGGAGCGTGCACAATTTGAATACCTCTCTGATGTGCTTGTTAAAAGGAAATTGTATTTTTTTCAGTAATGCAAATAGGTAGGGGCATTAGTGGGCGAGTTGAAAGGGAGGACACTATGGAGATTTGACCAAATAAAAGAGAGGTGGTTATCAATTAACACCTCCTGAAGGCTCACAATACACGAAGGGATGATCTGGGCATTGCGCACACAGTTTGGCTGTCTGACTGTAAATTGTGTAGTGTCCATATAGAAAT